>NW_022986977.1:0-422086 GCF_010093935.1 Zasmidium cellare ATCC 36951
TTAAAGGAGTAACGGAGTACTCTCCCTCTTATCTTATAGAGCGTAGGGTAGTACGCTTCTCTTTTATTATATAAGGAACGATATTATAGTTTATATAATAGCGTTTAACTTACTATTTAATCTTACTATTTAGTTTATAATTATACCTAAACCTCTACCTTAAGATTATCTTAGTAGTCTACCGACTCTCTCCCTTTAACGAGCTCTAACTAAGGACTTAAGCTTAGTACCCGTACTAAGTAAAATTCTAGGATTAACGAACCGATCCTAATACTAATATACTAGGCCTAGGAGTTAAACTATAGTTATTACTACTATACTATAGAAGTAGAATAAACCCTAATACCTAATTAGATAAAAGGAAATTCTTTTAAATTATATACTATCGTTTAGGCTCTACTTTAGAGATATATATACTAGCCTAAATAAGAGTATTAAATAGTATAGTCTAGATAGGTAGGCTAAAATAGATACTTAAAGTCTCTATATTAAGAGTTACGTAACTAAAAGGAGCTTATTTTACTTTAGGTCTCCTACTTCCTAGAATTAACTAATATAATTATAACTAGGTTAGTTCCTACTATTATTTATTAATTTAGTTACTTCTACTATATTTAATATCTATATAAACCCTATAGAGTAGTCTTAGCTTAGTATTATAGCTAAATAGCTATACTAGTTCTTAAGAAAAGTTAGCTAGAGAAAAGTTCTACTTATTATAGATAACTTTAGTAGCTACTATATAATATTATAGTTATATAGCTTCCTCTAAATATAATATTATAGAGCTAGCTACTAGATTAAAGTATTATCTATACTTTTAAAACTTACTATAGAAAAAAGTAGTTTAAGTATATACTAGATAAGCTTAGAGTTAGTAAATAACTACTACAAACTATAACTATTTTAAAAGCTATTCGATAGTCTATCTAAGCTTAGAATAATATTATACTTTAGACTATTTAATACTACTAGGCTTACTTAATACTAGTCTAAAATTAGGCTTAAAATTTAGATAAAATAGCTACTATAACTTTTTAGATCTAGTCTATAATTTAGAGCTTTTAGTAGTAGTAAAGGATTATATTAGCTATATTAATTAAGACTTTCCTAAACCTAGTAGATAAAACTATCTAAAATAGTTTAAATAACCTTTTTAAGTAGATTACCTTTTAATTCGATCTAGTAGACTAAGAGGATTTAGAAGAGGAGGATATTTAACCTAAGATCTTAGAGGATATAGCTCTTTAGGCCCTTAAATATCTAAAGCTATATAAGTTATAGTAGGTAGATAGATAGCTAGAGATTATAAGTATTCTTAATAAGTAAAAAACTATAATTAAAAGAAAGAAAGCTAAAATACGAAAGTAGAGTAATATTACGTGTTTCTTTAGTTAGACTAGATAGTCCTATAACCTAGTTAGTAACATAGAATAAACTTAGGAATAAGTTATATTCTTATCTAGGTTTAACTGTAGTTTGCTCTTAGCGTGTTTCACAGTGCCTCTTGCGGACAGCCGCGTTCTTTGCGTGAACGGTGTGCGCACCGACGCAAGTCATTTCGGACCCATTTCGCTCCATTGCCTCACTTGTCGGATTGCAGTGTTGTCGACAAGATGAGAAGCAAAGTCAAATCTGGGGCCAAGACGTCGAATGGGAACAACAACTTCATTTCGTTGCCTCGGTGCATGGACACGCGCTATACTTGGAGTTTCGAACTGAGTCAACACCGTTGTGCGCCGGTGATTGAAGACTGGAAGTTGAAGCTCTGGCAGGGAATAGACACGTGAAAGTTGCGTTCGCGACAATCGTCTGCATCCGGTGACAGGTTGAGATCCGCGAAACAAGTCGCGGGTGTCGAGATCGACAGAGGCCTGTCCTAGACTCTGACAACAACCGGAGTGCAGGCCGTGTGTTTTCCTTCCGAGCACATCACGCAGGATTCAAGACTTGGTCAAGCCGCTATTGGTCGGGCTCGTCTGTGTGATGACTGCTATTGTCGCATGCATCTCAGGCGTCCTCACGTTGGTCAGCAACACGTTGGCCTCGAAGCAAGCTGCCTATACCGGCAGGTCGCACAGTGGCCGCCAGCGCTCAATAATATGATCTGCGACCACGGCAGTGTTGGGTAAAGCCACGTGAAACATTGCACAATGCATTGTTGCGGCAGCGTGACTTGCTGTCTATCAGCGACTCCTGAGGCGTGCAGTCGTCAATTTCGACCGTGTGAGACATGTGGTTCCGAGCAGTGTCTTGCATGCGCTTTCCGCCTCGTCCCACTGCCGGGAAGCCTCTTTGCTTGATTCGAGTTGCCTCTGGCCTCGAATCGGGTGGGACTTCCGCGCGAGAGCGTATTGGGCCTGGTGCAAAAATCCTCACATACACGGCCGTTGAGCTAAGTATCAGCCTCGTTATTGTTCCTTTCGACGGTCGTTAAGCGAGGCAGCGGAGGATTCTGGCGCTTTTCGCTGTCGTTCATGTTGATGGTTGCGGCATCTGGTGAAGTCGCGAGGCCTGCAGCAGGCACCCTCGCCAGCACATCTCCAGTCTAGGGTGGTAGAGTGGCGGGCATGGGTGAATCCGGGTAGCGTGCTCGCATCCCAAAGCTGCAAGCGGGCACACGATTTGCCGGCGGGCGTGACAAGGCACCCTTTGAAGGAGGCCTGGCTGAGCCTGGAGAAGATACCTGGCTGCCACGTGCCTGTTCGACCGTGGCGCTGCAATTCAAAAGGATCGGCGACGCCAGCGGACTGCAACTGCCAGGAGGATTCGACATCACCGCCGCCGCTGTTCCTCTCATAATCAGGCACATTCTGCGGTGCTGGAGCGGCGGCCTGTTCGCGTGCCTCGGCGAGCAGTGCGGTTTTCGGAAAGACCCATTTCACTTTTCTCGCAGCGACGTGCTCCGGACCACATCCAGGAGTGCTCCATTCTCACGCACTTGCAGCTGCGCTAAAAATGAAGCTAAGGTATTCTCCGGTGGCGCGTGGTTGGCCGAGCTCTGTTCGGCACTGCGAGTCAGAGAGAATTGGGACAAATTTAACACGACGTGAAACAAATCGATAAGTGACAATCAATTGGGAGGCCGGGCGGTGGCAAGCTTTGGGCGCGCGACTGATAGGCCGTGGGAGCGTCGCCTACATGTACGGACGGCAGCTAGAGCAGAACCCTGCATGCCCGCCGGGATGTCGACTTTTCGTATGGGCTCGCATGCAGCAGCGTGACCGCATCGCCATGGCGAAAACCTGATGGCGGAGGGCTGATAGCAGGTATCGATTTCTGCAGACGCCGCGACGGATGAGGAGAGGTGCATGATGGGCGGGACCACTCGGCGTGATTTCACTCACGCTCGAAATGAAGGGTGGTGGAGCCTTTGCAGACATCTGACGGCCGCTAGTGGGAGGGAAAGAAGGCGGGGTTGGAGCGAGCGTGGATGGCGTGCGTGTCGTCGCGCACGCTGTGTGTCGCACAAACAGCAGCACCATTATTGATCTGTGCGGCGAGGCGAAGATGATGGCGACGATGATGATGATGACGCCGCCGCCCGCCGCCACCGCGATTGATGCGTGGTGCTGCACGTCGCGCCAAGCCCGCACCGCCCATCATACATAGTATCACTTACTTGATGCTCTGACGGTCGCGTTGGGACAGGCCATTGGCCGTGGCGGGCGGCGTCTGTGACGCACAGCGGCGGAGCAGCAGTCAGCCTTGCGGTGTGGTGTGGACTGAAGGATGCTAGCGAGCAGAGGAGGAGTAAAGTAGCGTGCGTGCTAGCTAAGCGGCCGTTGACATGTGAGAAAAGCGGTGCGGCTAGCGACAAGGCCAAAAGTCGTTCGTTTGTGACGGTTGGAGGCAGAGAGGGTGGGTGTGAATCTGGACGAGCGGTGGTGGTCGGATAGAGTTTACTACGGTGAAACGCGACGCTAAGCGAGCGTGCCTCAGCACCCGGATCGGCAGACGCAGACGCAGACGACGCTGGTGGTGGGAGGTGGTTTTCTGCTGCTGTTGATAATATTAATAACATGGATATTATTGTCGGTCGGGCGCTGCAGACTGCCGGACACGTCGCCGAACGCTAGCCGACTAAGCAGAGCGGGGCGGGAAGCTGGCGGATCCGCAGGGAGCAGCAGACCGGCCGGCGACTCGCTGGTGGGCTGCTGGTGCTGGTGCTGGGCCGTTGCGGTGCGGTGCGTGCAGGAGAGTGAGAGAGGACGGGCAGTGAGTGAGGTGAGGTGCTGGCGCGTGCGTGGGCGGGTGGGCTAAAAGGTGGGCTGCCTCTTGCCGAGCCTGCGCGCGTTTTAACTTCGTCTTCCCTGTCCATCAAAGCTGCGAGAGCGTTTCTGCGAGTAAACAACCTAACCTTATTCCCTTCGTGAATGCCCGACTCAGCCATATACCTGCCCTGCCCTACTGCACATTGCCGGCAACCTGACACGACGCAACATCATCCCTGCCGGCCTCTGCCCGCCCGCGCGCTGCTGTGGACTGACTGCCTGCCTGTCTGATCTGACTGACCGACCGACGACGGCCTGCGACTCTAGCTGCCTCTGCCGCTGCTGGTTATGGTACGTACGAGCAAATTCTCCAGTCCGACTTGAAGATCAAACCGCCTGCCGCCGACCAACCAAGCCTCTGAAACCACTCCCTCTGCCATACCACGACCACACTGCACTGCACGCCCACCGACCTACATACCCGCCCCGCGGATGCAACCTCTCCACGCGCAGCACTGCTACTGCCACCACGCCCGCTGCTGCCCACCATGTACGAGGCGCGGCACCACTCGCTGGTAAACGCCCGCCCTTCGTCTCTCCCACACAGCACCATCATCTCCTCTGACTCGCCCTGCACTGACCCGCACCCTCCAACACCACCACCAGCAGCACCACTCGTCCCGCCCGCCTGTTTTGCCTTTGATGAAGCTGCTTCACGCTCTGCATGCCAGAACTCTATCCACCCCCCGGCCGCCCCTCAACTGCCACATCTCACCGTTCGACGACGGCCCTTGATCCCGGCCGCTGCGCTGGACCTGGCTCTGCTGCTGCTGCCCTGCCCTGCCCGGTCCCCCGCTTCCCTGTCCCGTCATCCCAGCCTCGACACGACCTCACCACCACCACCACTCTCATCACCCGTGTCCATTCACGGCCTCTGCGGAGCTTTTTCAACTGACTTCGCTGCGAGCACAGAATCAACCAAATGCTGGCAACCAGGGACTCCCTCCGCCGCCGCAGCCCTTACAGCACCCGCGATCCACGCTGATACAGGCCCAAGCGCACCGTCCGAATTCGCCTCACCATCACCATCAGTCGCAGACCCCGCCAGGCCCATACATATCGCCGCACTCCTCCACCCAGAGCCTCCCCGGCCACCCGCAACAGCAACAGCAGCACCACTCTCCCTACGTCGGATCCGTGCCAGGCATATCCCAGACCCCGGGTGAGCCAGCCTTCTTCGCCGCCCACCCCAGTCCCTACAGCACCAACAGCGCGGCAGGGAGCTACGCATCATCAGGTGAGTCGTTGCCATCGAATCCAATTAACTTGAAATGCCTTCACCCCGAGCAATAACGGATTGATCGCCACGCTGGCGTTGTGTTTGCGGTGCCATGGCGCGCACTTTTGGTTTGGGACTGACCAGCTTCGCAGAACCGAACGAAAGCATGGCCACGCAGGCGGCGATCAGCCGCCAGTCCTATCCACCAATCTCAAGCTACCAGACTCCGCAGTCTAACTCGCCGGCCTCCATCCACTCGCCGCAGACAGACGCGCATGGGCGACCGTTGTACGGCATTCCTTCCATGCCGCAGCAGATGTACTATCCGCAGTATCAGATGCAGCAGCAACAGCAGCAGTCGCCCTATGCCCAGCATCCTGCCGCCGCCGCCGCTGCCTCCCACCACTCCTCCATGACCTCGGCGCCCGGTATGCTGATGTCGCACCAGCAGCCGCAGCAGCAGATGCAGCAACCGCAGCCCGGCCATCCTCCGCCGAGCATGATGGATACTAAACCCTCTCAATCCTCCCTGCAGCGGCCGCCTTCTGTCATTGCTCCTCCCCAATCCACCCCCCAATCATCAGGTCCAGGTATGCACGGCCAAATGTCGACAGCGTCTCCAAACGGCCCTAATTCGAGTGCAGCTCCAGGCCCCATTCCCGCGACAACTCCACTGGTGGTGCGGCAAGACAACAATGGCGTCCAATGGATCGCCTTCGAGTACTCGCGCGACCGCGTGAAGATGGAGTACACCATTCGCTGCGACGTCGAGTCGGTCAACGTGGACGAGTTGAGCCAAGACTTCAAATCCGCCAACTGCGTCTACCCACGCGCCTGTTGCGGCAAGGAACAGTACAAGGGCAATCGATTGCACTACGAGAGCGAGTGCAACGCAGTCGGCTGGGCGCTTGCGCAGTTGAACCCCAATTTGCGCGAGAAGCGCGGCCTCATCCAGCGCGCAGTCGACAGCTGGAGGAACAGCAACCAAGACGTGCGGTTACGGAGTCGAAGAGTCCGACGCATGGCGAAAATTCAGAACAGAAACGCGAATAAGGCACAGCCAGGCGTTGGCGGTCAGTTCCCAGGTCACCAAGGTCCTGGGAGCCTGCCACCACAGGGCATGCCTCCCGGCGCGACGAGGCCGCCCAACATGGGTCCTGGTGGACCACAAATGCACCACCACCACACCGACGGTAGCGATGCCGGCGGGGGGAACGACGTCAGCGGTATGTTCCACCAGATGTGAAAAATGATATCCTGTACCACTATCACTATCGCGATTGCACGTTGCATTTTTATGGCGTTGGAAGGACCAGAGAGAATGGCCTGCAACATATCGATCACATCATCTACCTCTGTACACTGTTCTGTACAGCATATCATCATATCATGACACGCGACTGCCAAAGCATCACACCCACCTTGTCTTTTGTTGTTTGTTTGCTGCATCTTTCGTCGCTTGGCTGGTCCATCTCCTCCCCCCTGTTTTTCCGCTTCACCAGACACCCATGCAACACATCATTTAGGTACCCACGCTAATCTGTTCGTCTCTAATCGCAGCCGGAAATGATTACAATAGTGCAGCCGGGCATCCTGACCAGGCGACCAACGGCGGCCAAAACGATCTGGCATCACCAACTTCGGCCCGCTACGCTCAGAACTTCTATCCCTCGTATCCTCAGCAACCAGGTGTTGGAGGCTCGTCTATGCCCTCGGTCCACGACGCCATGGATCCCATGCACAGTCAAGCCTCGACGCTGGCCACACCAGCATCTGCCTCTGTCAAGAAGGAAGAAGAGGACCACAAGCGTGCCCTCTTCGGCGATGTCCCAGAGTCCAAGCGCCGGAAGTTCATTCTCGTCGACGACAACCAGCGAGGGACCCGCGTCCGGGTGCGCGTCATGCTGGATCAGGTCAAGATGGACGACATGCCTGACGCCCATCTGAGGATCAACGCTGTCTACCCCCGATCATACTTCCCCCGCCAGATGAGATCGCCGCCAGGGTCCCCTCGAGCACGTAGCAACTGGGACGACGAGGACGATGAAGGCGAGGATGGTAGTGTTATCCCATCCGGTGGCAAGACCATGGTCCCGGTGTCGTTGATGGATGGCAGCGAGGCCAAGCTGCCAGTACCACGCATGACCAAGTCGAAGAGAAACAAGGAGGTTGCGTTGAATGAGCTCGGCTACCGTATGAGCTGGGGACAGGCAAGAACATTCAACGGTATGCAATGTCAGAGCCCTCGTCTTGACTCAAACTAACATCGTACAGGTCGCACACTCTTCTTGCAACGCTCTCTCGACGCCTACCGCAACAAAATGCGAAGCACCATGATTGCTGGCGGGAGCGATGCGGCAGTCATCGCGCCTCACTTCGAGACGCGTCCTGGCAAGCGAAAGTGGCTTGAGAGGAACAAGCGTGCTCGCCGCGCTGATTCGGTTTAAGGCGATGCTTGACGCGAATACGACTACACATGGGTCATTCTACTGCATTCAAGGTCATCACTCGACCTTTTGGCGGAGGCCGTACATTTCTGCATTCTCCACGGCTCTCGCAGAGCCGATTGCTTTTCGAAAGCGTGTACAACACGGGCGAATGTACGATGAACAAGATTCGCCCCCCGATCGATCACGGCCTCTGTTTTCACAAAATGATGGGTGGGAAATGGGGGTGTTGCTTTTTACAAAAGAAAAAATTGCTCCTGCAAGCGATGGAGTTTGGGCGTATGGATGAGAGGATGGGGAGGAAGTAGGTGGCTGAGGCGACCATGGCTTTCTTCGTAAACGACGATGATTTGTACAGTCCACGTAGATGGAACTGTAGATGGCATCATCATTCGTCGGAAATGTGCATGACATGCTCGCTTCGACCTTCCTTTGAAGCCTCATGTGCCTTGTACTCGTAGATTTTCCCGTACAGCGTAATGGATATAGAAGCTTTACGCCGTGTCACGAACTACTTCACTGATTGCATTGTTCGGCGAGAGGATGCGTGTCGTCGCTGTTTGTGAGACCGAAAAAGGCGTTCGTGGTGGAAAACGAAACAAGATTGTGATCGACCAAACTCTCGCGGAAGGAGGTCCGGTGCTCCTGCCTATAGTGGCACGATGGTGCTAAGTCTCGAATAGGAATATGTACGTCTTGGTAATGTGATGATGATGGTGTCAAGAAGCGGAGGGAAGGAGTAGCGACGACGACAATGCCACGGCGTGGTTTGTATTTCTTTCTCCAAGCTCCTTCGTCGCCCGCACTGTGGGTTTTTGAGGAACCTGAATGTTGTTTTTCTACATATGCTCACGTATACATGAAGACTTAGGTTGGAAGGCAATCGTGGAAGATATGGCGTGGGAGGGCAGGCATAGCGAGCAGGCATACCAGTAATAGGCCTTTGCAGTAGTGACTAGAAAACCAGCAGTAGGCCTTTCCAGTAGTGACTAGCAAACCAGCAAGCACCAGCCTTGCCTGGTCTGGTCTTTTAGCTGAGAATGGGCTTGAAAGCTCTGGTAGCTAGCCGATAGGGAGACTTAGCCTGACAATCATCACTTCGCCTTGACCATTCTTGGACGTGGCAGTGTTGTCAATCGTAGGCGGAGGTAGTGGACCTTGAGCATCGTTGAAGTCGAAGTTGAGTGGACTTGATCTCACGTCCTCGATTTCTACTACACCAGCTCCCTTTTGCCGAGGAGGATGTTCTTAGCCTTGAGTACAAGATCTCCAAGCCCCTGATGCGTCGATCTATCCCTCAAGGGGGTTCAAATGCTGCGCAGGCCGTGGCGAGGTGCTCTGGTAGTGGCCGTGTTTATGCTTGCCCAGCGGGAACCCTTCTGGGTGAAGGTCTACCTCATCTCGATCTTTACAGGGGTGGAATACTGTCGTGCTGGAGATTGAATCGCGTTCAGTTCGTGATAAGTAATCATTGTCATTAGTGCTTTTTCGCAATTCTCATTCATAAGACTAACAGTCAGTCCCTTGCAGTCATCATTCGCTCATATCCAACAGTGCTGTGCATTCCCAACATTGATCGTTTCGCTCGTCAAACAGTAGTCCATCAAGTTTCCGTACCCAGTACCAGTCCATACTGACCCCATCCAGACCGTGCAGTCCAGTCCCATGCTCCTTTCCTAACCACGCAATGCTGAAACGTCCAGAAACCTCAATATCGTATCAAAACATCTTCGAAGCGAAAAATGACGGCCCATTTACTGCGCTCAGTAAGGCTTATCGACCGTCTTGCCCCCACAGTCGGGGATCTTCAGCCCGTCCTTGAGGTTTCGCTCGACGTCGAAGAGGCCCCAATACGGTTCCCACTTATTGTGGGCAGTATCGAATTGGTGCTTCCAAGGCTCATCTGCAAATTCGAACCTGTTCGGCATAGTCAGCTTTACTTTGTTCAAAGTCCACATGGAGGAACGGCTCTGACTCACCAGAAGAACGTCGTGCCATTGTTGAGGGCCTGGCACACGTAGTCGGCCATGAAGGTGTTCATGTTATCAATACTGGCTACAGCCCCGTCGGTGTCGCTCGTGCAGCCATATGTGTCGCTCGTGGCGTCACCGCAGTCGTTGCCTCCTTGACTCGGCCAGCCAATCTCGGAGATGATCTGCTTCGGGTAGGTGATGTTTCCTGCGGTGCCGGTCGCACTTGTCGTCAGCGGCTTGTCCTTATTTGTCCAGAAATCGTACGCCCAGCCGGCTGCCTCATCGGCCACGGTGCCCGCGAAGAAGGGATGAATGTTGGCCATGACGATGTCGGATGCTTGGGCTAAGTTTGCGTCCCAGTTGTCGCCCAGGTCCGCGGTAGACACAGGAAGGTCGATTCCCTTGGAGGAGAAGTTACTGCGAACATACTCGAGCTCTTGCTGGAGCTGCGTCGCCGTCAGGTACTTGCTGAACAAGACCTCGTTTCCAACGATGACGCCTGCGAAGCTGTCGTGCGGATAGTCGTCCAGAAGATCGTAGAGTTGTTGAAGTTGACGGTCGTTCGTGGTGGTGTTCCCATTAAGATACACACCAAGCCAGACCTTCATCGTGTCTTCCATTTTCAACAGCTTGATGGCTTCCAGGACAAGCTCGGTCTGGTTGCAGTCAGTTCCGTAAAGGCGAACAGCCGGGGTCAGTTGCGACATGATGGCCACGTCGATGGTGACGTTGTTCTGAATGGGTCCACCTCCTGGAGACAAGCACTGTGGGTACTGGGCGTAGTTTGGCGTATAGTCCATCGCTGGGAACACCTTGTGTAAATTGTCATTGTTGAGAACAGCTTGAACTTCCTTCGAGTCGATGTCGTACAATCCTCCCGAGTGGCTTCCAGAAGATGATGATCCAGAAGACGATGAGCCCCCAGAGCCAGAACTTCCACCGCCATTATGCTTGGATAGGACCCCTCCAACAACACCTCCAACGATCGCACCAATCACAATCAACCCAATGATTATACCGATAATCCACATCATCCTCTTCTTGCCAGTGTTTTGCTTCGATAGCCACGCCGACTTCTCAGGGTCAGATCCAACTGGGCCATAATTTCCGCCGGCATCGCGGGCTCCAAACGCTTTCAGCACACCGGCACCTCCAGCTGCGGCCCCAGCTCCTGCGGCAGCAGGTCCAAGTTGGTTGTTGTGCGACCGAGTAGTCTCTTCGATTCCATCGTCTCCGTCGTCTGCGATAGAGCTTGGATCAAAGTCGTCGTACCCATCGCCGTGGTAGTACGAGGCACGCGGCATTCGGTTATCAAAGTCAGGGGCCCCATATGCATACGCTCCAGCACCAGCACCAGCACCAGCTCCGGCAGCCATGACAGGCATTCCCCTTTGCGCAGTTCGTTCTGGCGATCGTGGCGGCGAAGAGTTAGGTCCCAATCCTTGATTCGCCGTGAGCGGTGCCAAAGAGCTCTGAGAATGTGTTTGCTGGTAGGCAGGTGGTGCGTTCGGAGCGCCAAGTCCGGCGAGGTTTGGTGAAGGAACAGCATAAGGATCTGGTGAAGGAGACATCATGCGCGGGTTGTAAAGATTGTCAATGTCTCTTAAGGCCTGGGATCCATTGTCTTGTGGGGCCACATTTGCGACGCCTGGTGCGGCAAATCCATCGTAACTTCGTGCTGGCTCTGGACTCCTCACTGGCGAGACGTCTCGGTCTGTGTATGGCGATGATTGATAATCGAATGGCGGAGGTGCATGCTGAGGCACTTTCGGTGGTGATACCCTCCCCGATCTGTCCACAGAACCCGGGGCGATACCATACGAACGGCCGGACATACTATATGGTTAGAGATGCAGCCGGCGTTGGTGTTGCGATGCGGTCCGACGCAGTGGATAAGAATTTTCGGGAGTGCGAAGCGGAAAGTTGCAGACTGGACACACGCAGCCTTAAGAAGGAGGTGCGGGTGGTGGTGCTGGCCTCCTCGTTGTGCGAGGTGGATGTTTCACAAGTGAGCAGCCTCAGGCGCCACCGTCGTTGTAGCCGTTGGACAGGCGTTGCAAGCGATGGACGTGGCCGAAACCCAGAAGCGACAGTCCGGGAAAGAGCGATGGGAGGGCGAAAGACTCGGCGGAGGAGAGGACGGTGGTATGGCAGCACAAGGCTTGATGAAGAGGAGGGTGAGGGCTCGTAATGCTGAGAGGTGCAGTCGACAAGTACCCGGCCTATTTTCTATTTACGGCTGGGTGGTGGTGGCTAGCTGCTGACGGCAAACAAACTCTAAACCCGCCCGCCAGCCGCCGCGCCTTCTTCCCCCAGCCAACCCCTCTGTCGATCCTTTGTCCAAACAAAAGATCCAAGCACCCTCGTCACATCTCCTCTCTTTCACACAACTGTTCGGTTTCTTGCGACGTCATACGTCAAAGTTCTTGATTTCGCTGGTCTAGTAAGAGGAACAGTCAAGAAACGTCCTCCCGAACAACTTCGCCCCTGCCGCGACGCTACTCCCGTTCGGGCGCACAGCTCAATCCTGCAACAGCGCGAGTAACACTGAAACACGAGCTTTTCCCATCCTCCAAGGCTCTGGACCTCAAAGCTCAAGAACATGCTCACCCTGAGGTCGTATCTGGCCACGGCTCTACTCTGGCCAACAGCAAGCTCAGAAGCACACGAGTGGCACGACCTAGGAAAACACGGATCTGACGTTAGAAAGTGCATGCCTTCAAAAGTTGGCTCAAACGATTAAAGATGCCGGGTCTCCACTCCACATGGCATGCTTCTACGTTTTCAGGCAACCTCGTCCGTCCGACTATTTCAGTCCCCCAGCGATGATCAGGGACTGTCCAGTTGCAAAGCCGGTCTTGGCGTAGAATACCACTGCATTTGCAACCTCTTCAGGCTCGCACAGCCTGTGCATCGGTATGCTGTCCACGAGACCAGGAAATTGATCGCCACTCGGCAGCAAACCCGTGTTGCCGACCATCGCCTTCAAATGTGTTAGCTACTGCAGCTCATATTTAGGTTTGGCAGATTTCGACTCACAGGCGCAACATCATTGACTGCGATGTTGTAAGGTGCTAAAGTCGTTGACAGATTCTTCATCATGCCCATCCTGGAAATACGTCAGTTTTGGCCTTCAACAGATTTCGAGTATACGTACATTCCGCCTTTTGAAGCTGCATAGTGGCACCCATTCATTCCACCACCATGTGCGGCGATTGATGAGACAAAAGATGATGCGGCCCCATTTCTGAGCCTTCATCCCATCTACAACACCTTTGACCAGGAGGAACGGAGCCTTTAGATTGACATTGATCGTGTGCTCAAACTCGCTCAACGGAATCTCAGATACATCCCGTATCCGCTTGCCATAGCCAGCGTTCGAAATGAGTACGTCGACAGCACGGCCATGTTCCCGCTGGGCATCCTCACATAGTTGTGAAGTCTCTTCAGGAGAAGCTAGATCTGCTTTGTGGATTGTGAAGCGTTGGGGTTTGACGGTAATTGATGCACCATTGGTCGTCGGTTGCAGCTCTTTGACCAATGCTTCTAAGGAGTCTCGATTCGATGCGTATGTGAGAGCCAGATCGCAACCTAGGGCGGCGAACTGCCTTGCGCACGCGGAACCAATTCTGCAACCTCGATAAGTTGATGGGAGAGATTGACGCGGGTAGAACACTCACCCTCCCGATGCGCCTGTAATAAGGACCAGTCGTCCAGTAATCTCATTGCTCGCCTGTGCCATTTCGAAGGCACTCTCTCCACCAATACGTCGGCTTCAGTCTTCAAAGAATGTGTTGACTTGTTGCAGAATGTCCAATGTAGGTGCAAGTTGAATGGATTTCCTTTTCAGCAATTCTCCGTGTACGGCCTTTCTTGACATTGGGGGCGACACACGCCTCTGTATTAGTACCTGAGTACATTGCCGCACGCGACATCTAGCCCCGAAGTGTACAGGCATTGTGCATCCCACCCCACGCCGAAGATCCGTCACTCGCCGTGTGCCGGTGCCAAGCCCATGTCGAGTGAACATGCGGGCACGCGGACAGGTGGCGGGGATCTCAAAACTTTGGCTCAACCAGACGGCGACATCAGGTCTACTACAACAATCAGGAGCGGCATTGGCGAAGAGAAGACATCGAGAAATTGTGCAACTCCAACAACTCGCGGTCTATGGCGATGATGGGCGACGTCGTAACCAGCTCCATGTCGCCGGGTGACAAGTCGGCAAAGGACGAAAAGAAAGAGAAGCGCACGTCCAGAGCATGTTTGAATTGCCGTTCGCGCAAGAGCGCATGCCACTTGTGAGTATCATATATCATACACCCAGGATCACGACGGCCATTCCGCACAAAATGATTGCCCAAGTCAGCTCTCATATGCCGCGCATTGGGGCCTCCCTTGCTTCACGTTCCCGACAGCAGAGCCCGATGGAACAAGCTTCATCACAGCCCCTGCTAACATACCAACGTCAGACCGACCGACGAATATGGCAAAGCAACGACACCTTGCGAACGGTGCAAAGCGACCGGTCTTGACTGCGTGATCGGGTCCAGCAATCGCGGTGGGCGTAGAGTGCGCAAGCGAACTGTGGACCAAGCCGGTTTCGACGACAAGCCTCCTCATATTGAGGAAAGACAACAGACAGCCAGTGCCATTGACGAGGGAGAAAACGACCATATCCAGTTCCAAGCTGACAGATTAACGCCGAGTAATCCACGACCGAGTTGGACTTCGGAGTACGGCACCGCTCGCACAAATGGCAACATATTGCAGGAAATAAACCAGACGCCGGGCATCATGCTGGATCCGGCTCTGCAGGCTGCCGATTCGAACGCCAGGTATGTATGATTAGACCTGTTATGCTGCAGGGCGTCTTATGCCTTTTTTGTGCTTGCCTTAAGACTTTACTCCCCATTCTTCCGCCGGCTCCTGCTGCGTCACCTTACCTTCCATCACACCGTCGGCTGACATGTCACAGAGAATCTCTACTAGGCAATCGTGCAACACGAGAGTCTTCTACAGTGTCCACCAATAACATTGCTTTCAATGACCTACAGAACCCCAGCGACGCTCTCGGCATACTCGCCCAGATTGCCAGTCATGGCGAAAGCGCTCCCGCGCTCAACGTCCCCCAGAATGGCATTGGTCCCTATGGTCAAGCACAACTCGAATACACCCTGGTCCGAGATGGTAGGCTGTCATTATCGAAGATCATTCAGTTGCTTCAACGGTACAAGCACTACTATCATCCCTACTTCCCCATTGTACCAGCCGCAACTCTGGATGCCGTCAACTTGTCGAAGACAGCCCGAGACGAACCTCACCTCTTGACGGCGATACTAGTCGTTGCGTCGAGAGACCTT
This sequence comes from Zasmidium cellare ATCC 36951, assembly GCF_010093935.1. Lineage (NCBI taxonomy): Eukaryota > Fungi > Ascomycota > Dothideomycetes > Mycosphaerellales > Mycosphaerellaceae > Zasmidium > Zasmidium cellare. The sequence continues at coordinate 15,277 of NW_022986977.1, forward strand.
ACTGATGAGCCTAATGTATTCGTGGCCTGTTCAGAGCACATGCGTTCGTTGGTGTCTTCGCTAGCGGCTGGAGGCCCAGGAAACGTCGAAGCAGTCGAAGCGCTTCTGCTCCTCGCCGAGTGGACACCTTATACGTCGCGGTCAGATGCTGGACATGTTGGTAGAGGAGAGGAAGACAGGGAAGCATGGATGCACGTAGGCACTGCCCTTCGCATCGGCTACTTTCTTGGCCTGGACCGATACAGCTTTGCTGTACGTGGAGACGATGTCAAGGATCCTCAGTGGCAACGGAAGCGGCTGGTCTGGACAGCATGCTATATCAGCGACCGTCAGATAAGCATACGCTTGGGTAGAGCATTCTGGTCAAGGGGCCCAGGTCCATTGACTACTCTTTCCAGAGCAGACTTCCCGATGCTCGCCCCGGTCAACCCAGGAGACGAAGACTACGCAAGCATCTTTCAAGCCTCCCTGGAACTCACGCTCCTCTTCTCCAATGTCCACGATGTGCTCTACAGTAATCCAGGAAACAGCATGCGAAGCCACCTCAGCGGCGGCTACATCAAATACATTGATGACTTCAGGAGTGCCATCTATGGATGGAAGAGTGTCTGGGGCACCCTGACCTGCTCGCCGCATCTGAAAGCGGGAATGCTTATGGCGTACGACTATTTACGCCTCTATACCAATGCTTTTGCATTCCACGCCACTGTCAAGCGTGCTCTACCTCAAATCCAGCAGGGACAGGAGAACAGACGAGGAGCGCATCCCCAACCAGGTCGTGTATTCTACAACAACGTCGGTGCAGTCGGTGATGCTCGCTTCATCTATGAGGGTCTCGACGCAGCCAAGAGCTTGTTGAGTATGGTCAACACGTTTGTCGATCCTGAGAAGTCGCTACGATACATGCCATTGCGCTTCTACCTCTACTCGGTCTACTCAGGGGTCTTCCTCTACAGGGCAAGATGCGTTGGAGTTCTAGCATCAGACGAAGAGCAGTCGGTACGAGCTATGGTTCAAGAGACCGTCAACAGGCTCGAGCGATCGGGCATCGGCAGCCAACATCCAGGCAGCCGGTACTCTCAACTCCTGCGACTACTCTGGGACAAAGTCGAGCGAAAAGAGCGCAAAGGCAACTCCACGGCAACACTAGCCAATCCTTACCGGCCAGGCAGTGTTGGAGGACCGACGCCAAAGTCCAATACCTCAGGGCTGACCCATGACTCCCCCGCTATAACGGAACCCATGGGAGACTTCTCGTGGACAGATCTAGATGCTATTGGAAACTTTGCTGTCAATGGGAATGGAGGTAACATTGCCAATGATGCGGAGTGGTGGTCGGGCTTCTTACCTGCGGATAGTAATAACTTTTTGTTTGATGGATTGACGGGAATGGATGATTGGAATTTGGGGTTGCAGTGATGACAGGCAAGAGACGGAAGATTATGTCAAAGTGTTGTCTCTGCTGGTACGGTCGAATTATTTTCCAAAGCACCTACACCTGAGCCGGCGTAGACATCACGGCAACTGCGAGTCTTTGCACTATCAGCGAGACGAAGTTCTGGCGAGAATTCACTGCCGAGACACACTTTTAACATGTGATTCCGAAGCCGGGGTCGGAAACTGACGGCATCGGCGAATGTCCATTTGGCGATACCGAGGAGGGACTTGTCGTTGCACTTTCTTGAACGAGATGCTACCTTTCCTCAAGCTCCTCGCACCTTGTTTGAACCTTTTCCTACCATTTGCAGTATACACAAGATGACGGCCCAACGAGCAGCTCTCCTCATCGGCAAAATCACCCACTGCCGCAAGGAATGGCAGGCATTGAGCTCGCTGCTCACATTGAAGGTGGGATGAATACAGACCATGCCCCGCACTTACAGAGAACACCGGCTAACAAGAGATATGTCTTGTAGGAGTACGAGAGCGGCTCGAGAGAGGACTTCATCAAGAAACTTCAAGCCGGCGAGTACGACGACGTTGTGGCGATTTACCGATCAAACGATTCGACGCCTATTACCGGCCCGTTCAACAAAGAGCTCGTGCAGCATTTACCCAAGAGCCTGAAGTTCATCACGCATAATGGAGCGGGTTATGATAATATTGAGGTGCCGGCTGTGACGGACAGGGGCATTGAGGTTAGCAGTACGCCGATTGCGGTTAACGATGCTACTGCGGATAGTAAGTTGTATCAACTTCGGAAGGAGGGATATGGTTTGCTGATTGACGGACTGTATAGTTGCCATCCTCCTCATGCTCGGCGCCCTCCGGCGAGTCACAACCCCCTTCACGGCCGTCCGCAACAAAGAATGGCGAGGCAAGGCCTTCGGCCTCGGCCACGACCCCAAGAAGAAAGTCCTCGGCGTGCTCGGAATGGGAGGCATCGGCCAGGCCGTCGCGCACCGCGCCAAAGCCTTCGGCATGTCAATACAGTACCACAACCGCAACCGCCTCCCGGAAAGCGAAGAGCAAGGAGCGAAATACGTCTCCTTCGACGAGCTGATGAAGACCTCGGATGTCCTCAGTCTGAACCTCGCACTCAACGCCTCGACGCGCCACATCATTTCGAAACCCCAATTCGACCTCATGAAGGACGGCGTCATCATCGTCAACACCGCCCGCGGCCCCATCATCGACGAAGCGGCGCTCGTCGACGCGCTGAATTCCGGGAAAGTCTTCTCCGCTGGGCTAGATGTCTTTGAGGAGGAGCCGAAAATCCACCCGGGGCTGTTGGCGAATGAGAATGCGGTGCTGCTCCCGCACATCGGCACGGCGACGTGGGAGACGCAGAGGGATATGGAGTTGTTGGTGTTGGAGAATTTGCGGTCGGCGGTCGAGGGGAGGGGGTTGGTTACGCAGATACCGGAGCAGAAGAAGAAGTGAGCCACCACCGCTCTTTTGCCCTGTCAGTGTTTGTGGAGAGCTTGCTGAGACTTTGTTGTGTCTTCTGCAGCGGAGTGAGACCCAGTGCACGTCTATAGAGCTCTAGAAAGTGATTTAGAGTTTGGGATTCTGGCGTCATTTCTGGCTGGGTTTCTCAAAGGCCGTTTTTCGTGGGTGGGCGTTTCATTCAAGCCATGGGAAGAGAGTCGCCGATGTGATGGACGGCTTCTGGATCCTTTGCATTTGAAGCACGGTCTTGAAAGCAGAATGAGGCGTTGTCCTCGTGATGGCATTACGACGATGATGGAGGAGTGAGTCTGATGTCGGCGTTTGGTCGGCTATTGATCGATGAGCAGTGAGGTGGGAAAGACCACAGCGACCACAGCGATCTGAGAGCGCGGGAAACAGGACGCGTGTGGTTGAAAGTCAGTGCGTCTGACCCGGAGGCGGCATCCATGGATGGCCAGCACGAACAATCAGGCTAAATGCAACCCACAGCCACAAACTACATCCACACTTCTCCTTGCCCAATGCCGTGGAAACCACTGGATCCACTCGCCACCCAGAATCATCCCCAGAAATCATCAAACTCCGCACGGGGGCTCCACACCTTCGAACTCCAGTCACACACCTCACCCGCATTGCCGACCTCACCACCCGTGCCCACCAAAACACTCGCTTCTGCTGACGGACGGCGCGGCTATTGAGATACCCACACACACGTTGACGCGCATGGCTAGTTAGTTTTCTTATTTCTCTCCTGGCTATATGAGCACTCTCATCTCCTTCCCCTCGTTCCGCTCAGCACGAAAGGGCAAAGGACGACAACGACGGAGGGATTCTAGTCCGAAGTCTTCGACTTTCTTGTGGAGAATATTTTCTTCGAGAAGGACAGATACGGAGAGTGAGGAGCGGGGCGAGTATCGTTCTATTGTCACTGAAGGCTTGGAGGGCGACGGGAACGCTACCACGATGGGGAAAGTCAACTCGGTATGGGCGGACTTGGTCCAGTACCGGAGGGCGTATTTCCTCACCGGCGTGGCGGCTTTTGGGGGGATGTTGTTTGGATGGGATACTGGTATGACATCTTCCTCCCTTAACATTCTACAACCTGTTCTGGCGTACTGATAGTGCCCATCCAGGCCTAATCGGCGGCGTCCTCACCATGTCCAGCTTCCAACACAGCTTCGACCTCGACCCGGACTCCCCCGCCTACTCCAACCTCTCCGGCAACATCGTGTCCGTGCTGCAAGCGGGCTGCTTCTTCGGCGCCATGTCGAGTTTCTACATCTCCGATAAATTCGGGCGCAAAGCCGCGCTCATCATCGCGGATGTGATTTTCATCATCGGCAGCATCATCCAGACGTGCGCGGGACTGCATACGACCAGTCTGGCGGAGCTGTATGTCGGCAGGGTGATTGGCGGGTTTGGGGTCGGGTTGATCTCGGCGGTTGTGCCGACTTATATTGGCGAGAATGCGAATAAGGAGATTCGCGGGAGGTGTATTGGGACGATGCAGTTGTTTAAGTGAGTCCTGTCGTGAATTTTGTTGTGGGGACACGATGCTAATGGAGATTTTAGCGTCACGGGTATCATGCTGAGCTACTTCGTCAACTTTGGCGTCAACAAGTCCATCTCGAGCACATCCTCCACCCAATGGCGGGTTCCGTTCGCACTGCAGATGCTCCCTGGCGCTCTCCTCCTGGCTGGTATCTTCTTCCAGAACGAATCGCCACGATGGCTTGTTGAGAAGAACAAGATTGAAGCAGCCCGCAAGGCTCTCGCACAAGTCCGCGCTAGGGCTATTGGTGATCCGGAAGTTACGAGGGAACTGGATGAGATCATCGAGGACTTCAACGGACAGGAGAAGATGCCTCTCATGGCTCAGATGAAAGCGACCTGCAGCAATGCTCAAAATTTCTATACGTTCAGCATGGCTGTCGTGTTGATGTTCTGGCAGCAATGGACCGGTACGCACCTCACATCCCCTACCACACACCCCCTTCCATATATACTGACCTCCCCCTTTCACAGGCACAAACTCAATAAATTACTACTCCCCCCAAATCTTCAAATCCGTCGGCCTAACCGGCACCTCCGCGGGCCTCTTCGCAACCGGCATCTACGGCGTCGTCAAAGTCGTCATCACCGCCTTGGGCCTCATGTTCGCCACCGAACAACTCGGGCGCAAATGGTCGCTCATAATCGGCGGCCTCGGCCAGGCCTTCGCCATGTACTACATCGGCATCAACCAAGCCGTCAACCCGGTCGCCCCAGGCTCCTCGCTCGATGGAAACAGCACCTTCGCCATCGTCTGCGTCTACCTCTTCGTCGTCTTCTACTCCTTCGGCTGGGGGCCCATCCCCTTCGTGCTCTCCGCCGAGTGCGCCCCGAACCACATCCGCTCGCTCATCATGGCGGCGGCGCTGATGACGCAGTGGCTGTTTAATTTTGTGATTGCGAAGCTCACGCCCATCATGCTGCACGACATCACCTACGGCACCTTCCTGCTCTTCGGCAGCTGCTGCATCCTCATGGTAGTGTACACCGTGTTCTGCGTGCCAGAGACGAAGGGCGTACCTCTCGAAAAGGTCCATCTTTTGTTTGAGGGCGGGATTATTAAGGGTGCGGTGCGGGATACGTGGCCCGGGAAGACGAGGGCGCGGGGTTTGAGGGAGAGGGGGGAGGTGGAGGATGGCGAGGTTGTTGCCGGGAAGGGCTTTGATGGGGATTGTGTCAAGTATGTGGAGCATACTACTGTTGAGCCTGCGCGGGGCGATCATGGCACGGCGGTGGAGCCTAGGTATCTTGCGAGTGGGTTTAATCATGTGGGACGGTCTTGATGGATATGTTGCTTTGGTCTTGGGACGGGACGGGACTGGTAAAGGGGTTTGTACAGGGATTTCTTTGCATGAGATATGACTATGATTGTTAGAGCTAGACAGCGTGAGAGATACTGGTAGATGAATATCATGACTTTGTGAAAGTAGAGCAAGCAAGCTATCCAAGAAGATGCTCCTAGGGCTTCGAGAGCGCAGGGTAGGCTTGCCGCAGGGCCTGCAACTCAAACGAAACGGAACCAACGTCACTGTCCTGGAACAGGATCCATCGAAAGACCGTCACCGCCATGAGTCTGGAGTCACCATTGGCCCCTAGTGTGGTCTCATTGTTAGAGAAATATGATGCGACGGGGCTCCCGCCAGCGTGGAGGGTCGGAGGGGCAGAGGCGCCGGTAGAAATGTTGAGGGCCGTTGTTGGATTGCTCACGCGGCTAATCTGACGGATTTGGTGCGGCTTCATTGCGATTCAATGGTAAACACGAAGATGGGAGAAGCGCGTGCTTGAGAGTGGTCGATCGGATGTTTTGAGAAGCTCTATCAGGTGTTTACTGTTCGGAAAGTGGTCGTGTACACCGCTTCAAGCCTTTGAAAACCAGCTGCTACCGCTTCGCATATGTCGGACAATTCGGATACTATATTTTCGGTATTCGGAAGAAGCATTGCCAGTAGGTGTGTATGAGGTATTTTGTCGGAGGAGATACGGGTGATAAAGTTTTTAATCACATCTTTCCGCCTAGACTTCGTAGATTGAGAAGAAATCGGAAGTTGCTTTGCTTTCATGGTAGCATTTTGGCTCTAGTCATTTGAAGAAGTAAGAGCAAGGTGAGTAGAGCGTAACAGCTTCGAGAAGGTAGCAGGAAGCCAAGAGCAGGGAGGATGTGAGGTGAGGATAAAGTTTGGCTGCAAAAGTTTGGGTGCGCTAGAGCTTTCATTGTAAGGAAGCTCAGGGCGCGCCAAATCGTTGTGCAGTAGAAACAATGGAACGAGCGGGAATAGTGAACAAGATTGAGGGCTCCTACCGTGTACATTCAAGGCTTGATTCCTTGAAGATTGCTCGTAGTTGGGTCCAGCTGGAGGCAAGCCAGAGTCGGCTTCAAGGCGACTTGAAGAATATCGGACGTCGCCGTTGTGGATGATGTCTTGTGCATCATGTGTGAAGCAGTAGCAACATCGAGTGTTGAACTGCCAAGGAGAGGTCGACATCTGAATGGCTGTTCTGAGGCCTGAGGCTCTAGCAGGAACTTTCAGGGCTGAGAACACGTCCATGTGAAGGAGAGATGAGGCTTTCCACGAGAAGCACAACAGGCGCAGGTCTCGACCATGTCGCTCTCGTTTTCTGCTGCCTGCCAGGACGATTGTGCAGAGGTCGTCATCATTGTACCTCCTGGAGAAGTCTTCTGTACTTGGTGGTAAATGGACAGCACAGCAGTCATATGACCACAGCTCCATGCGGCCTCATCACAATTTTCGGGCGGACTCGAAGTAGAAAATGCTAGTGCCATGACTGCCACAACCGAGACTAGCCGCTCACATTATCTGCCACAACGCCACAGATCCCTGCTACGAGATGTCGAGATTGCAGGAGATCTTCGGGGCTGAAAGGTCAAGTGCCGTGTATCGGTAGGCCGGAGTAGTATTGACAGGTTGGGCGAGGTTCATGCTCGGGGTGGGAGTGGAAAACGAGCTTGTTTGCTAGTTGGCGTGGCTGTGGCAGCCCAACTGGTGGTGCTATGTGGGAAGTGGTAAGGGTTGGGTTGCATCCGGACACGAGGATGTATGTAGCGTGGCGACAAGCTCGGGCGTGGATGCTGTGAGGAAGGCCATTCTGGTCGATTCTGCGCCGCTGCCCAACACAGCTGGCGTCGGGCGTAGCAACGATACCCGGAAAAGAACGCCTTTTTGACAGATGCACGTTGTTGCGAACAAGTGCTAGTCTGGGCGCGATGTCCAAGGAACAGCCTGGTCACAGGGAGGGCGATGCCAAGTTTCAAGACGATGGGACGTGAATTGGGATGCTCAGGGATTGGTGTGGTCGGCCTGTTCGATCCGTCGTTTGCTTGGTCGCGCTCGCCTCGCCTCGCCTCGCCTCGCCATTCCGGATTGAACATGTTGCGGCGTCCGAGTTGTCGCCGTGTGGAGGCGAACAAGAATGCCAGCCAAGGTTGTGTATCGTAGAGAGACGAAGCAGAGGTGAAAGTGAAGTACGAACAAGATTCATCAATCCGAGGAGCCATTCACGTGTGGCTACCCCTGTCGCTCGCGCCTCGGTTGCGAAGTCTCTTGCGCATCTCGCCAATCAGCGCGCCGATGAGGACCAGTCGCATGGCAGTCGACGTCACCGAGGGAGTGCAATTGCGCACCTCAAGTCAGAAGGCACGAAAGCAGTCATCGCCGGCTCGTTCGTGCATGTGCATTAGCTGCATACGTTGACGACAGCGCGGCGCGATAGAGGCAAGGCGGTTGCGGCATTGGGCGAAGAAGTAGGTGTTGCGGTGGTGAACATGGGCAGGCGGGGAGGCCAGCAGCGGTTCAGGTGAGGATGTTCCGGTGTGTGTGTGGCAGCAAGTGGCAGTGTGGAGGGAGGAGGAGATAGCGTACCTACGTCAGTGAGTGCAGAGCGCAGTGCAGCGCAGTGCAGTCAGGCCTAAGTCGCAGTCAGGACCTTGGATCGAACTCGTCCCGTCCCAAACTGCGCGCCGCCTGTTCTGAATCTACCAAACCTCTTCCCACCGTGTCCCAGACTCTCAGCCCTGTATCGTCTCCCCCCAGCATCGCGACCACCCACCCACCCACATTCCACCGCACCGCCGACCACCTCCTCTCCATACACCACCACACGGGAGCCATTTCGATTCTATATTCCAGCGGGTCTGCGATAGCCCGTCTGCCATCGGCGCCCAAAGTCGCACGGTCGATATTCTCGCGAGGGACTCCCTGTCGCGCTGCATCTGTTCAGGCATCAAGCGCAAGGTGAGCCCCACCGCCGTCTGCGTCGAGGGTGCGAGTGCCCGGTCGGCAGAGCCGCAACACTGCGCGGACGGGCTGCTGCGCTGGCGGTTGGCGACAACGAGAAGATCCTGTACGTATGACTCGTCCCGGCCCAGTCTGTCTGCCAGTGCCGTGGTTGCTGTCTCGCTTCGTCGTCTGCTGCTGCTGCAAACCGCACCGCCAGAGCAGCGAACGAGTTGCACAGCGTCGACTGTCAAGCACCGCGACGACTGCAATATCTAGAGAATCTGCCCGCTGACCGCCGCCATGGAACAGACAAACCTCCCCCGGCCCATCGCTCGCCCCAGGCCCGTCAGTCTCTCCATACAGGTCCTTCGGGTCAAGCCCGTCGCCGAGTTGAGCCTCCCCAAGAGCACCACCACCTCCACCGCCGGCATGTCTTACAACAATCGCCCTCTCTCGCCGGGCGGCAGGCGTATCAACAACCCAGGACGACTCTCTGACCAGACCCTCTCCAACCCCTACTACGACCAGAGGCACAACTCATATGCCTCGCCGCGCACGAGCACCGCTGGTGTCATTCCGATTTCGACGCAGACTTTTATCAACAACCCGCCGCCTGCCAATACTCGTCCAGAGCAGCGATTCGACTCATACACTGGCAGGCCAAGAAGATCCTCCCTCGTCGACACCAACCGAGGCACTACAGGCTCAACAAACAACCTGCCAGCCCGCAACAGGCCGGCCGTCATTCAGCAAGACTTTGCTCGACCCGCGAGCCCGCAAAAGGTCACACGTGATAAGGATTACTACGTCACTCCAGCCTCGTCGCAAGAGCCGCGCAACAGCACCACGCACAAGAAGCTGTACAGTGTGGACGATGGAAGTGCCAAGCTTGTGGCTGATGTGAATATTCCGGTGCAGGCGGGCGGTGAACGACATCACAAGCGAAGAGACAGCATAGAACGAGGCGGATACAGAACCACTGGCGTCGAGCGTGACCGTGGAAGACGACAGTACCATGTGAATGGCACCCACAACCGGCCGAGAGATAAGAGCATCGACGACGAAGGCGCTTATGAGTACACCGATCCTGCCAGCATGTACCGGGACACCGAGCCCAGATGGCGAGACACTCGGGAGGCTAACACGACTACTCGTCCACGACGAGGCAGCATGGACCGCGGAGGAGCAACCAGCCGCGAGCGGCCTGTCAGTGTGCTGGATCCGACATTCGGCACAAGACCTGGGGCCAAGGAAATCGGACCGCCGCCAAGCACTCGTGGGTGGGATAAGATCAACGAGAATCTTGGTCGCACGAGGAGTGTCAGGGACGAGGCCAGGGTTGCGCAATCGCCAACACGAGGACGTACTTACCAAGAGTCTGGCGCATATGGCGACCCACGCGATCAGTATTACGTCCCGCCAAGGACCAACTCCACCGACCGCAGGACCACCGTCCACAACTACGACACTTACGAGTATGAGGACCGACGAGAGCCAAGACGACCTGAACGGCGACACAGCATCAGCCGTGATGGACGAGGTGACCGAAGCATTGAGCGACGGGGATTCGGCATTCGATCTGACTTCAGGAACGAAAGCCAGTCGAGACATGTTGCACGAGATGGCCGAGCCAGCGATGAGAGTATTGAACATCAAAAGTACAGAGACTCTGGCTACCTGGAGCCGCAACAACCGCATCGTCGCGACACCGCCCCTGAATACACGGCTCACGACGTCGCACGCTTAGAGCAGGAGAGGCGGGACCGCGAGCTGGCTCAGCGTGTCCAGAATGACGAACATGGAAGGACGCGGGAAAGGGGCTACTCTGATGCGCGTGACTATTCCAAAGAGCCGAGACGGCGCGATGACGGTCCTGCTTACGGTGGCGACTATGATCGAGCAGCACGTGACCGTGAATACGATCGCGATAGAGAGCGTGAGAGGGAGAGGATCCGGCAGCTGGAGCCTCCTAGCGAGCGTGAAAGAGACCGACATCACTATCGACGAGATACCGACCGCGACCGCGAATACAGCCGTAAGGAGAACAGCCCACGCCAGAGCGGCGAGACGCTCTCTAAGCCAGGGCTCGCTCAAGCTGCTACTGGTGGTCTGGCTGGCGCTGCAGCTGCTTTTGGCTTGTCCGGACTCCTCAACAAAGTCAGCGACAAGCGCGACAAGGAGAAGGAGAAAGACGACTACCAGGACCGCGAGCGACCAGAGCGTAGCGAACGTGATCGACCGGAGCGTAACAGCGAGCGTGATCGACCAGACCGTAACAACGAACGTGATCGGCCAGAACGCAACAACGAACGGGATCGCCGCAATGGCGACCAAGATCGAGACCGGGAACATGCGCGTGAACGACGACCAGGTCAGTCGACGAGCGACGAAGGCCGTGAGAGGCGGCCTGGTCAAGCCGCCAGTGACGAGGGGCGCGAGCGCAACGCTGAGCGTGATCGTTACAAAGACGACCGTGGTCTTGGATTCGCATTCGAAGCTCCACCTGAACCGCCAAGGAGTGCACCACCATTGCAAGCCGAGTGGAACCAGCAATATCAGGAACGCAAGCCTGAGTGGAATGCGCCTGCACCGACAAACGTTGAGCGAAACCAAGACAAGCAGACGCAAGACCGCAATCAGGAGCGTGTTGGCCAGCGAGATTTCGGTGATCGGGACAGAGAGCCAGAGCACAAGACCGCCGAGATGCCGGGCGCTTTCGTTGACCCTGAGGAGGATTATCGCCGCCGGTTGGAGCAAGTGCAGAAAGAACTTGGACGAACCACACACGAACAGCGGGAGTCAGAATCAGATCCTGACCGTGAGCGTCGCCGACGAGAGCGGGAGCAGCGCCAACGAGAACGCGAAGGCCGTAATGGTGCTGCAGTCGCCGCAGGTGTTGGTCTGGACGCAGGCATCAATGAAATGCCGCCTCACCCGTCTCTACGACACAGTCTTGATGATCAGTCATCAACCACAGCTCCTTCGACTGTGGATTCCTCAATGGGAGGAGCTCTCAAGCGCAAACCAAGCATCCTTGATCAGCCCATGAGCGCGGAGCCGGTACAGATCATCGACAACAGCCAGAGTGACAGGCGTGAAAACCGTGTCCGCATTGTGGATCCGCCTACAGAGGAAGACGACAGACGACCGCGCGGCATTCTGAAGAAGCCGACTGACAAGTTCCCTGAAGATCCAAATGCTGTAAGAGAAGGTGTTGCACCACTGAAAGACGTGAGTGATCGAACATCTCCTTCCTCAAGCGTTGAACAGACTAACACCCCATTACAGGCCACCAAGAAGGGCATCCCACCGGGCGCAAGATGGACCAAGATTGATCGTCGTCTTGTGAACCCTGAAGCCCTCGAAGCCGCTCACGAACGATTCGAAGAACGTCTTGACTGCGTCATTGTGCTACGAGTCTTGACCAAGGAGGAGATTCAGAAACTCGCTGATCGCACGCGAGAGATCAGAGGTAAACGACACCGCTCTCTTTATGACCCCTTTGAAGAAATGTCCTGCTTGGATGGATCGGCAAGGTTTGATGATGCCCACCAGGCAACAAGCAAGACCTCGTCCAGTCCCTCATCGCCTCTACACCGTAGCAACTCTGATACTGCGGCAACATCGGGTGCCAAAGAAGAGCATGCACACGAAGAGCGAGAGACACAAAGATGGACATCGCCGTCGCCGTCGAGCATGGACATATCAACTCGGACAAGGTCTGCGCAATGCCATTGTACAATCACTGACACACAACTCTTCAGATCAACGCTATGAAGAAGAACGATCGGAACGGAAAACCGCACGTCGACCGCAGCGCAACCGAGACCGACGAGATCGCGACGAGTATGAGTATAGCGATAGTGAAGACGAGTTCAAGGAGAAGGCACCCAAGATGCTGGAGGCACCGTCGACGGCGGGCGCATCGAGTAATGCCGATTTCATTCGCGAGAACCGTGACAGGAGGCACGAGCGGGAGCGCGAGGCCGAGCCGAGTTATATGAGCGGGGGATTGGGGAGGAGAGATGAGTCGCAGGCGAGGTATTAGATGATGATTTTGACGAGGGAAGTGGCATCGCGCGACTGGTAAAGGGAATTTAAGCATTTAGCATACGACAGCGGCCGGGCCATGACCGATAGATATGGTCGGTTGCGACAGAAAGAAGGGGAGTCTACTTGAATATTTTTGCTTTTCCAGTCTTCTTTGGCTCAATACCCCCTTTTTGAACACAGCTAGATCTGATGATTTGAGATGACGCGGCTATAGAATACAGCGCATGCGGTAGTAGAGATTACAACCCAGCATCACGAGGCGTCGTCGACGCTGTTGCCCAATTAGGCTGGTTTCGCGGAACTTCTCCATCTTTGCTAAGGTAAGCAAGCCAACGACATCCATGAGGTGTACATGCAGACTGGAGCTCTGAGCTTTAACATGCCACTTAGGGTACTTGATAACTATGTAACTTGTTCGTCGCATACCTGTCCTCGAGCACACCTCGCACTCGATCGTCAGCTTGCGAGGTTCGGCGCCGAGGTGGGACTTAGTAATTGATCTTTCTTGAGCTTAAGAACTGAAGAGTTGCTGCTGCTGGAAGAGCGGCTTCGTTGGATATATTGCATTCGACTTGCGCGGTTTCGTCAACGTCACGACTCCCTCCCTCCCATCCACATCCACCTTCCCCAACATAGAACCTCATCAAACCACCTCCACCAAGCAACCCTCCCCCCTCCTACCAAACCCAAGATGTCCACCACGAACGGCACCACCACACACGCCCACGCCGACCCCGACGGCCACTTCCGCCGCAAACCCTCCTCCTTCCGCGACACCATCTCCCGCTCCCCCGACGCCAAGTATCCCGCCGAGAAGGGGCGTTATCTGCTGTATATGAACTTTGGCTGTCCGTGGGCGCATCGGGCCACGGTGGTGAGGCAGTTGAAGGGGCTGGAGGGGGTGGTGGAGATGGTGGCGACGGATTTTGATTTGTAAGTCATGAGGGAGGGGTGGAGGATTGGAGATATGAGTGGGTTGGTGGTGTGTTTATGCTGACTTGTGGTGTGTGGTGTGGCAGGACTCAAGACGGCTGGCTCTTCACAGGCAAAAACGGCAGCGCGGAGCAGGATCCTGTTTTCGGCGCGAAGGGGTTGAGGGAGGTTTATCTTAAGGTGCAGCCGGATTATGAGGGGCGGTATGTTCACCTTCAGTATCACCTTCACCATCATCACCATACGGCCGCGATGCCCAAGCTAATACTTCTTGATGCTGCCGGATAGATACACAGTCCCCTGCCTCTTCGACAAGAAAACGCAAACAATCGTGAACAACGAGAGCAGCGAGATTATCCGCATGTTCTACGAGGAGTTTGATGAGTTGATCCCGGAGGAGTTCAGGGAAAGGAATAAAGAGGGAGGAGGGTTTTTCCCGGAGGCGTTGAGGGGGGAGATTGAGGGGATGAATGAGTGGGGTGAGTCTCGATTTATTTTTGGATGTTAGGGAGATTATGGCGTGTGAATGGATTGCTGACGAGATGTTTGTTTTGGGGTTAGTTTATGATACTGTGAACAATGGTAAGCCGACTGAACGATGACCTTTGGATGGGACTGCTGATGCTGAGATATGAATAGGCGTCTACAAATGCGGCTTCGCCACCACCCAAGAAGCCTACGACGCCAACATCTACCCCCTCTTCGCCTCCCTCGACAGATTAGAAGCCCACCTCTCGCACCCAAACCACCAACCTTTCCTCTTCGGAAAACACATCACCGAAGCAGGCACGTCACCCCTCCCATCCCACCACAACCCACCCCCCGTCCCCTAACTAATCCATACCCACAGACATCCGTCTCTACACAACCCTCATCCGCTTCGACGCCGCCTACCACACCATCTTCCAATGCAACCTCAAATCCCTCCGCCACGACTACCCGCGCCTGCACCTCTGGCTGCGGCGGCTGTACTGGGATGACACGGCGCTGACGAGGGGGGCGTTCAGGGATACGACGGATTTTTACGCGTATCGGTATGGGTATGCGAAGGCGCGGGGGAGGATGTTGGCGAAGGGGCACGAGGGGGTGGTGGTTGTTCCGGCGGGGCCGGTGGTGGGGATTGAGGCGTTGGGGGAGGGGGAGGGGTTGGCGTAAGAGGGGGTGGTTTGGTGTTGTGGCGTGGGTATTAGGGGGGTTCGTGGAGGTTTGTTCCTTTCGCGTGGGGCTTGGTGGATGGGTCGCTCTTGGTGTTTTTTGGCTGTGATAGCAGATGTCTTGTATCGATGGTATTCTGAGTGGCGTCTTCGATTCCCCGGTGAGGTATCTCTCGCTCCACGTGAACGTGTATGTTTGGGATGGCATCCCATTAGAAGAAGTACGCTGTATCCAGCCATGCCACCCTGCTCTTCTCCACTTACTTGCTTTCCGTACGCATCTCTGCCTTGCTCGTAGAGAGTAGATCGTCGCGGCAGAACTTCCACCAGATCGTGAGACTGATACGACTCTCATGGTGATCGCCAGCCCCTGAGCGAAGGTGCAGGTTCGATATCGCTTGGGAGATTGATTTTGATGGTGGTCGGTGCGAGCACCTGACGAGAAGTATAGGTCTCCGAGCTCTCAGCACGAACAAGCCATCGAACGCATTGGTCTCCGTGCCAACTGTAGATACTGCTTATGTACGCCACTTGCTCGAGTCTCGTGCGACGTGTGCAAGGGGAAGATGCTGTCGTCGCATGAGTGGAAATGCGTCTTCGCGGCGAGCGAGTGGTGCTCTGCGTGCGAGCCGAGTGCGTGAAAGAGGAAGGTGCTCGCAACCCCTGAATGTTCCCCTGAGAATGCGAGATGGAGCTGGGGCTGTTTTGTGAGAGTGAAGTGGTCCATGGAAATATCGTGATCGCGATCTTTGTGCATGCGAGATGCGCAGGATGAAGTAAAGGGAGGAGGAGTGCTTACGGAGGGCGGACCATGAAAACGCAGGCTGATGGGTGACCATCGCGAATTCCAGCAGCCAACGATGATGTCCGCCAAAAATGCAAACACGGAACACAAATGCCAAAAAGAATATGATGAGACTAGTCGCGTCTCTGCGATCATCCACATACCTGTCTCGGCGTGCCTCGAGGTGGGTTGATCGAAAAAATCGAACCTGGCGCAAAAAGTGCAAAAGATTCGAGTCAGGAATTGAACCCACTCCTATTGAAAACCGAGCTGGTCGATTTTGCGTTTCAGCGAACAGTGTATGCAATGCTGACGTTCGTTTATTACAACGTACTTCGACGAGGCCCCGAATCTTTGATCCGTAGAAACAGAGTATTACCTCATTGTTCACAGGCGTGGTCTTAGTGAAGTCATGTAGACGCCATATGCTATGTACACACACTGAATGCTTGATTGGTGGAGAAGGAAACTGACACAATATGTAGGTCAAAGCGAGTCCACCCGTACTTCTGCCGGTAAGCGATTCTGCTTGCCCAACACTCGCACAACACACGCGCATCCGATCAGAAATACATCTTGAATGCATGCTGAGGTAGTGTGCATAGTTTGCATCTTCCAGAGATGTTTATTCGTTCGCATCGGCGTGGTGACGAGGCGTATGATCGTGGGCGGCGGCAACGTCCCCCAACGCCAAGACGCTGGACTTGCTGGCGCAATCTCTTCGCTGACGCTGGCGGCAGACAGCAACACTCCAACACAGCCACAGCCATCACGCACGCAGGCAGCGAGGTGGCATGTGCTGAAAGTCACCAGTTCTCTATATCTCCTTTGTCTCTATATCTCTTTTCCGTAGGCGCGAGAAGAGGCGTTCGTGATCGCTGGTCGCGGATAGCGGTCGATATCGGTCGCTTGGGGCGTGCTTTCTTGGATGCAGAGCAGGATCTATTCATCTGCTGGAAGATGAAGGTCTGAGAAGACCAGTCACAAGCCTATTGTCACGTTGTTGACACGGTGTATCGATTGTGTTCACGAGAGCAAGCTCGCGTGGAGGTCTTCCCAGAGCAATCAGCAGCCATCTCTTCACCCTAAGCCTCTACAACGCGTCCCGTTAATAGGCCTAGAGAGGTGTTTCCTTGATCGCAATACCGACGCGGTGTTGCATCGTTACGGGGGTACTGTGAGGTATCGTCGGACAGAAAGTCAATTTCCACGGCGGTGGGAGGCGTCGACGACAGCATTTCGATGAAGAGCTGATGGGAATGAGGAATGTCAAGGTGAGAGAGAGATGTGAGGGCAGACGTGAGGTTGAGAAAGCCTTTCACGCTACAAAGCCGCATGACTCGCATGTGGATCCTTCCCGACCCATGCAATACCACGCGAGGAGCCGACGACACTTGGCAGCTCCAACAACCACAACACCTCCATGCTCAACATCACTACACCCCCAAGATGCTCGCTTCCGGCTTCACCAACGCTCCCGTCACTCAGCTGCTGGTCTTCGGTATCGTGGCCTCATCCTTCGTGGCTAGCCTGACCGACACCAAGTACTACTTCTGGATCGAAGTCCGGCCGCACCTCTTCGACTATGGCCAGTTCTGGCGGCTGCTCACATGGCAGCTGTGCTACACCAATAGTACTGAAGTGCTCTTCGCTGCCATGACCTTCTACCAATTACGAGTCATTGAACGCCTTTGGGGCAGCAGAAAGTTCGCCGTATGCGTCAACCATGGCCCTTATTCTTCCGCGGACGGGCTAACAGGTAGGTAGTCTTTCATACTGTCCACCTTTCTTTACACCTCTCTAGCACCGCCGATATTGCTGGCTGTCGTTATTCGGCCGCTCAGCTTTGGCCGCATCAACTACCTGCCCGCCGGACCGACACCGTTGCTCTTCGCGCTGCTCGCCCAATACCACGCTGCGATCCCGTACATCTACAAATATCGAATCTTAGGCAATGCACCGACTGGCACCTCCGCCAATCAGGACTATGGCTTCATGCTTACCTCAAAAGCCACATCATACCTCTTGCCAGTCCAGCTTGCTTTGGCGCAAATGCCAGGCTCAATTCTGGCCGCCGCAGTAGGGTGGATCACCGGCTTCGCGTACAGGAGAGAGATATTGCCGGGTGCCGCAAGATGGCGAGTGCCAATGTGGATTATTGGTGGAAGTGAGCAAAAGGAGCGATACGATAATCTCAGGCGAAGAATGGAAGGTGAAGCTGGGAGGACGACTGGTGTGGATAACAACAACAATCGGGAGCATGCGCGGCGGCGTGGTGTGCTTGGTGGATTGGCGGAGCAGTTTAGAGGGGCTTTCTGAATAGCCTGCTCAAGCAAGTGCGTTTATTCGCATTGATCACATGAGATCGTTGCGTCCATTTTCACGTGTCGCGCACGTTGGCGACGTCCTATTAGCACATGCGGCGTCCATCCATCACTTCTTGCGCACTTCGCCCATGTCTGAACATCGCTAGCATCTTCAGCGAGAACTCCACTAACACCACATCATCTTCAACGACCACTTTGTTGACGGCCTCTCAGCTTCTTCCACAACACCAATCTCGACCAGCAACATCGACAACACCATTTGATAGCGACCACACAAATCCGTCTGCGAAGGCGACCACGACACATCATGCCGCGACTCACGCACCATCAGTACAACGAACTCCTCAAGACGGAGCTCGTGAAGTTCCTCTTCGGCCAGGATCATCAAGAATCAGTCGTAGTCCACAAAGGCTTCGCAGCGTACCACTCCGAGTTCTTCGCTGGCTCGGTCTCCAAGTCTGGCTTCGAAGGTGAAGAAAAGCGCCTTAGACACGTTGCATGTCATGCAGTTTCTAATAGCGACAGGAACCATCGAACTCACCGATGTAGGCGTGAACGCCGTGAAGATCTTCGCACGCTGGTGCTACGAAAGCCGCCTCGACGCCCCGGTTCTCCAGAAACTCTCTCCAGACCAAGCCCAGGAACTCAAGCACTCGCTCATCGACGTGTGGATCTTCGCAGAGATGCACGGCATTCCCAAGCTGCAAAACCAGTCCATGTCCCAGCTCCGGTCCCTCTTCAGCCACGATCTCACGCTGCTCACGGCGGAGGACATCCAGTTTGTCTTCGACAAGACCAGCAGCGTCGATAACCCACTCCGCCAGATGCTCGTCCTCATCCTCGTGGTCAAGATCGACCTCGGCAGGGAGAAGTTCGACAAGTACGATGCTATCGCTCAGGCGCATGCGGGCTTCTTTGCGACGTTCTTTACGTATCAGAGGACTTGGCTTATGGCGCATGGCAAGGCTAAGCCGAAGGACAAGGCGGAGAAGCTGGTTGAGATGCTGGAGGATGAGGGCATGGTGGCAAAGGTGAGGGTCCGGGTCCCTCCACCGCCGGAGTGGGTGCTTGTGTTGAGTGGTGCGACGCCGCAGCCGCAGCCGCAGCCGCAGAAGGAGGGCGAGGTTATTGAGTTGGACTGATGCATTTATCATGAGCAAGCGATCATCTAATTTGACAAGCTAAATCGGAGCGTGGGCTGGCTCTAGGCGTTCGATTCGAGGAGTATGAGGCGAGCATAGCGGTATGTGAATGCAGCCAGGGCACGAGCGAAGAATATGATGATATGGCGTGCAATGATAACAACAGGGCACCAGATTCCTCAGAAGGGTACGTAGCAACAACAATCCAAGAACCAACCGACGCGGTCGCTGAAGTTCGACGTTTGGTCTATCCCGCTGGCGATCCGAGCAACTTCCCATGTGCTTTAAACTGTGGAATTCTTCGGACAAAGTACATAATGCCCCTTGTCCGCAACCGTGCCACGGAGAAGATTTGTAAACTCTTGAGGAGGAACGATGAAGACCGCCTTGGCGAGATCCCGGTGGACCTACTGGGTATATGCTACTCTTCGAAACGACACTCCAAGCCCACCGAAATACCTACTGTTTCAAGAGACATATTTCCGCAGAGATACGCTATTACACTAGCTACTAGAGAATACATTACGTTTTGCAAATGACCAAGGGCCAAACATCTTCCTTTACGACGTCCGCAGGCCGTACCTACATCGTACTAAGTGTACGGGTAGATTTCATATAATGTCGTCAAAGAAGGATTCTTGTCTTTGGTAATGTATTCTAGCGTATATGAGAGGTATCTGAAGAAGCAACTGTATACGACTCACGCTAGAGTTGCGAGAAGTCGATAGAGATTCTCGGAGGCATAGACTGGAGACAATGCGATTTTCGTTACATTCGATTGCGTGGAAAGTTTTCGTGGAGCGGAAGGCTCCGTGCCCTCAGATGAAGTTGAAGAGCTAAGAAAGGGAATCGGGAACATTCACTTGCGCAACTGGTCTGTGCGTTACTAGCGCGGAGCTCGTCTCGTCTCCCACAGCTCTCGAATTCTGGATGGGTGCGCATCACTGATTGTACCACACCCTCATCGCTACGCCATCAAGTAACATCCTACGAGAATCGCGCCATGGCAAACGGTACATCCCTGATGAGCAGCTTCGCCGAGTATGTGTCCATGCGACCTTGTAGCGCCTTGCAGCAGCTGACATCCATCAGAGAAATCAACAGCGAGTGTGTGATCATCACCGCGGGCGACGGCGATAGTGCCAGGCGGTTCAGTGTTCCGCAAAGTTTGCTCTGCCGCAAATCGAAGTGGTTTGAGAACGCCTTCAAAGCAGGCAAGACCAAGGAGATCGCACTTCCGCAAGACGATCCAGCCGCTGTCGAGTCCTCCATCTTCTTCGTCTACAACGACAGCTTGATCTTCAAGACTGGACGCCTGAGCATCGAGCAGCGAAGCTTCGACCTCAAGCTATGCTACAACATTTGGTCATTTGCGAACAGATGTCTTCTCTCGGAGCTTCAAAATGCCGCGACGCATCGGGCGTGTTACGTCCTCAACGACAGCAACCACGACAACGATATCCCCACGATTACGCTCCGCGAATGCTTCGAGGTCACAACGGCTGAGTCTCCATTGCGTGCTCTCATTGGCGATTATTGTGTCAAGCTGTTCGAGAAGCATGACGAGAACGACTTCCACATTGAGGAGCTCGAAGGATGTCCTGGTCTTGTTGCCACTCTTCATCAGTCGGAGGTAGTCCGCCGGAAGCTTGATGCCCGAGACTTTCCGAGATACGTCAAGCCAGCTAAACTTGCTGAGACGCTGCTGATGAAGGAGGAGGAGCCGCGCAGAGATGCAGTGGAGTGGCGGGCATGGGGTGGATGGGACGAGATCAAACCAACATGCAAGGATTGCGCATACAGTAGCAGTACCGTACGTCCTGTCTGCTCGAGGTGCCAGCGAGAGCGATGCAAGTGCTACAACCAAACATGGGTTCTTCTCTGCTCTGGCTGCTGGCCGAAGCTATGATGAGACATCAAGCCGATAGCCAACGACTAGCACGAGGGAAGAGGTTCTGCTGCGTTGATACACGAGGTGGAGTCATGGAGCTGAAGCGAGAAGATTCTGAGAATGATCAGGACGTTACTTCGAGATGAATTGGACTTGGGGTCTCGTAGTGATCACGCGCGACTTGAGCTGTCGAACCACTTCTTCACATCGTTGGTGCCATTGTGGGCAGCACGAAACACTACAGTTCGTCAGTCCGCAATTCAAAAGCATCGGATGTTGGAACAGCCTACGTCGTCTCTCATTCTCATCCAGGCCTCTTAAAAACTCATCGCCTCCTTGTTGCGTCGTCCGGGTGTTGGCCGCCTTGTCTGCAATCTCCAACGCTCGCTGCTTGAACGTCTACATCGTATGTCAGCCACCTTCGCAAAATGCATGAGCCTTGCCAGTTATTACTTACATCGTTCAGAACCTCCATCATCTCCTCCTCATCAAAAAGATCCAGCATCCTCTCTCCCAGACCGTAAAACCACCTCGCCTGGGCCTTGACATCGACCGACTTAGGATCCGCCTTCAAAGCGTTGATCACTCGAGGACCAAGTGCCGCAGGCATATCCAGCGAAACCAGTGAAGAAGAAGAAGGTCCCGCCGGTTTCGACAACGCCAGCATGTCGGCCATCCAGAGCGGCAGTTCCAGCTTCATCCCATTCTCGATCCCGGATCCGTTGTTGAGCGCAGTGAGGTGCGGGACGGAGAGATCGAATGTGCAGGGCGCCTTTTGCGAGTCTGTGAGGATGGCGTCGACGGAGTAGTAGGAGGTCGCCATGGTGAAGAGGAAACAACGCGAACTTGACGCGTCAAGGCGCCATGTGATGTTTTCCACACAACTCTCAGCAGTTCAAGTGGAAGCTCTTGAATTTCCAGAGTTCGACACGTGATGCTCGGCCGGAGTGAATGATCGTGGGGGTAAGACGTAGTTCGTATGGTGCCTAGCCTTGCTGGCAGTGTCGAAGGCGGCGAACGCTTGCGTGGAGGAGATTGCCTGTTGCCCGCCACTACAAAGGCTCCGCTTTCACCTTGCTGGCCTTGCCCGCTGCAATCGTGTTTGTTCGTCTTCCAGCAGCTGATAGACCTGATAAACCGTTCGGCTTAGAGTACTCTTCCAGGTGAACACTGCAAAGCACCCGCGGTTATTGGAGGTTGTCGGCGTCGAGTAAACGGCTTGTGGTTAGTCAGCGTTGGTGAAGGATCCAAGCTCCCTCCATCCATCAGTGACGCCGATCGAAGCCTCTCAGCACCCGCCAAGCCAGAGCCGCTGCTCACGACGTTGCACAACTACCCAACAACCCCTACATCGCCCATTCAACCACGCCGCGCACCTCCACCGCCCATTCATCCTTCCATCTCTGGCCATTGCTACGCCGTCGGACCCGTTTGTGCCACCACTCGCCGACGCTGCATTCCGCAACCATCGCCAGCCGAAGCATTCAGGTGTCGTGTGAGTGATTACCGGCCAGCACCACCTCTACCGAAGCTATCGCCAACCGTCCTACCATCAACCACGACCGATCCAGCGTCGTCTCCAATGACCGGCGCGACCTCGAGCTTCCACAATTCTTCGATATGACGGCGGAAGGTCCAATCCATGACCGCGTGTCCGACCTGGTCAACGGGCATGGTTCAGGCGACGATGCCTCGAGAGCTACCTCGCCTGGCGCTCCGGGATATCGAAGTGCTGGAGCTGATGGAGCCGACATGGACATCGAGCGTCTGGGTCGGACTCGACCGAGAGTGTTTCCCTATACAAAGTATCTACCCTACGAGACCGAGACAAGAGAAGGACGGGAGCAAGATCTGGATGAGATGATAAAGCATCTGTACGTGTCAGTTGCGTCTGGAGACTTTGTTCCTGGTGCGGTACATTGGACGAAGGAGATTCGTGGGTGCATGAGCTTGAAGTTTGACTTGACGAAGATACAACGCATCGCTCTGGTGAAGCTTTACTACGAGCTCGCTCTGGCGCCTGGCCTGGAATACAGCGTCTCCGAGAGATTCGCTAGCATGTTCATGGTCCTCACTAAGCGGAAGCATTACCTGCGGCCGGGCAAGGATCTGACTCTGGACTGGCGCCCGCTCTACAAGGAACTCAAGGTCTTCGTCTTGCCATCAGAAAGCAGCACGCAGAACACGTACAGCAGCAAGCGTAATGCGCGCACCCTGACGAAGCTCTGCACGTTTGCGCAGCTCTTCTTCGATCCTCAGGAAATCCCTGCGATGATGGAAGAGTTCCTACCATTCTTCAGCATGTCATTCTCTGAGCATGCGTTCGTGGTGCTTGGTCTCTTCAACCTGATGCTGCCCACTGCGGCACCGCCGACAGACGATCCAAAGCTGCAGCCGCAATACTACCTCCCAACATACTTCCACCTATGGTCGACGATAAACAGATCAATGATGATCGATATGCGATTCCTTGACATCTTCTCCAGGCAAGCTAGAGACTGCTTGGGAGCAGAGCAAGTACCCTTCGGCCCAAGCGGAATCTTCACCGAGGAGCAGTCCTCACTGATCTTCACGGCTGTTCTGAGACTACTCGAGATCCCAGTGGGCCAGGCAAATACTCCATACAGCCCAACAGTCGATCTCGGCGCAGGCACCGGCCTGTTCCTTGACCGAGATCCAAGGAAGCATCCAGTGTCGCACAGCATTGCTCGCTGGATCGTCATGTCTCTTTCCCCCAAGTGCTTAGAAGCCGACAATCAAAAGTCGATTCTGCATCAGCTGGAAGGCTTGATTGAGGGAATCGAGACATTCTTCCATCCTTCGAACTCAGGAGCTTGGACGAAGCCACTTGCTCAGCTGGTTTACTATCTCGCGGACTTCTTCGTCATGCGTTGGAACCGAGAGCAGAGCGCCGAGTACGATGTACCTGAGGACAGGAAGCTGAATGAGCAGGTCAGACACCGCTTCGTACTTTGCTTGCGGGAAGTTGTCTTCATGGGCATTTATGCCAAGAGTGGCACTGCTATGAACTACAGTCTTAGCACGCTGCAGAGCCTTGCCTTCCTTGAGCCGACTCTCATTCTACCAGGCGCTCTGCAACGCATCTACCCAGCAATGCAGGGATTGGTAGAGGTTCACCGGACAATATCGTCTATCCGCGCTCTGCAGATGCTCAGCAGGATCATAGCGAGGACGAAGGGGTTCAGATGCCACTTGACGACTTTGCTTGGTCTTGCCCTGCCAGGTATTGACGCCAACGATCTGGACAAGACCATGCACAGTCTGGCTTTCGTTCAGTCGGTGTGTTACAACATTCCGCTCTACGATCTTACCAAAGAGCAGCGACGCGAGAAGAGCGAACTCAATGGAGATTACGAGATGGTCGATCACGATTCGCCTCCACCCGCTGGCTCAGGCACGGCAATAGCGGTGGAGTGGATCACTGCACAGGTCGCGAGATTTGAGCAAGAGGGTCCAGGCATTGAGGTCGACTACGCCAGCGAGCTCAGCGAGGAAGATGAAGAGACTATACTCAAATCTTCCACCGCTGGATTTGCCGAATTCCTCATCAGCTTCCTGGGCAGAGTGTTCACGCTGCTTCAGAACTTGCCCGATGCGGCCAGAGTCAAGAGCGGTAGTCCTGAAGAGAATGTTGTCAACACGCTCCCTGCGACGTTCAGCCCTCTTCTCGCAAGCCTGAGCCCTGACTTATACGACATCGCATTGGAACAAGTGTCGCGCTTCATCTCGAACCATGTGGTTCATCAGGCAAGAGATGCCATGGCATTCATTTGCAACGCGCTTGTCAAGATCTCGCCTAAGAAAGCACTACATCGCTTGCTACCTGAGCTTGTATCCAGTATCAGGACCGAGATCAGTGAAAATGGCGCCGGCTCCACGAGAACGACAGGTAGCGAGATCTTGCCCAGAGATCGAGCACTTGTATGGCATGTGTCTTTGCTGAGCATGTGCGTGGTGCATGTCGGGCGAGACGTTCTTGACTTCCAGGACGACCTCTTCGATATTGCCGCATATATGCAGGACACTTGCAAAGGCATACCTCTAGTGCACGTTTCCAACTTTGTCCATCATCTGCTCCTTAACCTGACAGTCACCTATACCATGGATTACAGCCTCTTCAACAAAGCTGATCTGCAGAAAGGCCTCACGACAGACAGTTGGGGCAAGAATGTCGACCCAGCTACCTTGGAGATCCAGTGGCATGTGCCTGAGCAGGAAGAACTGGAGTTTGCCGTTCGACTGTTCGAAGCGCAGGGCGGTCGCGCCTTGAAGGCACTGAAGGAGCTCATTTCCGATACTGCGACCATCAAGCGTGATGGTGTCGGCAAGGACTGGTCTGACGAGGTTTCGCGGAATCTTGTTCTGCTACGACTGGTCATATCAGGAATGTCTCGCCTTTTCCGCTCAGACGACGGCACCGTCACACCGTACACCTTCGCCACTTTGACGCCGTCGAGCTCCGATGACAACATTGCAATCATTCCTAACGAACCAGTGCACCCAGACAGCCCAAGCGACAGTGCCGTAGACCTGATGGAACCAGATGACGAGAAGGTCAAGCGTACGTTTCAGTATCCGACAGGCTATCCTCTAGAAGTCGGCAGCCCAGCGTACGAGACCGTACATCGCATGCGTAAGGAGGCTGGTGAGACACTACACAAGGTTCATCAGTTCCTTGTCAAGAACCAAGAAGATGATGTGCCATGCTTCAACTCCTTGTACAGTGCGTACAAGTCGTGGTTCGTTGACATCGGCATAGAACGCTCGGCACACGTGCTTGATAGGCTTACACGCTTGCTGAGCGCTGACATCCACCCGTTCAAGTTTTCTGGTACGAGGAAGCAATACCCACGGCCTCTGCTCGTTCGGAGAGCAAATCTGTACCACTTCCAGCGGCTGCGATTCAATGAGCATCCTCGGGCGGCGTCAGATCTAGACAAGACTCTTCTGCTCGATCTGGCGCACTCCAGTACCTCTGTCTACACGGACATTCGGCGGACAGCTCAGTCAGCAGGCGAGCAGGCCGTTAAGAGCATAGTAGGAGCGAAGCCCCTGATCATTCCACCACTTCTGGATGCTCTCGAAGATGCGTTGAAGCAAGGTGATCATCCAAGAATCAAGGGCGCTATCTTCTCCCTCTTGTTTGGCAGCTTGGCGAAGCCCATCGGGCGAAACTGGAAGTTCGCACCTCGAATGATCAGACTGTTCATCCGGGTATCTGAAGCCGATCGACCAAGCATCCAGAAGCTAGTAGGCCAATCGAGTTTCACGATACAGGACATGACGAAGGCCATGGACCGGATGGTGATACTCGATGAAGCCACGCTGAACGGCATCTGGCCAGAAGAGGGAACGACACTGACTAGGACGATTGCTCGTACCGTTGAGGATGCTCAGGCGCTCATACCACCAAAGAGAGAGAAGATCAAGAAGCGCCGAGGCGTGGTCGAGAAGCGAAAGTCTGAGCTGGCAGCTGAACTGATCGACAGTGTTAAGAACACCCACTGGAAGAAGGCGAGCAGGACCGCAGTCATGGCAATAGGATTGGACTACCGCTTTGAAACCATCGCTTCCGAAGGCATGCTGGAACTGGTCATCAAGGGTGTGATCGACCCGCATCCCCAGCTGCGCACGTTGTACGCAACATCGATGAACGCCATCTTCAGCTTGGCTCAGTCGCGAGCTCTGGTCGGCCACAAGTACGAGAACTACCTACTCGACGAGCAGAAGGACCAGGATGAGGTCTCCGTTCCCACAGAGCGCGATGACCCGACTTGGACGCAGCGCTATCTTGAGTCGTTTGCCCAGCCTGAAGCTCAAGCCTACATCGACAGTGACTACCCCGGTTGGCTGGTGTGGCAAAAGACCATGCGAGGGTTCCGCACAGGACCAAGTCAACTGCAGTATGATGAAGTTGAGCAGGCTGTTCGCCGGAAGATGGGTCAGCATGTCGATCGCCACTGGCTTTCGACCTACTTCGGGTACATGAAGCAGGAGCCACGAGATGGCCAAGACCGTTTCCGCATGTCCAGCTCAATGATTGTTGCGTACGCGATGGATCTCATGTCTGATGGTCTGACCAAGGCAACATTCGATGATTTCAAGGACCTCACGTTGGCCGTCTATGGCGATGGAACCGACAAGCACCAGCACCGTGCCATGTCTGAGATCATGGGTGCTATGCTTTCTAGCTCGGAAGACTTTGAGCACGATCTCAGAACGAAGATTTGGGAGTTCGCGTTTCCAATCGTTCGACGTATCTTCAGCGATGGCCTCACACCGGAGAACAGTTCGTACTGGTCGACCTTTGTCACCTTGATTGTCGGAGGAAAGGATCCGCGACGTGCCTGGCCACTGATCGATTGGCTTGCTGGATTCCGCTTGGACATGGAAAGCAGTGCTGCCTTCAAGGAGAGCTCGAAGATTCAACTGCTGCAGCTCGTCGTGAGTGCTGTGGGCTGGCACTTCCAGTTGCACCGACCGATTGTGGACGACTTCTTGGCTCATTTGGATCATCCTTACAAGAGTGTACGTGAAGTCATGGGTAACACTCTCTCTACCATCTTCCGAACGAGATACCACGAGTCCTACAAAGACATCTCAACACTGCTTGAATCTCAGAAAGCCGCATCTTCTATCGGTACGAGGCCCTACCAGCCTACCGAAGAGTACAGCAGCATCATCAAGGACGTCTTCGAGCGCCTGGAGAAGTGGCGGAATGAGCGACCTGTTGGCACCCAGACGCCAACACCATACACGCAAGCGAGCAAGACAGTACTCCTCTGGCTTGACAGCTCTCTGGGTTCTTACGATTGCACGACCTTGGTGCCTTTCTTCCCAGATGCATTCATGAGACAGCTCCTTCACATGATGGACATCAAAGAGGATCCCGAGCTCCAGTCGCTGGCCTATCATGTCTTCCGCCACCTGCCAAACATACCACATCGACAGGGCGAGACCGTGGCTTTCGTCGCTTCGCTTGTCAAGATTGGCAGAGAGTCGACTTCCTGGCACCAGCGGCTGAGAGTGCTCATCAACATCCAGGTCATCTACTTCCGACAGCTGTTCCTGATGCCCGTGAAGCAGTCTGAAGATCTCTTCCACTGCGTACGTGAGATGCTGCACGACGTACAGCTGGAAGTCCGCCTTGGAGCAGCGGCGACACTGGGAGGCATGGTGCGCTGCTCGCCCATCGGTTTCCGCAAGAAGAAGATTGCAGACCTCAAGAAGCACTTCACCAACCTTCTCGTCAATAACCCACTACCAAAGCGACCCAAGAACAACGGACCGCGCGAAGGCACGAGCACACCGACGCAAGAACAGAACAGATTGGTCCTCACACGTCACGCTGCCGTGCTCGGTCTCGGCGCCCTGGTGCAGGCGTTCCCCTACACGTCTCCGCCACCAGAGTGGCTGCCCGAGGTCCTTGCGACTTTGGCAGGGCGTGCAGCCAGTGATCCGGGCATGGTCGGCAAGAGCGTCAAGACGGTGCTGAGTGACTTCAAGAAGACGAGGCAGGATACCTGGCATGTGGACGTCAAGGTAAGTTCCAATTCACTACATCTCAACAATATCCACACAGGACCAGAAACGCTAACGATTGAACAGGTCTTCAGCACCGAGCAACTGGAGGATTTGGAGGGCGTGCTCTGGAAGAGCTACTTTGCCTAAAGGGCCGGGCAGGTCAGACTGGGATGATACATACACGTTTATTGTTCGCGACAGCACCTGGTACGGCATTCGACTGAGGTGAGGCGTCTTTGAATCTCGGGGCTTTTTTCCCGCTTCGTTGTACAGTATGCTTCTTCTTCTTCTGCTTCTGTTCGGGCCGGTGGTTCTCAGGACGATATCTGGCGTTCGATGCATTGCTGGGTGCTCAGGGGGGCATGAGATAGCATTAGATACCTCTGGCGTTTGATGAATGAATGGCATTGAATTGATTGATTGATTTAGAGATGGCTGGCTCGTCGTCACCAGGTCTTGCTTCACTTTCTTTCTGCCGACCTGCATGTATTTGGCCCTGTGACTCTTTCTTTGGGCGGCCTGCGCTCGTCTCTTTCTTTCCTCTCACGAGTCTTGAGCGGCCTACACTCACTCAAGACTATCACGCGGGAGTTTGATAGATGAAGGTTGCCTTGCGTTGCCTTGCTGCGTGATTACAATCGTGGAGGTCATTTGGTCGGGTCATTTTGTGGGTTTGCCTTGTTCTCTGCCATGGTTCGCAGAGAGGCTGCATGCAAATGTCCCTCCGCTCGGGGCTCGGGGATGTGTTTGATACATATATGCATGTTTCGGGACACGACATACAACATACAGCAGACAGCAGACAGCGGCTTGGTCGCGTTCGATAGGTCTCTGATAAAGAGCCAGTCGCACAGCACCATATCTCCTGTACATTCCATCACCACGATACTGCGGCTCCATCCAATAGCATCAAGAAGTTTCTATTTTTGCCTGCCGCATGTGTGTGGTGTCTCTCTCCTCTCGCCCCGGCAAAACTCGGCAGACTCTGACTGGGCGATTGTGGCGGAGTGCCACGCGAACTGGTTCGCAAGGCTCGCATGCTCGCATACTCGCATTCTGAGGGCAGGTGGTCCGCGTACATGCATGTGGGCATTGCGGCCTTCGTACTACCTTCTTCTAGCCCTCTTCTTGTCCTTGACTTCGTCGTGACGTGAGGCTCTAGTCGATCAGAGTCATAGATTTCGTTGCAGCCTGAGGGACGACGAGTACAAGAAGAAGGACGTTGTCGCCGAGGTTTGTTGGTTTCGTTTCAAGGATGACCCCCACTCGTCGCGCTGGATGATCGACAGGTACGCGCACGATGCAACTCTTCCACCACCACAATCGAATGACGCGGAGGGACGATGAGAGGCCGAGACCACCACCGAGACGGAGAGGACGTGTTTATGAGGAGCCCGAGTATGCGTATACCGGAGATCTGTATCCAGGCTTGGGTCAAAGTCAGGTCAATCTACCTGTGATGCCGGCGACTCCACCCCCGCCGTACGACGCGTATGAGAATCAGTATCTAGAATCGATGCCGGCGACAGCGATGTATCAACAGCCGTATCAAGGATCTGAGCAGTATTTGCCGGTTCCCAAGAAGCAGGACAAGAGGTTGAGGAAGAAGTCGGCGTGGGCTTCGACTGTAGATCTGTCGAGGATGCGAGAAGAGACTCCGTATAGACAACCACAAGGCTGGCAAAGCAGTGCCAACCTGGTCTCTTCCAGCCGATTTGATGACTGTCCCATCGTCAGATCGATGAACCAGACAGCCGCTCTGTGCGACCAGGTTGCTGCCAGAGTCAACGAAGCGCTGGGACGATTGGACCGCGAGTACGAGAACGATGATGATGAGCTCGTCAATGCGGCGAGAGAGCTGTCCCTCGCAGAGGTGCAAGCAACCGAGCAAGCGAAGAGCGGCTTCATCGATTTCAAAAAGACCTGGCAGTATGGGAATTCGCGACTTCCACCATTCCTCCCGCCAATGAAGCTCTACATGGCTACTTGGCAGATCGTATGCATGGCAGCTCAGGCGTCGATGGATGTGTACCGGAGGCCGAAGAGAGGAGAGCGTGAGGATTATGTTGAGGCGGATTGGAGGCATGGGACCAAGGCGATGGTGATCAAGAGTAGGCCTGTTGATGACAAGAATCTCATTGTCCTGGCGATACGCGGTAGCAAGTGGAACATTGTCGACTGGGCTGTCAACTTTCGTCCTGCACCTTCCGAGCCGGTTGGTTTTCTGGACGACGAAGGGAATGCATGTCATGCTGGCTTCTTGCAAGTCGCGAGGGCGATGGTCTCGCCGATTGCTGCGCGATTAAGATATCTCCTGGAGCAGAATCCATCTCGGGCGTCCAGCTCACTGCTGTTGACCGGTCACTCGGCAGGTGGTGCTGTTGCCAGTCTCCTGTACATGCACATGATGGCCACCAGCTTCGAGTCTGAACTCAACATCCTCACGGGGTGCTTCAAGAGAGTGCATTGCGTTACTTTTGGCACTCCTCCCCTGACATTCTTGCCGCTGCAGAAGCCTGCTGGCCGACGGTATGAGAGAAACGTCTTCATGACGTTTGCAAACGAGGGCGATCCAATTGTCCGTGCCGATAGACAGTACCTGAGCACCTTGACCAGGATAATCGCGGCGCCTTCACCCATCTCGACTTCCAGCTCTTCTCAAGGCCTGCGGCAGAAAGTATCCAGACAGGCGCTCAAGGCCAGCAATCACGTAGGAAGCAGGATCGTTCCAGTGCGCTGGGAAGTTCCTCCAGCCACGCTCTCCAATGCTGGACGAATGGTTCTGCTGAGGGAGAAGCCTGCGAAGCGCAACGTCGTTGAGGCGGTCCAGGTGACTGATGAGGACCTCCGGGAGGTGGTCTTTGGTGACCCTGAGATGCATTATATGGAGCTGTATAAGCGCAGAATTGATGAGCTTGCCATCGCTGCCGTCACTGGTCGGGGTCTTGGGTGAATCTGAGCTCGACTAAACCGAGTTGCCCAAAGTCACAGGCTGAGGATGACGTGGAAAGCTTGCAAGTGAATGTGAGGAGAGCATGTGAAGAAGGAGTGAGCAAACGGCGGCGCGCTCGTGCCTTCCTTCTCTTGTAAAGCAGCCGCCTTCTTCATTCGCTCTTCCTCGACTCATCTTGCAACAACCACAACCTTGCAGTCAACAACCGCAGCAACAGAGACGACAACATCCCATTACCAACTCAAGCGCCAGCATCATGACGATGCGGTACGATACCCCCACGGCCACCTCCGCCGACGCTGATGGCAATGAGCCGCCACCTCAGCCACCACCAGAGGATCAACCACCACCGGTTGCCCTTCTCAACATCCGCTTCATCACCACGGCTGGTGAGGAGCTGCACTTCAAGATGAAGCCCACCACCCGCCTTTCCAAGGCCATGGTATGCCTGTCTCCCAAGCTAGAATGTACCAAACAGATTGCTAACTTCTTGTCGAAGAGCACCTACTGCGATCGCTGGGGCCGCGCTCGCCAGGGTCTTCGCTTCCTCTTCGACGGAGAGCGTGTTCTTGACCATCACACCCCCAAGGATCTGGATTTGGGCGATGGCGACACCATCGAGGTCGTAAGTCAACGCATGTATAGAGGAAATCTTTGGGCCAATAGCTGACACTGCCTTCAGCACGAGGAGCAAATCGGCGGAGGAGTCTGAATCCAAGAGGAGACATGCTCTTGCAGGAAGGCATGGACTTGATGGTTGTGCGACATGAAGTCAAGTCATTAGGGCAAGCGTTCAGGGGTAGAGACTGTTGTTGCTCCTTCCTCAACGGAGGCAAAGGCAATGCAATTGATCGCTCTATCGCGAAGCATAGCAGTACTGCATCGACAGAGAAGAAATCACAGTGAAGACAGCTGATTATTGAAACTTGCATGTGGTTGTGCCGTCTCTATGGCGATTATTCTCGGTGTTCCGCTCAAGGTGTAACATTGACCCCTATTACTCCTAAGCCATCTAAGCTGCTTGAAGTTCAATCAGCAGCGCAGTCACGTGTGAAAAGTCGGAGAGATGACAGTTCCATACAGTTCACCTTGATATTGAAACTTGCATGTGATTTCGCCGTCCGTGAGGCGAATAGACTTCAGAATATTGCGTCACACTGCATTGTCGCTGACTAACGCTTGATAACCACGACATACTCGTGCGGCGCGAGCTGCGACAAGCTCCATGTACCTGAGCATCTTGTTCAGCTACAGTACTTTTTACAACTTGGGAGGAAGAATCACAGGCCTAACGAGTCGTCACTGCCAAACACCCGAGCAACAGTCAACAGCTTCGATCCGCGGGCCGATCTTCGACAGGGATTCCATCTTCTTGAAACAGCATACATTCTTGGATCGTTGCACCTAGAAATCTCCGCCATAGACATACACTCAAGAACCCGGGCACCATGCCTCTCACGATCCTCAGCGACAAGGACGTCAGTCGCATCCTCCACTCCTTCAACAAAGAAGACGTGCTCGAGCTCCAGCAATCCCTAGCCGATGCCCTGCACTGGTATTCCACATCTAGCGATGCCAACGACTGCTGTTCAGATTACCAACCAGAGCGGACACATCTGAAGAGGAAAGATGGCTCCACCACTCTCTTCATGCCCGCCAGTAGCATGAGCGGCCAAGGAGTGAAGGTCGTCAACATCGTCCCGCCAGATGCCGGTGGTATCGGTCCTCCGCTGAGAGAGTCATCAACGTTGGGCTCGGATGGCGATTCTCGTAGCTCGTTAAGCTCTGTATCGCGCTCAGGCTCGACTGCTACGACAGGGACGTTGGGCTCGCAGTCTTCGCTGCCTACTACTGTCTCTGAGACGGCGGATGAGACTGGGAAGCTGTCACTGCAATCTAATCCCGGGTTCGAAAACGCCGTTGCCAGCATCAAAGGCTCGTTGACACTGCTCGACCAGGCTGGTAACACGACAGGACTCATCAACGCTGAAGAAGTGACGGCTTTCCGCACTGCCTTGGCCTCCACGATGCTCCTAAAAAAACGCCACTCCGTCCACGACGTGACGGTCTTCGGCGCAGGAAAGCAAGCATACTGGCACATCCGACTGGCCCTCCTACTGCGAGGTCCCGAGATCCACCACCTCAACATCGTCACGCGAAACTTCGAAAGCGCCCGAAAATGCATCATGCGAGTTTACAATCCCCTGCCCGACGATCCAGACTACGTCAACCCCGTCGGCGCCAAATACAACAGCAAAACCAAAACGAACATCCTCACACCCATGTCCGGCGAATACGAGCGCCTCATTAAAGAATACGTCCGCGCCAGCAACGTCATCTTCTGCTGCACGCCGTCGACAACACCCCTCTTCCCAGCGACCTACCTGACCAACCCCGAAGGCCGCAAGAAGGGCCGCTACATCGCCTGCATCGGCTCCTACAAACCGCACATGGTCGAACTCCACCCGGACGTCCTCCGCTACGCCGTCGCCCCCCACCACGAACACCGACACATCCACAAGCGCCAGAAAGAAGGCGGCGCCATCATCGTGGACACTGTCACGGGCTGCCTCAAGGAAGCCGGCGAGGTCATCCAGGCGAAACTCATGCCGGATCAAGTCGTCGAGCTGGGCGAGCTGTTCATGCTGAAGCGGGATGCTGAGGCGCGCATGAGGGAGAAGGGCGAGAAGGTGGAGGAGGGGTGTAATTTCCAGGATAATTCTGGACTGAAGGAGTGGTTGACGAGGGGGAATGTGATTTATAAGAGTGTTGGGTTGGGGTTGATGGATGTTACGGTGGGGAATGCGTTGATTGAGAAGGCGAGGGAGAGGGGGGTGGGGACGACGATTGATTACTTTTAGAGGGGTTTCTTGATGATTGTAGTGTATTGTATGGAGTCTTTGCACGATACAATGGAGTTGTCTTGCAGAGTCTTGCCAGCTGTACGGTGCTGTCTTTCCTGCTGTCTTCCCTTACGTCCAGATTCTGATCCTGTCTTCTCTCTTCCTCATCCATCCCACCAACCAACCATCCACCCAATCCAACACCCCTTATGGGTATCCTATTCATCCCCCTCCATCCTCAGCCCCACTACCGCTGATGCGGCCCCCTCGCCCGATCCATCCCCTCAACCCGACACTTACTCGGACACCGATCATGCACACAGCTCAACCGGCTACAAACCACCTGCTCGACAATCGTCTGCCCCTGACACACGCAGCACGTCCAGCGCTTGCTGTGCATCCAGGGCGAATGGGGGCGGCTGCTAGATCCGTAGTCTGACTCCCATTGCTTGCCGGGGGTCTTGGAGGCGTCGTAGAGGGGTGGGCGCACGGCGACGGGGGAGTCTTTTGGGGTGGTTGGGGAGAGGGGCGCTGTGGGGAGGAGGGGGGTGGTTGGTTTGAGGGTGGGTTTGGTGGTGGGTTGGGGGTTGGCGGCTTCGGTGTCTTCAGCGTCTTGAGTGTCGTTGGTGTCTTGGGCGACGTTATTGTCAATGCCTTCTTTTAGAGAGTTGGAGAACGAGCAGCGTTTGGGAGACTTTGGTGGTATCTCTGGAGGTGTGTCGGATGATGGCGGGGTGGACGGGCGCTCGAATGATTCTTCTGGGAGAGGAGTCTTTGGTCGTGCTGGTGAAGTCACATCGCTCCATGTCGATAACGAAGCATCTTCTTGCTTCGACTCAGCCGGCTTCGACTTCGGTGAGCACGGAGATGGCGTTCGAGATGCGGCGCTCTTCCAGATGTTGAGGCCTGGTGGTACGTCTGCAGGGCTCAGCGACAGACTGGCAAAGTCCTTGGTGCTAACATTGCTGTCTTGCTTCGAATCTGCTCGCTCCTGCCTACGGGTGATTGATCGAGTTGAGCGCCGCGATTTTGGCTCGGAGGTGTCGACAATTGTCATTGGGCTGACGTTCTCGTCGTTGCGCAACTTGTCCATCTCTGAACCTTTGGTCGACTTCTTAGGCACGTCAGGTAGGCTTGGTGCTTCGACCTCTGCTCCTGCTTTGTCTTTGCCCTTGGACTTGCCGCCGCCGTTTGCGCTGTCTGCAGCGTTTGCAAGTGGGTCCGGGCTGTGGTTGAAATCGGGTCTGAACGTGGTGCCCTTTGGTGAAGGACTGCGAGTACTGTCGCGCAGCGTAGATGCTGGGATTTTGATGGCGGGTGGTGAAGCGGTAACAGAGGTGGTGGAGCGGTTCTTGTATCGGTCTAGCAAGGTCTTTGATGGCGAAACCTTGCGAGTAGATCGCTCGACTGCTTTGATCTTTTCTGGTGATGGTGGAGGCACGTCGCTGAGGTCGTCTTGGGCGACAGGCTCGCGCTTCTTCAGTGGACTGGACCGACTCTCTTCGGGCGAAGACCGGGAAGGGGACTCCATGTCGGCCGGGTCTGTTGCTGAGTTCTTCAGACTCCGCTTGCCCATCATCCTGCGCAGTCTCGAAGACATGCTGGCGGGTTGCCTTGTGTCAAGCTGTGTTTGTCGCTTCAAAGAATGGCGTAGCTGGTGAAGGGTTAGCTCGAAAGCTTAAAGTTTCTAGCGCGCCAGGCAACCAGGGGTGTCATGTGAGGCGTGTGAATTTGAGTGAATGAGTTGTAACATACCGACTGTGGGCTAATGCAATGCTGGATGACACGGGAATTCAATTGCGACCGACTGATTAATTCTTCGACGATGAATGGTATCTCAATGCAGAAAAAGCGAATGCCGAGCAGTCGAGCAGAAAGCGATGGTCGAAGCGAAAAGCGTCACGCTTGAAAGTAAACGCCTTGAGACGTAGAAAAGCGACGATGCTCACAGGGCAGCTGCGCATCACCAGCACCTTCCAAGACATCGCGGTCTTGCCCAGGTACTCCAAATCCCAAGCGAAGCAAGCACCATTGTCCTTTGCAATCCTGGCCGTGCTCACGGCAGTATTGAGATACCAGTCCAAGCTGCCAACCCCCATAGTGTGATTTGCATTGGAAACTGAATCGCAAACCCCAATATTCTGCCAGATCCATTCTCTTTATCCCTTCGACAGTATCCAAGAGTGAATATCACCCGCCCAATCATCCAACCAACCCCCAGCAAGGCGCTCAATCTGGGGTATCGTAGTCCTGCGATCAGGAGCGCAATCGCGGTGGAAGGCTGGTTCTCGATGTAGTTTCCATGGGCTCGTTGGGCGCAGTTGAAGAGGTATAAGGTCTTCTTGGTCTCGGCATCGGCTGCTGCGAAGTCGTTGCTGTCTGCGTAGGCTTTCGGCTGCTTCACGCCGCCTTTCAATCGGAGCGGTCTTGCGTTCATTCCGTGCCATAGTCCTAGCTGTCCAGCAAGTCAGCGATCGAATGACAAGTGGGTATAGACTGGACTCACGAAGAAGGTTGCAACAGTTGTTGTGATAACGTAGCTAGGAACCTGGTCAACTCAAATGCTCCGCATGGTTCTCTTCAGCTGTTACCCACCCATACTCGCTCGGGACCGTGATAGTGACAGACATGATTCCTGCAGTGTAACGATGCTGAAGTAGAAACGCACGCAAAGAAAAGACGAGCGATGTAGGTGGGAGAGTGGGCAGGCCAAAGGTATCAACACTGCAGACCGCGGGCTAGAAGAAGAAGGTTATTGAGGAGCTATACTTTACCGATTGCTAGGTAGGAGGGCGCACTACCTGGAACGACGTGCGATGGATTGAGGCATGCTAAATATATAAATAAGAGCAATGCAATCTCAGCGCCATGCCGTCCATCCACACCGCACGCGACACCCAGGGCGGCGTTGGAAGCGGATTTGGCGGACGCTGCTCTAGGCGCGCTCGTGCCGTCTCGACCCTCGGTCAGCCCCTTACGTGCTGGCCAGCCCCCAACTGGCGCATAAGGAAGTCTGAGAAGGGGTGCGCGAGGAAGGCTGATGAAGGGCTCCCGGATCCTTGGGTCGCGATGAGAGGATGCATGACGAGGATGGTGTTATGATAACGACGAGCTGAAGCCCAAGCAACGGTAGGGAGAGGTTCGGAATGTGGCAGTAAGGCCCACATATCTGACTGGATCGAGCAACCGCCAACTTCACATGATGCGTGGGATGCGTCTTGCAGGCCGTGAAGTATAGGATCAGACTCAACTCGTGGCGGGTAAAAGGTGATTGTTGTCGTCCTGGGCCAATAGTGTGATGTCTGCGAGTCCGAGGAAATCGATAGCGAATGCAGGTTTACCCAAAGCAGCGGTACATGTACGATGCTACAGCCTCTTTCGTGCATATCGAATGCAGGGTTGTATTCTATTGCTTTCCCGACGGGCATATCGTCGCTATAGGCCTGCTTTGTGGCTCCCCCTTCGAGAGCACGCAATTCGTGTCGTTGACCAAGTGATCTGGCTGCGCTACGACTTCTGTCATCTCGCTCGGCCCGCGACTCGGCTGGCCCCGCAACGCGTCTCCGACTACTCGTGTCTTCTTTCCGACTTCGCGGACCCGAACTTCTCCTCCAACAAAGTACAGGCCGACGAGGTAAATGTTTGCACCACCACCACACGTTGCGGTGTGTCACCAACTCAAGCTGACCATTACACACACAGGTGGTGCCGATGACGATAACCGCACTAGCTAACAGGACGGCCGCCTGCATGTAGCCGCGAGTCTTGTTCTACAAGTCCGACGGCACGTGCTCGTGCGCCAGTGGCTGGCACAGAACAGAAATCTAAGGCCAATCCACCACGTCGGCTTGACTTCAACAACCACTTTCACCAACCTGAGACACACAGCCCCAATCCCACATTGCTTAGCCGGAGCAGAGAGCACGTCGGCGCTGAGGCGTGTTAGCACTACGGTGTATGAATGACCGAGAAAAGATTCGATCCAGCGTCCGCCGCCGTCTCAGCACGGTCGAGCACTCGCCATGAAGGTCACACTATTCGATAGTTTTCAATCGGAGGTGCACCTGCTCCGTCTCGGCCGACTGCTCTTTGCTCTCGGTGAGGATGGCACGTGGGTGTCGGTGGTCGTGGTCTTGGGCGGAAGGGGTTGTACTTGTCCGGTGATGATTTGACGCGTTTAAGCCAAATATGACGGCAGCCGGCTTCTCACGAAGACCTGGTTGTCAGTGATGGCAACATGCGGAGAGCTATTCTGAGGACAAATGTGCGCTTGAACGGCATGTACTGCAACATGTTACATAGCTTAAAAACAGGTCTACTTTAACCACTTCAGAACCGATTCCCTCGCCGCGCCCTGTAGGCAGTGAACCCGACGTATCCACCAGCAACCACCAGCCCAAAGATGACGACCTTGAGGAAGAACCAGCCCCAACCGCCGCCGCTGCTTGAAGGTCGCTTTGGCTTGCCCTTGCCTCTGCTGTAGTCCTTGCTCCCAGCTGCCTTTGAAGAGCCACTTGGGGAGTAGAGGTTCTTGGTCTCGACCTTGACAATATCGTGGTTGTCCGAAAGCTCACCGGTCTCGGAACTGAAGCCCAGGT
This sequence comes from Zasmidium cellare ATCC 36951, assembly GCF_010093935.1. Classification (NCBI taxonomy): domain Eukaryota; kingdom Fungi; phylum Ascomycota; class Dothideomycetes; order Mycosphaerellales; family Mycosphaerellaceae; genus Zasmidium; species Zasmidium cellare. The sequence continues at coordinate 54,178 of NW_022986977.1, forward strand.
AAGTCACAGTAGGCAGCTTGACGTCCGACACCTCGAAGCACTTTGTCCACTCATCCTCCTTCTTGTACATCAATTCCACCGCCAAGCTCTTGTCCTGGAAGTAGGTGATCTTCGCCCTGGTCGGGAAATCCGCATTGCGCAGCCCACGCGCCGAGCATCCTGCCAGCTCGTTCGCCTTCCCATCATTCGCCTGATCGTACGGTGTCTGTCCATCGCCCATCATCGCCATGACATACGGGAACACCACGCCGGGCCGGTTGTTCTTGTACGTGTCGAAGAAGATGCCCAACCCCTCAAACCGATCCTTCATACCAAACACCGGCCCTTGCTCTGCTCGCTCTTTCGTGACCCACAACGCCATGCCATCGCCAAACAAGCTCCCTGTTCCATGAATCTTGAACTCGACTTCGATCTCCCAGTTCGTCGCGGTTAGGGGCACGCGGCTGAAGATCCAGCCGGACTGGGAGGGTTGCTGGGCTGTGAGACGGATGTATTGATCGGCGCGGACGACGGTGCTTCCTCCAAAATCCCACCATCGTGACTGCATGTCAGAGTCGAGGTATGGCTGGAAAAGAAGTCAGCACGTGCATGTTAGCCGTTTGGGAGTATATATTTCATTCTCACTGTCTGCAAGCTATGCGTTCGCAACGGTATTGACTTGATGTCATCTTGCGCGGTAACTACACAACTCCATACTGCCAGCAATATCGAGAGGACCCATTCGAATTTGAACCCCATGGTGGGTCGAGCGATTGTTGTGTCAATCCAGTGCAAGAGTCTTCGACGTCTCAAATGCTGCAGAGGGTGTGGAGAGTTTTAGGACGTCGAGATCAGTCGTAGAGGGTAAAGGAGAAGAACGCGATCTTGTGATTCTGGACGCTCCAAAGTCCAAGCAGATGCCAACTGGCCAGCTGCAAGAAGCGGGAGCACCAGCGGAGAGCAGGGGAGGGAAGCCACGACCGTTTCAGCCACGGGCCGTGCCAACGGCGCCACATCGACTTTGCATGTGAAGGCACACGACCTCACGCACTTACAAGCTACAACGTTTCATCGAAATGCGAAGATGTCATCATGGTTCTCCGACATAGCAGGCTCTCATAGATTTCAGCTGGGCCTCACAGCTGTGATATCGGGATGTATCGCAGCCAGTGCGGTAATCGGTCTGCAAGAAGCGAAAAAGAGATACAATGTCTTTGATCTGAAGGAGTCGATACCAGATCCGGAATCACCTCACGATGTCAAGAAGGTACGTCGGATGTGGTTTGCGGAATGGCGTGGCGCTGACTGACCTAAAGTATAGATAAACGATTTTGGTGGCGCGGCGCCTGAAGAGATTGTAGGGAATCGAGACGATGAGAGGAGTGCAGCGTTGGCGAGGAGAGCGAGACTTGGTGACTACGATGAAGGTATGTCGTGGCCATGTCTCAAGTATTTGTGCATCGCTCATGTTTGACAGACCTCATCCTCGAACAACTCGCACGCAATCGAGTCTTTCTTACCGACGAAGGCCTGAAGAAACTTCGCAACGCCTTCGTAATCGTCGTAGGCTGTGGCGGTGTGGGATCTCATGCAACAGCAGCTCTGGCAAGATCAGGATGCGGTCGACTTCGACTGATCGACTTCGACCAAGTGACTCTTAGCTCGTTGAACAGACATGCCGTGGCGACTCTCGCGGATGTGGGCACACCCAAGGTCCACTGCTTGTCAAAACGTCTGGAACAAATCGTACCTTGGACGCACTTCGACTGCAGGAACCAGCTCTTCAGCGAGGATGCAGCTGCAGAACAGCTCGCTCCTTGGAAAGACGGCCAGAGGCCAACGTTTGTGATTGATGCGATTGACAATATCGAATCGAAGGTAGCGTTGCTTCACTTCTGTCACAAGAACTCAATACCGGTCATATGCTCGATGGGAGCAGGGTGCAAGTCAGATCCCACGCGAGTCTTCGTCGGTGACATATCAGCATCGACAGACGATCCCCTATCTCGCAGCACCAGACGAAAACTGCGATTACTCGGCGTCAAAGACGGCATCCCGGTAGTCTACTCTTCCGAGAAGACAGGCCCTGGCAAAGCACAGCTACTTCCACTACCCGAAGACGAGTTCAAGAAAGGTTCAGTCGGCGAGTTAGGAGTCCTACCAGATTTCCGCGTCCGAATCCTGCCAGTCCTAGGAACGATGCCAGCCGTCTTCGGCTTGTGCGTCGCCAACCACGTCATGCTCGAGATCTCAGGCTACCCGCACGACTATCTCCCCAGCAAAGCCCGAGAGAAGATGTACGAGGGCATCCTCGCTCAACTCCAAGGCCTCGAAGAGCGCGTGGCGAAACACAACGGCCTCGACCCAGTCGGCCTCCGCATGCCTGTCAACGCAGACGACGTCGGCTACCTGGTCGAAGAAGTCTTCCGCGGCCGAAGCGTCGTCTCCGGACTCGCGAGCAGACTCGCCCTCACGAGATGGCGAAAACCCTCAGGCGACTGGATCGATACCAGGACCCCCGGCCAAAAAGCCGACAAGCTCCAATTCGACGACCTGGTCTGCATGACCAAAGACGAAATGCTCCAGCACGAACAGATGATCCTCAAAGAAGGCCGGCAGCCTGAGGATGTGTACGGAAGGGAGATATTGACTTTAGTGGCCAAGCGACAGGAAGAGGAACGCAACTTCCGCTCGCAGCGGTAGGAAATGAATGCTGACGGGCATCGAATCTCTGCTTAGGGGGAGTTGTAATCTCGAGGCGTGTTGATGATGGGGCATGTCGTCCTTTTTGGAGGCTTGCTGCTTGGAAAGGGATGCCCATGGTGCGAATCCCAGTGGACATCATTTCGCGAGGGAGATCATTGGCAAGCATCAGTAAGCATGGGCTGGGTATCCAGACACTCCCCACTCATCAATGATATGTCAATGGCAAATGAACACATTTATCCAATGATAGACCAGAGAGCAACGAACACCATGCCAGGAAAGCTTGCAACTGTGGTGCTAATCGTAGACAAAACACTTTCCAATTTTTTGCTTTGCTCGAGGTGCACATTTCCGCGATTCTTCAAACACGTGCTAGGCACTACCTACGTCCCTTCTTTGTTCCAACCAGCCTGCCAGTAGTAGTACGACCCTGCAACGCAGCAAAGTGATGATTACTCTAGCTTTTCTCTGCTCGCCTGTCTACCATCCTTGCCTCTCTCCTCTCTCTCTCTCAGTACAACAATGCAGACAGACAGACAGACAGACAGAGCGCGAGAGCAGCATCCAACGCCATATCGCGCACAACAACAAAAACAAGCTTTGATGACTTTGGCCAAGGGGGTTTTTTCCAACAAAAACACCCAGGCCTCCAATTGTACATGCTTGCACTGCCCTTTCCTTCCTTCCTTTCCCTTTCCATTTCCCTTCGATATCAGTACAGCATTGCTCTTCTCAAAAAAACGCAAGGAAAAATGTCGATTCTTTCTTCTCCCCGTCTGGCCCTGTCCCCCAGCAACTTTCTTTCTCGTCTTCGCTGGAGAGGGTCTTTCTTTAAAACGGGCGATGATGATGGGGATTGGGGGTGATTAGTCTAAAAGCACAGTTCGGTAGTAATGCAAAACAAGAAAATGCGGCAGCATGCGCAGAAAGGTGATCCAGTCAGTCGGTCGTTCTACGCGACCTCCTCCTCCGCCCAACCGGGCAGAGCTCCCTCCGAAACCCCCAGTCCATACCCACCAGCGCTGAAACCGCCCAGCCCAGCGAGCCCGTTCTGCTGGCCCTGGGCTTGCTGTGCCTGATGTAGGTTGAACGCTGGCAAGCTCACGGTTCGGCTATGCGAAGCGCCACCCCGGGCGTTCTGGGTCGCCTGGTTCGAGTACGAGTTCATCGGCATGCCGTTGGTCGTGATGTTGACGCTTTGATGGCTGCCGTGGCCGAAGGCGTGGGAGGAGGGGGGCTCGAGGCCGGCGGAGCGGGTTGCGGTGACTTCGTTGGGGGAGCTGTAGAAGGCTTGTTGGCTGGAGAGGTGCGAGGCGGAGGGGGGTTGGGAGGGCTGGTATTGGGCGCCGTAAGGGTCGGGGCTGAGGTCGCCGCGCGAGAGTCGTTGCGCTTGTTGCTCGGCGGTTGCTTGGGCGTTTTGTTGGCTCGCGGCGAGGTAGAGGGTCAAAGGGTTGTTGTTGCCGCTGTTGAAGATGGTCGAGGCGGTCGGGCCGTGCAAGGGGTTGTAGGACGTGTTCGATGGGCCGGAGCTGGCTGGGGAGATCGAGTTTTGGGTCCTGCTTGGTGCGAGGCCGTTGACGGGGGAGGGAGAGCTCATGCCATTCTCGTGCTGTTGCTGCTGCTGCTGCTGCTGTTGCTGCAACTGCTGATTGTTAATGACCTGCCTCGGTGGGTTGCCGCAACGATCCTTGCCGAAGTTGACCTTGAATCGCTTGTATTCCTCCTTGCCTCGAACAGCCTCGATGGCCTTGATCGCATTGGCGATGTTCGTGAAATTGACGAAAGCGCAGCTCTTCTCGCGGAGAGTGTTGACCAGCTCGATCTCACCGTACTCCTGGAAGTCCTGCCTCAAGCGGTCCTCAGTCCAAGTCTCGTCCAGGTTGCCAATATACACATTTCGCGAAGCCCCTCCCGACACAGCCAGAGCAATGGCCGGTGGAAGCGCTCCAGAGTGCTTGCCCCAGCCAATCTTCAGACGCCTGTTGTGGATCATGAGACCTTGCAAGTTGCTGAGGGCGTAGAATGACGCCGCAGACGTCGGGTCGATGAACGTGACGAAGCAAATGTGCTTGTCTGGGATGTAACGGATGTGGTGCAAGAGACCACCTCGAACGACGTTGCAGATCTCCTCGATGGTAGTCTCGGGGTGGATGTTGCCCAGATAGACCGTCCGGTTGCCCAGGTTGTTCACTCCACCTGCAGTGGTCGCAACAGCTGCGGCCGCAACAGACTGCTGTGCAAGGGCATTTGTGATCAAGTCCCGATCGGCGCCGTTCAGGACGTGTGCGTACCCAGGGGCGATTCCAAGGTACTGGGCGGCGTTTTGCTGTTGCGTCTTCGAAACGTAGGCACATCGGTCCTTGCCGTAGTATACTCTGCGTGGTGCCTGCCACTTTGGCTCTTGTGGGAGCTGTGTAACTGCCTTGATAGCGTTGCCAATCGACAGGAAATGGACGAAACCAATCGCCTTCTCCCGAACGATCTTCACAGTATCGATGGGGCCAAACTTGCTCAAGTCATCGCGCAGCTCATCCTCAGTCGTCTCATCCGCCAGGTTTCCCAGATACACATTACGAGAAGCACCCGATTGCTGAACAGCCAAAGCCACAGATGTAGGGACCGACGAAGGCTTGCCCCAGCCGATCTTGATATCCTGTCCCTTGATGGACAGCTTCTTCAAAATCGCATCCGAGTGGAAATGAGTGGCAGAGCTTCCGTCGAGGAACGAGATGAAGGCGCAGTTCTTGTCAGGCAGAAGACGGACAGACTCGATCTGGCCACTGCGAACGTGGGAGAGGATCTCCTCAGCCGAAGTGTCCGGTGGGATGTTGCCCAGGTAGACTGTACGGCTCGTCCCAGACATCATGCCCTGTCCCATCTGCTGCATCTGCATCTGAGGTCCATATGCACCCATCGGCGCGGCTCCAAGAGCGTTGAAACCGGTCGTGGGGGACTGCATGCCACCAAAGTACGAGGGGGCACCCATGGCATTGGGCGAGGCGAGAGTCTGGTAGCCACCTGGGGAGATGGCGGCCTGTTGGTGTTGAAAGGCTTGACTCATTTGGCTCTGGTGACCGCGCGAAGCACCATGCTGTTGCTGAGGGAAGTTGGAGAAGTTCTGGAATTGCGGGGACTGGAAGGTCGACGGCGAACCCGGCTGAAAGGGGCTCCCCATCAACAACTGCGATGGGAGCAGGGGTGTGAAGTTCATGTCGTAGCCAGTCTGAGGAGTCTGCATATCGCTCCCGTTGATTTGCATGCTCATGCGGTTCGTGTTGATGCTTGGGACGTTGTTCCTCTGTGGATGCCTGTCGCCGTAGCCGCCCATGGAAGGCTGCGTCGAGTGGAATGATCCATGGGAAAAGCCGTTGTTGGAGCCCATCGATGGCTTGACGGCGAAGGACTGCGTCTGGCGATGGCCAAAGGCCGGTGCGCTGGACATACTGTCGCTGTCCTGCATGCCAAGCATGTGCGGCGGCAGTACAAGACTGTCCCGCGGGTTTGCTGAGAGGACCGCCGTGGTGATGGTGTTGAGGTCCGGTTAGTGATAAACCGGACACAAATCTGAGGTGGAAAGAATGAGTATTAGAATGTGGTACACAAGCTTGCAAGGTCTCCTGGGCAAGTGTCTCCACCACTGTTGTGCATGTTAGCCGCAGTCCAAAACACACCCATCCCGCTTGATGCAAAACATCTCATGATGAAAGAGGACTTTGCTGCACACTTACATGCTCTGACAGACTGCGCACTTGTAATTACAAGAACAGAATGCAGTACAGCTATGCTTCCAAATGCAGCAGAGAGCAACCAAGCGTCCGCTGATAGTATCCAATGTATGTACACTTCCTCTTGTATTGTATGAACCAGGCTGTAGCAGTCGAGGAGATTCTATCTCGAGCTCGAGGTCTTTCGCAGGGCGTGCTTCAACGGAACGTCCAGTGCTGGCGGGAGAAATTATGGCCTGCTCGAAGGTCGAAAAGAAAGGATAGTCGAGGGCCTGGCAAAGAACAATAGGACCTCGAATGGGAATGTATGAAGAAACAGAACAATGGGCGTAACGAAGGAGTGACAACGCAGCGAGCAAGACGCAACGCTTGGAGAGAGAAGGAGAGGATACAAGCCGCCTAGTGAAATATCATGGGCATGGTCCCGGCATGCAAACAGGAGCTAGGGAGATGAGATTGGCCGAAAAGGGATGGCTCTGCTCTCCTCGCCTTCTGGAACATTACTGTTCGCGGTTTAGTGTTCGGGCATTTCCCAGGATCCCGTACAAGAATAGCGATTGTCTGGTGTGGAGAGAGCGCGAGCAACTCGTTCTCGTGCACCACCACGTCGTTGCTGGCCATGCTGGGGCAGAGTTTGGCATCAGTAGCCGCATACAGCAGCGAGTGCAGGCGCGCAGATAGACTCTGCATGCTCGCGGAGGCTCGTGTCGTTCCTGACAGGGCTGATGGATGGGCAGCAAATCATAGCGCCTGAGCTCTCCTGTGCCTGCGGAGGCTGGCGCTAGCTAGACATCTGTCAACCAGCCAAACAGACGACGCCGCCGCCGCCGCCGGACCAGATCCGTGCTGTGCGAGGGAGGACGAGTCATGCCGAGTGGGCGAGTTCGTCCTCGTCGTACAAAGGGCGACGTCGTCCTGTCAGATGCTGTATCACCACAATAGCAGACACCTCTTCAATCCCATTACCAGCAGGAGGCGATAGGGTCAGAAGCGCCCATCACCGTTGAGCGCGGCTCACGGGCAGCAGGGAATTGACTTCAGCAGCGCCGACCAGGTCAAATCTCGTTCGAAACGTCTGCTGCTGGCGCGACAATCGTCATCGACAGGCTGCGAAGCCCAGGATCCGCGTACCATTGTTCTGCGAAGAGCAGCTGTCCTGGCTGCTCATCATCAAAGACCGACAGCGATCTGGCGTGGACAAAGATCACCCATCTCGCAATCGTGGCATTTCTCGCAGCGAGCCGGCCCAAAAATACAATGCTGGTCTGACAGCATCATGCTGGCCTGCTAATTGATATATGCTCCCAATTGAGGTGCGGAGAGATATGATTGAAGATGAAGAAAGAAATTGCCTGTAAGAAAGACATTGGCCGGATTCACGGACCGCTCAGCAAGGAGATTTCTAAGACGACTTGAACAAAAAACGAAGACATTGGCTCTCGCAACACCGATGCGTACGAAAACACCCAAGGCGGTAGTGGTGGGGATGGTGATGGTGAAGGTGAAGGCCGGTTATCGCATCGCAGACTTCGTCCCACGCAGCAGAGCTTGGCCGCGCTCAGATAGGCCAGCTTCCATAGGTACGGCCGAGGTGTCGACATCAGACATCAGCTTATATGCGCGAGCAAGTCCGTCTATTCGGAATTAGGATGCATTTATTCCATTCAAGCATTCGTCTTTTCAGGTCATAGTCCCGTCAATATCATATCTTGGCCAAGATGGAATACGACACAGCAACGGCCAACGGAGCCCTCGAGCCAGAAGCAAAGAACTACGCACACGAATCAACGCCCGGCACTGGCAACTCCGATGGACGTCTTCGTGTCAAAGGTCCCCAGGTTGACACCAGCCTCCTCGCGGAACCGATAACATTCCCGTTCTCAGGTCGGACAGCCAAGAATCGCTTCCTCAAAGCCCCCATGACCGAACGTCTTTGCCACTGGAACGAGGAAGACATCACACTCCGCGGCTACCCCTCGAAAGAATACGAAAACCTCTACAAGACCTGGGGTGAGGGTGAGATCGGTATCATTGTTTCTGGAAACCTGATGGTCAGACACGATGCTGTCGAGGGCTTTGGCAATCCCATTCTGGAGCACAATCGAGACGACCGAGTCGACGCATTCAAGAAAGTCACCGCTGCAGCTAAAGCTCACGGGTCGTTGATCATTGCTCAGCTCTCTCATCCGGGTCGTCAGGGATCCAAGGCTCTGAATCCAAACCCAGTCTCCGCTAGCGACGTCCAGCTCGCGATCAAATGGGCTGGGAATGAATTCGCCAAACCGCGTGCTCTCACCATCCCCGAGATCAAAGATATGGTCAAGCAATGGGGCGAGACTGCCTACCTCTGCTACAAAGCTGGATGGGATGGCGTGCAGGTCCACTGTGCTCATGGATATCTTCTCGCCCAGTTCCTCGCTGGTAACACGAACAAGGTATGATCACGCACCATCTTCAAGCCAGCCTGTCTGCTAACCAACCTCCCCTACATAGCGAACAGACGAATACGGCGGCTCCTTCGAAAACCGCTCCCGCATCATCTTCGAAATCATCGAAGAGATCAAACGCCGCGTCAACGATCCCTCCTTCATGTAAACCCCCCTAGCCCCCACCACACTCCTTCCCTTCTACAAGCAACTAACCTCTCCCCCCTCCTCACAGCATCTGCGTCAAACTCAACTCCGTCGAATTCCAACCGGGCGGCCAAACCCCCACCGACATCACCAACCTCTGCCTCGCCCTCGAAAAAGCCCAAGTCGACTTCCTAGACCTCAGGTAAGTCACATCCACCTTCCACTCCCTCCACCTCCCCCATCCCATCCCCATCCCCATCCCATCCCATCCCTATCCCCTTCCAATCCCACCCCCCGCGCTCACCCCCTCCCCAGCGGCGGCACCTTCGAATCCCGCGCCTTCGAACACAAAAAACCCAGCACCATCGCGCGCGAATCCTACTTCATCGAATTCGCCGACCAACTCCGCCCGCTCCTCACGACGACAAGACTCTACGTAACAGGAGGCTTCCGCACCGCCTCCGGCATGACGACCGCGCTCGCCGACAAATCCTGCGACGGCATCGGGATCGGACGACCCCTCGGCGCGGAGCCGTATTTTTGCAAGGAGGTGTTGGAGGGGAGGGTACGGGGTGCGATTGAGAATTATATGCCGTTGCCGAAGAATACGCAGGGGACGGGGACGCAGCTGCATCAGATCGGGCAAGGCCACGCGTTGGTGAGCGACTGGAGCGACGAGGGCGAGGTGCAGCGGTGGTTGGAGGCGGATAAGAAGGAGGAGGCGAGGAAGATGAGTGTGTTGCCCAGGGTCGATTCGTCGGGGTATCCGTCGCCTTTCAAGGCGGAGGTGGGGTTTGCTTATGCTAGAGGATAGAGGATAGAGTGAAAGGACGAAGAAAGAGGGAATATGAACAAAGCTCGTTCGTTCGAAAGTTTCAGACGAAGGGTATCATCATCATCTAGAAGACAGGAGTAGCAGTACACATCATCTAACACACGCTTTTTTATCATCATCTCCTTCGAGCAAGCAACAACGCTCACGTCCTTCGTCGACGCGAGGAATGGGATGCTGAACGCCTCCGCTATGCAAACACCATCTCGATCGAGCAATCTGACAGCCATGTCCTCCTACGCCGTTCAATGCCGCTGTCGTGATATCCACACTCGCTCCATACACCCCTCACATTCACGCCATCATGCTCTCTGAACGCCTCCTTCACTTGAAGCTGTACTTGTCGCCCTGGCGCGTAACAGGCTTGCCATTACGGTTCAAAGGCATCGCCACACCCTTGACCTCCTTCCTCTGAGCCGCTTGCTTCTCCTTCTTCGTCGGCTTAGGCTGTTGAGAGTGAATATGTCCAAACTCCTCCTGAGCCATCGTGTTCTTCCACTTCAAACACCGCTCCTTGGCCGCAGTCTGCTCCTCTTGGGCTTTGTGGCGGGTGTTGACGCGGGTGGTGCTCTCTTCCTCAACGTCGATCTTCTTGGCCGCCTCTTCCGCCTTGAAGCTCTTGTACTTCGACATGTACTCGACGATCTTCTCGCGCCACTCGCAAAGCTCCTTGCGCAGCTTCTTTTCTCGCTCGCCGCGCTCGTCCAGCCATCCGATGAGGTTGTCGAGTCGGTCTGGGTCGTCGTAGAAACCCCATTCGTTGGCGTCGTCCAGCACAGTCGGACCTTCTTCTTGCTTGCGCCGCTCGGGGACGGTCAAGCCGAATTGGCGCTGGTACTGAGCCTGTTCTTGCTTCGTCCGCTCGATGAAGCCATCTCGCTCCATCTCATCCGGTCCTTGCACCCAGATCCGGCCATTGGCGTAGCCGTAGCTGGCAGTGCTCGAGTTGGGAAGTCCGCCGAATGGCTGTCCGTTGCGTTCAAACCAGTAGTACCGGTTGCAGAAACGATCCTTGCCCAAGACTTTGGTGCGCTGAATGTTAGCCTCGCGCAGGTCGGAATCGCAATCGGCAATCTTCTCTTCATGATCCTTGATCTGCATGGAGAGGTTGTCGATTTCGTTGAGGATCTTCTTGAACTCGCGCGACTGCTTGTTTTGGGCCTTGGCAGCTTCGGCCTTCTCAGCCTTCTCCTTCTCTCGCTTGGCTGCTTCTTCTTCACGCTTTCGCTTGCGGTCTCCGGCACGCCGCAATCTAGGTGCATCCTCATCTGCGTCTGAGCTGCCACCGCCATTCAGATCTATTGACTCTTCAGTTACATCTGGCTCTTCGATGACTTCGGGTTGTTTGGGTGATTCGGGCATGTTCTCGGGTAGTAGTATCTTACGCTCTCGGTCTTTTGCTGCAAGCTCTTCCATTGCCGTCTTCTTCTCTCGTTGATGCTCGATCTTGCGCTTTCTCACGTCTGTCATGTCTTCACTGCATGCCTCCAAGAAGTCCTTGATGGCCTCAGTCCGGATAGTGAGAATCGTGAGCATCTGCAGGGCTGATATCCGCATGTTGACATCCATAGACGCGTATTGAACGCGCGCTGTCTCCTGAGTGGGTTCCATGTCCTTTGGAGCGAGATGGGCCAGGATCCTGTCACATCTGCCCTTGTAAGAGGGAGCAGCCGATAGCTGGTACAGAATGCCGACGATGATCACCTGCCAGCCGCCGTTTTCGAAATCCCGGGTTGAAAGTCTGTCGATCCAGTCACGCTCTGCCAGCATTTCTGACGCTCGATTTGGCTTCTCTGGGGGAACACTGGGGCTATCCGCGATATCAGCAGCAGACTCGACGTGGCTGAGTCTGCTGCGTGTCGAAACTCCGATGGGTTCAGGTTGTGGTGTTGACACCTCGCTCTCGTCCAGATTCTCCGACTCGTCCGCCGGGGCTTCCAGGATCTTTTTGGGCAAGTCCTTGACCAACAGCTTTCCTTTCGGGTCGACGAACTGCTTCAGTACTGCGCAGTGAACTTCTTCGAACAGCTCACAGGGTGTGTCAAGTGATTGGTAGCACATGGCATCCGTAAAGTCATCAAAGGTAAAGCTGTCCAGCTTGTAGACCTCGCATTGGACGTTGAGTGTGTTCCAGACTTCCAGAAGCAATCCCATCGAGCCCATTTCAATGTCCTCGAATGCTAAGTTGCGGTCCTTGGTGATGTACTCTGCCATCTCATCTGTGAAGAATTTTAGTTCTGGACGAGTGACACCATTCCGCTTTGGCGGAAGGTCAAGATCCTCGATAGGATATTTGATAGGCGGCGGCGGCGGCGGTCGGTCCATGGCTCGGGATGATGGCGGATGGTGGAGGTTCTGCACCTGTTGTGGAGGTGCACCTGGATGTTGCTGCGGCATCATGCGCATCTCTTCTTGTTGCAAGCGGGCATATTCTTGCGGTGACATGCCCTTTGGTGGCTTCTTGCTCTTTGAAGGGCGCACCTGCAGCATTTGTTGCTTGTTATGAAGCAGGCGAGCTTCCTGCAGTAGGTGAGCTGGGATTTCCATCGGCAGTCGGTACTGGATGGCAAGATGCTCCTTCACTAGCCAAGGCGCACCAGTCCATGCCTCTCGCTGCAGTGAGTTCTTCAAGAATGCTCGGAGATTCTGCTTGGTGAAGACTTTCCGGTCGCGCCGAATGTGCTTGTCGTCCAACAAAGCCTCGTCTGTGGAGTCGCCAAAATAAACGAAGTATCGTGAGAATGGTGCCCGCTGGATAGTGCCATCTGCGCCTCTGATCATCGGGAACTTGGCCTTCTCTCGGATGCTGCCCACGTATTGGTCGCCCTCGTCCAAAACGACGAGTACTTCCTCGCCCGGAAAGAAGTCGTGTTTGAATTCGTCGTACACCACGTTGACTGTCCGATATCAGCGACGTCGCGAAATCAACAGACAGACGGCACTTACCGAGCTCGTCCATTCGCGATATGGTCGCGAACTGGACTTTGCGAAGTATCGGGTCACGGAGCACTTCGGGAAAGACATTCTCGATGGAGGCCGAACTCTTAGTCTGGGCAAAGTCAGTGGACGGAACCTTCACGTGAACGTCATGTGACGACATACCTCAGACTCCAACGCGTCCCAGTAGGTCAACCCGGACTTGCCATTGACGGCGTCTGTGAACTTCTTCTGTTCGATCGTTAGTCGTGGACATGCGTCGCGACGATGCTGACTGCGTACCTGGTTGAGCCAGTCGAATCTGCGGACACTTAGCTGCTTGTTTCATATTGACGACGATTCGCGACGACATACCGCTTCAAGTACTTCTCGTAGTCTGTAAAGACCTCATCGGTTCCTTTCATGACGTATACCTGGCATAACACAGTCAGACAGAGCGTTATCATAAAGGTCTTGCGGTCTGACGTACCTCCGCATGGTCTGGGATGTTGGTCGGGTTGGGTATGAGGTTGACTGGCTTTCTCTTGTTGAGGACCTGCGTCTCGTTGTTGGCCTCATGCCCGCTGCCACATTCGAGGGTCATGCGCACCATATTTGCACAAGCCCAGCGCGAGGCTGGGTCTCCCGTTCCTGGCTCAACAATGGTCGGTCGAGGCGGTAACAGGCGAGACCGTCGTCGACGTGTTGATTGTGGTTGATTATAGCTCTTGCGTTGTGTTGGTGGATGATGGATCGCACGTGGAGGACGTTGGCGGTGGGCGCGCTGTGCCAGCTGGTGGGTTAGCCGGGATGTAGAGGGTAGCAGAGGAGGCTGCGACGCGTGCGGATCAATGATCGACGGTTGGATCGAAGGTGGGAGCGGCGCGGTGGTGATGCGGAGTGGCGGCGCGGAGGGAGTGGTGGTGCGCGGAGGGAGTTGTAGATGGAGGGAGGGTTGGGGGGTGAAGAGGAAGAAGAGGCAAAGGCACAAGCCAAGGAGGGAGTACTAGCAGCAACAGACATGGTGTGGAGAACGGCTTGCCGTCACGCTCAAGGTGCGTGTGTGAGACTTTCGGAAGCAGCGCTCGGCTCTAGCCGCACCATCCCTGCCCGTCGCTGTCCCTCGTCCAAACCCTTACAACTCCCTCGCTCTTCATCCAGCTGCTCCCCCATCCACTCCTCCACCTTCACGCATGTGTTTATACTCGTTCGAATCCGCTGAAACGCCAGAATGACGCCCAACAATCATGGCGCGCATTTGAATTTGTCATAAAACACCACATGTCAATATCAAACCAGCCTTGTCTTCTCCCTCTTTTTCCTCCCATCGGCATCGCGATTGTGGCCCGCTCTTAACCGTATGATGTTTCTGTCGATAGAGTGAGATGAGATCGTTACAGCAATGATATAGCACCTTGATCCGCCCCCGGCAGTGCGACTGGCTATCGAAACGACCTTCATTCGACCACCTTGTCGTCGACGTCGACATTTTGGCCCCATTCGCTCACGGTCGAGCGAGAAAGCCCCGTCGTGCCGCCGGACTCGCCCTGCAAGATCGTCGACGATGAATATTGTCGGACTGGCCGGGCTTTCAAAATTTCTGGGTCAGAAAAGCTACGGCATGTGTCTGTTGGGATGATGTCCATCGTGTGTTTGAATGAGGAAACGGGAAAGTGTTGCAAGTCGATAGGATGTCTCCCCGGCTGGCAACAGACCTTTCCGACTCCAAGAGCCTCGAGATAACATGGTCAGAAATCACCTCTCCGGGATCCTGAGGCCCAGGACTGACACTTCTACCACCGCTAGCTCGTGCCTCAAAGCCTTCACATGATCCGCCATCTCGAATCATTGCGGTAGCCAGCACCCTGCTGTTTCTCGAAGGAGTTGTACAAAAGTTGAATCTGGCTTCTTTGTTTCATCGACCTCTCATTGTTTTGCCAATGGCAGTCGATCGCTATGAAGTGAAGAACACAACCAAAAAGCCCAGCCAACTGCCCACCACGCCCACAGCCGAGTACGAGCTGATGAACATTAAAGGCAAGAATTCAAACCTCGCCCCAAATATGAGCTGATGGAACAGCGAGCAATACGCGATGAGAGGTATCGCCACTGCGATGTACAGCAAGGAGAAGCGGTCGAACAAGAACACACGTGGTTTCTCAGACCTAGCCTTATGTCAGCGAAATACTCCAATTGTTCGAAGATGCTGAACTTACGCAGGTGCCAGTTGATCGAATGCCAGCAAGAACGCGATCAACCATACGATAGTGTAGACAACCTTGACGGGGAACTCCATTGCAGTGAAGAGCAGTGGGAACAAGCTCACGTGACCCGCGACTGCTAGAGGCCTGAAAGCTCCCAAGTATCGCCGGTCTTTCAGCGCCAGAAGACTGAATGGGATGATGACGAGGATGATAGCTTTCTCATGGACGTGCCAGCCGAAGAGGAATGACGCATAACCACAGAGCGTAATTGTCGCCACGAAGTTGTCCCAAGTGGGCTGTAGGAACAGCTTGATGAGTGCAGGCTGTATGCTGTCAGTTTCTATTACAACCTTCGTATATTCTCGCTTACAATCTGCGCAGCTAAGGTCAGGATAAACGTCATCCGAGGTGGAATGTTGGGCAACACAGCGAAAGAGGTGTCGCCAACCAAGCCACGAGTCACGCTGTTCACAGCCTCTCTATCAATTGGCAACTTCAGGTACGGTGCCACTATGAAAGTCAGCTGGCTCTGATCTGTTGAATCCTCGTCAGCTCAACTCACGGTAGATCAGCACTCTGTCTGTAAAAGAGTACATGGCCCAGACATTCGGTGCCCAGTACGCGTGGCAAAGTCCTCGCGAAAACGGGAATAGTCTGCTGAAGACTTGTGGGATCTGCTCGAGATACGCAAAGGGACCAAACGCCAATCCAACGATTGCAACAATGCCGGTGCCGAGCTTGATGCAGTTGAAGAGCTTGATGTCGAAGATGGATCGCGGCCCAAGGCAGTAGGCCCGAAGCAGGTAGACGAAGTAAGCAGGAGCCAAGTAAAGGTAGATATGCTTCAAGCATAGTAGAGCCGCGAAGATCACGCCGCTCGCGAGAAGCCAGTCTTTCTGATATCTTGCCAGAACGATGGACAGGATGAGGACTCCGTAGAGAAAGCCATTGTACTGGAAGTGGATGTGGTCGATGATGAGCAGACCAGGAGATAGCAAGATCGAGAGTGCAGCTGCGTGCGATTGTCTCTTGGAGTTCGCTGGCGATGCCTTGATGAAGCTGCTGGAGTCAGCTCATGATCACAATCAACATAATGAACTTGACGACTTACAGCATCAACGCAGACATCAGCACAAACTCGGTCACGATCACAGTCGCTCTTTGAAAGTAGATAGTCTGCCAACTATCGTAATTGAGGCTCTTGACTTGGAGCATATCGGGGTGAAAAACGTTGGCGACCTGAGACATGGCCCATTCGAAGTACGCGAAGAAAGGAGGGTAGTCGAGGGTCCATTCTGATGTCTTCTCATAGTACCACTCGTTGAAAGGCAGAGAGTTTGTGATCGCAAGCCAGTTGCGATGTACTTCGAAGTCGGTCGATTTACTTTGACAGTGAGTTAGCAATGCCCCTCAATGGGTAGTGTGGAATACGTACTATGCAGGCCAGAGAAGGACTTTCAAAGCCGTCGCAACCACCGCACATTGCGGTATGGTCGGGTAGAGGTCCGCCATGTGGAAGAAAAGATTGACGGTGTGCTATCGAGTTTCCATCATCGTTGTTGCTTCGCTCCTGTGTTGTCTCGGATTTTCCAGATGTCCTTTGGCAGGGGTATCACGTGTGGCGCCGGCGCTAAGCGCGGCTGCCAGCGATCCTGCCGTGTGCCGCGGGAGTGCGAAAGAGCAGTCAAGCGTCGTCATCTCTCGAAGACCTCGTCGCATTTCACTGCCCTCACAGCCCCGGGTGCCTCGTCGTCCTTATCGTGCTCTTCCAGCGATGGCCTGTCGACGAGGCTGGAAACTCCGCAGGCATCCCGCAACGAGACAGCCTGGCAAGGGCGTTGAACACCACCACGCGAAACTGACGTCCGTGCGACAACCAGGGATTCGACCCAAAGCGTTGCAGCAGAGGAAAGGATGAACGCCTCGAGGTTGGCACACACCCTCCCTCTCCCAAAGTCCACATTCACTTGACACTCTTCCAGCAACACTTGTTGCATGAAAGCCATGTCCTCTCGTTATTCCACTCCTTGAACGTTCTTTCCCGGCGCTGCGAAGCGTCATGTCCCCCCTTTTGCGAAGATGGGCCATTGGAACCATCTTGGCCATTGTCTTCTTTATCGTTGCTTTTCACACGCTCGCTAGCATTCACGGCCATCACCACGGCCCTCACCGCCAACCGCAACCTATCGATCGAGTCTTACGCCCCGGCTGGTTCAAGCCTCGATTCAGATGGAGAGACGTTCCCCTTAGACATCCCTTGGCCGAATTTACCTCCCTACCCACTGGAGCACCGGTCTCGATACCGAAAGTCCAGCATGACTTTGAAGAGGAAAGCCCAATGCACGCTATCGAACGTCGAAAGAGGTTGCAGGCTGTCGAGGAGGCGTTCAAGCATTCGTGGGAGGGATACAAGAAGAACGCCTGGTTGCAAGATGAGGTCTCCCCAATTTCTGGGCTTTCGAGCAACCCGTTTGGAGGATGGGGTGCAACACTGGTTGATACTCTAGATACCTTGTGGATCATGGGCATGAAGGAGGAGTTCAAGTCTGCACTGGCAGGTCTCAAGTTGATCGACTTTCAGACAACACAACTGAACGAGCTCAACGTTTTCGAGACAACGATCCGATACCTTGGAGGTTTACTGAGTGCGTACGATGTCAGTGGTCATCGGTATGGAATACTTCTCGAGAAGGCGATTGGACTGGGCGACATGCTGTACCACGCCTTCGACACACCCAACCACATG
The DNA here is from genome assembly GCF_010093935.1 of Zasmidium cellare ATCC 36951. NCBI lineage: Eukaryota > Fungi > Ascomycota > Dothideomycetes > Mycosphaerellales > Mycosphaerellaceae > Zasmidium > Zasmidium cellare. Next base: position 71,859 of record NW_022986977.1, read on the forward strand.
CCAATTGCTCGGTGGGAATGGCAAAAGAGCGCCCTCGGATACGATCAGCAGGCCAGAATTCAATGCTTGGTCGCTGAGCTCGGGTCACTCACTTTGGAGTTTACACGCCTCTCCCAGTTGACAGGAGACCATAAGTGGTACGACGCAATTGCTCGCATCACAGACGAGTTCGAACGGCAGCAGAATAGGACGAAGCTTCCAGGACTCTGGCCCACCTTTGTCAATCCCCAAGCCGCAGACTTCACACGAGACACCAGCTTCACCATGGGCGGCATGGCTGACTCCGTCTACGAGTATCTTCCCAAACAGCATCTGATGCTCGGCGGCCAAACGGAGCAGTACAAGAACATGTTCCAGATCGCCCTCGCATCAGCCAAAAAACATATCTTCTTCCGCCCCTTGACACCCGACAACCAAAAAGTGCTCCTCCCCGGAACGGTTCAGCGTCAGTCGCATAATATCATGAAACTGCAACCAATGGGCGAGCACTTGGGATGCTTCGCCGGCGGTATGGTCGCCCTCGCTGCCAGAATCTTCCGCGAAGAGCACGACCTCGAAACCGCCCGCGAACTCGTCGACGGCTGCCTCTGGGCCTACGAAAGCATGCCCTCGCGCATCATGCCGGAAATCTTCTTCGCCTTGCCTTGCGAGGACCGCGCACGCGAGAACTGCACCTGGAACGAGGAGCTCTGGCAGAAGAGCGTCGTGGAGAAAGCCAACCACGGCTACATCCCCGAAGAATACGCCGTCGAAGCACAAAACGTCATCAAAAAGAAAAGTCTCGCCCCAGGCTTCACGGAAATCACTGACGCGCGGTATATCCTTCGCCCGGAAGCCATCGAGTCCGTTTTCGTGCTCTACCGCATCACAGGCGACGAGTCGCTCCAGGACCGAGCGTGGGATATGTTCCAGTCCATCACGAACGCCACCAAGACGGACATCGCGTACGCCGCGCTCAAGGATGTGAGGCAGTTGGAGCCTCAGCGGAGATGGCTCGATAATATGGAGTCTTTCTGGACGGCGGGTAAGTCTCGAAAAACGACAAACACGGATGATGGTGAGGGAAGTGGTTGGCTAATGACGAGGTGATGAACAGAGACTCTGAAGTACTTCTATCTGATCTTTAGCGAGCCGGATGTCATTAGTCTGGATGAATATGTGCTGTGAGTATTGGCATTCCGTGAAGGGAGTTGGAGTGGGTGCTAATATGTGTGGGTGTAGGAATACTGAGGCTCATCCTCTGCTGAGGCCGAAATGATCCGCCTCATTGTCGACATCTCGAATTGCCAGATATACATAGATACCAACACAATCATCATCTACATCTCTTGCACAAGCGTGGAGATGTACTCCGTCAAATGCTGCCCTTGTTCGCCAGCTCCAAGCACAATGAGAAGACGATCCTGTGGACTTTGGCTCTCAATATGAGACCGTCTGTGAGAGCGATGGGTCGTTCTGTTTTGTCTGTGACATCTAGCCCTTTCCCATTTCGTATCTGCCTGTCTCTGTCTGTCTACATCATGCTCGCTGTAGTGATATATCCCATTCCACTTCCAAACCCTCAACCCAATCTCATGGTATCATGATTTCCCCCTTGCCCATTGCAAACCCTCTACTCGTCTCGAGAGAGCAGCAGCCCAAACGCCTCAAAGCACGCCCGCCCCTTTACACTCCATTCCTTTCCGAAAATCTTGTCCTTGTAAATCCACTAAATCCGCCGCGTCGATCGATCCAGGGAATTTGGTCGTTTGTCTTTCTGTTTCGTTTGATGAGTCTGTCGTCATTTTCGTAATCCAAAGACTCCTCCCAACCAAAACCCAAGCCCTACTCTTGCTATACTCACCTCCATCCCTCCCTCCCTCCCCAACCCCGTCCTAAGAATAAGCCCTCAAAGCCGCACACCAAGCCAAATACCACGTCCGACTCGCGCCCCCATCCAACCACTCACTCCTCCACCCATCTTGCCGAAAGAAATTGTACCCATAATCAGGGTTGGCGATGCAGTAGTCGGCCACAAGTATACCCCTCCAACCAGAATCCAGACTCTCGATATAGGGTGTAGTACTCGGCGTCGTGGTATTCGACGTGAAATTCCCAAAATACGCCTCCCATTCCTGCTGGATGAACGCCGGCGAGCGGACGTACGCGGAGAAGGGCATGGTCGGGATCATATGGATGCCCTGGATGTACTCCGGCAAGGCGCCGAAGTACGTCGTGTGGTCGATTTTGTTCTCGAAGAGGATGCCCGCGGCTTTATTACCCGCGAATTCGGGGGGTTGGGTCGGGGTGGTGCTGGTGTTGTCGTAGAGGTAGTACATGTTCAGCGCGCGCTTCTGCACCGCGAGCATGAGGTTCCCGCGCGCTTCCATGGCGTGGTCCTTGGTGACGAAGCCCCACATTTTGATCGCGTACGTCGACATGGTGTCTTCGGAGGAGGATTCTTGGTTTTTGCCGTCGGCGGATTCGAAGAGCCCGGCCGCCCAGGAGTGTCCGTGGTACCAGTCGAAGGCGCGCGAGAAGGGCGCGAGGGGGTCGTCGACGATGGGGTTGGCGTAGTCGCGGACAAGGGTGTTGATCCAAGCTTTGTTGGAACCTTCGTCGAGCCAGGACGGGTCGAGGTAGGCGATTACCGCGGCGGCGTAGACGAAGTAGCCGAAGTGGAAGTGGTGATCGTTGTAGTAGCCGTTGCCGAAGTCTGCGAGGGCGTTGGAGTCGGTGTAGGCTGCTTTGCTGATGACGCCGCCCCAGGCGGTTTCTTGGACCAGCGGGTGTTGGTTCTCGCCGTTGATCCATAATGCGAGGGCTTTCTTCAACGGGTCCAGTTGTGTGAGTACCAGGCTTTGATTGCCCACGAGTTGATATTGCGTCCAGAGAATCGTGGCGAACTTCGCGAATTGCTTGCCGGCATAGTAGAAGCTGTCGAGGTTGGTAGCTTTTCCAATGTCGGTTTCGAGCTCCTGCAGGCCGATCTCTGATATCAGAGCCTTGTCGTCGGACGAAAGAGTGCTGATACTGTCGATGCTGCCTATGCTTGGTTTCCACGGCGCAAAGCCCACTTCCACAGGCAAGTCAGACTCCTCGAGCGTCCACGAATCGCCTCTGATTGCTGTAGCCAGACCTTTGACGGTCGTCATGAGATGCAGTCCAGTGACCCCAGATGAAGTGCCACTGCTGAGAGAAGCGATCTGATGGGGTAGAGCGAACATCAACAATGACTGGTTGGGGTTGCCTTGTTTGGTCCATGACAGAGTGTAGCTTCCTGTGTTGCCATCGACTTTGCCACTGATGGAGACATTTGTGGCGAAGGCACCGGCAGCGCCATCATACAGATCCTGTGGACTGGGTCCGGAATATGAGGCTGTTGAGTTGCCAGGAAGCTTTGCGACTTGGATGAGCCCATTGAAGCCGGAATGGCCTTGCAAGTCGGTGGCGCTACCATTGAGTGTGAAGGACTCGCATGGATAGTCAGGACTCAACGCCCTGTTGGGAGTGATGTAGATCAGCCATGTTGTGCTGTCGTTCAGCAAGGCAGTGTACTTGAAAGTATCGTTGTTGGCGTCGGCTCCAGTATACTTCACCTCTTCGAACCCAACGCCAGATTGGATGAGAGGTGTACCCCAGCTGTAGTTGCCTGTGATGAATGAGATGCCTTGCAACAGCGGAAACTGAATCACAGGCGTCTGCCAGCCGTGAGGGAACAGGTTCGCAGTGATAGCGCCCCATTCCTGATTTTCAGTTGTCAGTCCAGGTCGATCCCCAGTCGGGGTACTGTTGAGCTCGGCCGCAGACATGATGATCGAATATACACCGAGTGGGCTGGCGTAGTAAGCCCAGTCACCAGCGTCGAATCTGTACCCATTGACTGCAGTCTTGAACGGCGCGTATGCAACTTGACTTCGTTCCGAATGGGATATGCCCATGCCCCAACTTTGGAGCTCGCCTTGACCGCGTGCCCATGTGACTGAGTACGGGAACAAGAAGGAAGACGTGTTCTGACTGCCGAGGTACAACCCAGCATAGAACTTGTTGGTCTGCAGTCTATGCGTTTGGTTCTGGATACCGGTCCTGCTCATTGGGTGGGAGTCGTAGACCGGGATCTGCTCAGGTGGCGAATCTCTGGAAATCTGCTGGAAGATGTTGCTCGCCGAGATGGCAGATGGAGCAACGCTTGCACTAGGAACCCCTTCCGAAACAGTCTCCGTGTTCACCAACGACAGGCTTGTGGATGCACTGACAGGGGATGAAGGGAATGGCTGTAAGGTTGGATTGCCTGAAGATTCCAACGACGACACAATACTTCCAGAGGTGCTGCTCGGTGCTGACTCTGTGGCGGTCTGTACCTCGGAAGTGGTGAGTGAGGTCAGAGCACTATCAGAGATAGTGATGCTGAACGAGGATGTTTGTTCGGCGAAAAGATAAGTCGTCAAGGAAGTGAATGGTAGCCCAGCCGGTACGCCTGATGGGTTTGCAGTAGTCACGTCTCGAGCGGAGAGTACAGATGTGGAACTCGAACTGGAAGAGGCCTCTCCCGTGATGACTGGGTTTTGCACTTGACCATCTTGAATCTGGACAATGACACGATTTGTCGGGTAGGGGTCGTTGTCAGACTTGGTCGCTTCGATCTGTACCTGTCCATCTTGACTCTGTTGAACGACGTTCGATGCTGTCGATGTGCTGCAAGAAATTGTAACGGTTCCTGGAGGGATGTAACTTTCGGCTTCTGTGATAGTCCTGATGTATTGAGGAGAGTCTGTACGCGGTGTGAGCAATGACTCCCGAAACGCAAGATCTAGTCTCCGACTTACCGTGGATATCGACTGGATGAGCGGAGCTTCGTGGGACCTGCAATGCAACAATCAGTGAAAGAAGGAGCGGCGCTCGTGGGCGAGAACGAAGGTCGCCCATTGCGAAGTGGATGATCTGTCAGTCAGTGCTGCCAACGAAGTCAACTGAGGGAAATGAATAGCAGGGGACGGGGGCGTATCTGTTCAATTTGACTTCAAGATTTCTTCTTTCAATCCAGCCTTGTGATCCTCGTACAACGATCCACGTCTGATCTCGTCCTTTGATGCCTGCGCCGCCTGCAGACAGGCGACCGCCCACTTGCTCCAGTGCAATCACTCTCAAACGACGATGGACAGGGTAGTACGGGTCATTCGTAATCGTCAAGTGCTCGTAAAACGCCAATTCGTGGACAGCATCGCTTTGCTGCAGAAGAGGGAGGGAACACGCAGGTCAAGCGGTCCAACATGGGCGCACTTGACGGGAGCCAGAAAGGTGGGTTGGGTTGGAATGTCTTGTCTCGAAGACGACAAGTGTAACAATGGCATAGAGCCCTTTCGGACGATGTGGTCTCCAGCGTCGTCTGACATGCGCGACCCATGTTGAAGGCGTTGTAAGGCCAGGTTCTCCCAGGTAACCGGGTAGTCAAAGCCGACAAGGAATGAGGATGTTTCGATGGAATGTTGGAGACGTTGCACGGTACCTGCAGGTACCAAAGCTTGTACCATGGTTAGCGTCAACTCTTTAACATTTGAGCACATGAGGCTTGAAGAATAGGCAGATGGAGATGTTGGCGTAGGGCGTGGTTCAAGACCGCGCGTGGTAGTTTCAGCCCGCACTACACATCACAAGTCCAAGGCGATGGCGCTTTCCGTGAGAATGTATGCGTTCCAGAGTGGTAGAAGTCCACAATTCGGTCGAGCACACAAGTTCATTCGCACTTGCGATTTTGCCTGCCGTCTTCCAGTTTCTGTGCTGTGTTTGATGCAGTATACATCACGCCCGTCATATGGAAGCAGATCATGCAAGCTTTTGTTGCTCGGCATGGAGAAGAGCTCATGCAACAGTCCGGACGTGGAGCATGGAAAACAGGCAGCTTCAGAAAGACCCTCGCACAACGGCCAGCCGGATGGTAAGATTAGGCATCGCCAGGAATCATCGCAGATGGCATGCCAGACGCCTTCGGTGTGTACGGACTATGGCCGATATTCGCGCTGGACTTCGAGCATGGGCTTACATGTTACGGAACACATGGCTGCTTGTGTCGCATCTACTCAGCCTTGGGGTGTTCATCGATAGATAGCGTGCGTCGTGACAAGAGGTCTGTTTGCCAAAGATTCAAAGGCCGCTGTGGCGTAGTCTGCTGTCGAGTTCGAAATCGGCGTGGTGACACAGATTGTTCGGCCAGTCATACCCCTATGCGGCTTCCCGCACTGTGAGTGGCACAGGCGTGTGACAGATGACTTGCAGGACGCACAAGTGTCCCGTAGCCGAACCAGACGTCGTTTGAGCAGAAAGCTGGAGCTGCTCAAGGGTGTCCTTAAGGCTGAGGCTGCCATCGAGACTGTTGCAAAGCGTCGGCCAGAGACAAAGATCCTGCTCGCCCACGGCCTCGTCGAAGGTCGTCCTCGATTAAGCCCGTGGACTGGGGGCGCCAGCGGCGGGGCAATGTGGGCATCGCTCGGGAAGTCGCGACCGCGTCTTGACGTCCAGGGATCATGGCCGTCATCGACCAACGATATGAGCAGCACCTACAGCGTCTGACTGCATCGGCGGTTCACTGCGCAAGACCCCACCTCTCGCTTGCAAAGATTGGTCGAGCTTAAGTCTACGAGACATCCGATGCGTGTGCAAACGCTGATAGCAGGCGACGGCGATGCTAATTCGCCGTAAGGACGAGTAGGCGCCGTGGTGGTGGAGGTGGGCGAGTGGAAGAGACGTCGCGAGGAGCAGCAGACGGCGCCAAGACTGCGCCCAACGTCACCGCCGTCGACCTTTCATGTCCTCACTCCCTTCCCCTCTCTTCGACATCCTCTCTTCCTGTGCTCTTGGGAGCAGCAGAAACACAACATAACTCTCTGATCTAAAGCCTCAATTGGCCATCACATCCATTATAAGACAATCCATTTGCAACATACCGCTACCAAAACATTTCTGACAGATCACATCACGCCACAGCGTATCAGCTCGTTAGCAGAAGACAAGACACGACAATTCGCGGCGTTTCGACTTGAGATTGTGAAGTGCTAGACCATTCGTTGTCTCTGTAAGGCTTTGTCCTCTGAAAACAGCTCCGCGAAGACACTGATCTCTTCCAGGCGTGTCTGATTGCCCAGACTCACGTCTCGACGCCTAGATGTGAATCACAAGCTATTGGTGAGCTCCGATGTCTCTTCACTTTGGTTCTACGCTTCATGTGAAAGCGTGCGCTGGAATCTACTGGATCATGTGCCCTCTATTTTAGAGCGCCTGACTTCCTCTTCCGACTTTCCCTGGCCAAACACCGTTCTAGAACTGAACTTTCAATTGCTGGACCCTCCAACACTAGAACTCATACAACCAAGATCTTCTACGACCAAGGCCTTTGCCATTCGCACTTTACGAACAACACAACCCTCTCAGGTTCCTGCAAGCCAACAGAACGAATCAGCTAACCTTTGCGTCACAACCAGCTCTTGAGCGTCTTCATATCGCACGTCTTCGAGTGAACATCACAACAACAGACCTGTCGCGTTCCAAGGTCTGACCGACTTTCAAATACTCACTGAGCCATTCAGCTCGACATCAGCCGTAAGCTCACCTGACTTTACATCTCCGAACGCGGCTGACATTATCATGCATAGTGACCCAGGCGACTTACGAAGCACTCACTTCGAAAACATGTCGAGCAACCCAGGAAGAGGCCGCGGCGGTGGTCGCGGCGGTGAAGGAGGCGGACAGCGCGGCGGTCAACGTGGAGGCCGCGGAGGAGGCCAATCTGATCGTGGCGGCCGTGGTGACTCTGGATCATTCAGAGGAGGCCGCGGCGATGGTGGATTCGGAGGTGGCCGTGGGGACGGTGGGCGAGGAGGCGGACGAGGAGATGGCGGTTTTAGGGGTGGTCGTGGACGCGGAGGCGGTCCTCCACGAGGAGATGGTTCGCAGATGGCCTTCCGTGGACCACCTCCAGGCCGACCAGGCATCTTTCTGTGAGTATTTGGGCATATGTTATCCTACCTGTGGCCCATACTGACAGATAGCAGCGCGAGCGAGAGACCAAGTGATCCGGACCCCGCTATCACGGCGGCCGAAGATGCTCTGGTCAAGCAGACTGCTGGCAAGATGATTGACGGCTTTCCTGGTCGATCCGGGTATGGCACCAAAGGCCGCAAGATTGTACTGAGAACGAACTACTTCACTCTGACCACGGCCTTTGAGGCCAAGCAGCCAGAAGTTGCCCTCTACAAATACGACATCGAAGTCCGACAAGAACTATCCAAGCCGAAGACGCGTCGACTTTTCGACGTGCTTCTCACACACCCGGCCTTTCAGGGCTGCAATTGGGCGACCGACTATTCCAGGACTCTTGTAACCACCAAGAAAATCGACGTCGAGAAGTTGATGAAAGACGAAAAGTTGAAGAAGCTGACCCTTCCTCCAGAGGATGGCAACAGCCAGCAAACCAGCTCAGACAGTGGCCCGGCGCCAGAGTTCGTTCGCCAGGCACGCGATCGCAACACTTTCGATATTCGCATCACGTATCAAAAGTCGTACGCTTTACGGGAGATCATCCAGTACCTTCAAAGTTCATCCTCTGGTGCAACGTATGAGGGTCGAACAGACCTTGTACAGATTCTGAACATCATCATGGCCAAGGCACCCAACTCTGCCAACGACGTTCGGAAAGTTGGGCAGAACAATTTTTATCCATACGGCAACCACCCTGGCAAGGAGTTCTACAATCTCGGGAACGGTCTGGAAGCGCTTCGAGGATACTATGCGTCCGTCCGTCCAGCTGTCAACCGACTTTTAGTCAATTTGAACGTGACAAGCGGCGCTTTCTTCAAGTCGATGCTGCTTGTGCAGCTCATGAACGAGTTCAAGGGCAACTTGGATCAACGCGAGGCGTTCCTCCGCATGCTCAAAGTTAGAGCAGACTATGTCAAGGACGGTCAGTCGAAGCCCTTCATGTCAAAAACCAAGACCATCGTCGGATTCGCCAAGTCCACCAACAAGATCAGTGTGAAGCGATTCGGGAATGCGAACGAGATCAAGTTCAGCTACCTTGACAGAGCGATGCCGAATGCCCAGCCGCGTCAGGTCACTGTAAACGACTATTTCCGCCAGCATCATAGCATTACTCTGAAGCAGCCGACGCTACCAGTCTTGAACGTAGGCACTCGCGAGGATCCCCAGTACTTGCCACCAGAGCTCTGCTTTGTCCTGCCTAGTCAACCCTATCGTCGACTTCTGAGTGGCGACCAGACAACGGAGATGTTGCGCTTTGCCGCCAGACCGCCCAACTTGAACGCCATGTCTATTGCAGGCACTACCGACGCTCCCGGAAATGGTCTTAGGATCTTCCGTTTGAGTGCTCCAGCAGGACAGCCCAACCCGCAAGCAAACTCTGTCCAACCTTTTGGCTTCCGTGTCGGTACCAGCATGATCTCTGTACCAGGCCGCATTCTAGACACCCCAAAAGTCAAGTACGGCTCCAAAGATGTCACACCCTCGAAAGGGTCGTGGAACTGTGCATCACAGAAGTTTGTCAAGCCGGGCAAGTTCAACCGCTGGCAAGTTCTGGTCATCAATCGCCAAGGACATCGTGGCAATGCCCTGATCGACAATCCCCAAGGCGACATGCTTGGCGCCGAAGACTTGATCAAGAAGCTGGATGGCTTTTTGAAAGACTATGGCATTAGTATGGGCTCTCGAGGTCCAACTCAGAGGATCATGCTCGAACTATCAGCCCCTCAAAACCGCGCAAGCAATGACAGGATTTTGAAGCAAGCCTTTGCCAAAGCCGAGGACAGCAAGGTCGATATGTTGTTCATCATACTTCCAGAGGCTGACAAATGGCTGTATGCCCGTATCAAGTACTTCAGCGATGTCGAGCACGGCATTGGCAGCATTTGCTCAGTCGGCAACAAGCTACAGAAGCCTGGTGGTCAGGGTATGTATATGGGCAACCTCGCCCTCAAGTTCAACCTCAAGGGAGGCGGCGTGTCTCACTCGGTTCCGAATACCGCTGTCAACCCCATCGATAGCAACACCATGCTGGTGGGAATCGATGTTACCCACCCGTCCCCAGGCAGCACAGCCGGCGCACCCAGCATCGCTTGCATTGTCGCCAGCACAGACTCGTCCATGTTCCAGTGGCCCGGCAGTATTCGTCGCCAGCAAGGCAGGGTGGAGATGGTTAGCAACCTCGACCAGATGGTGGAGGAGCGTCTTGCCCTGTGGCAGAAGAAGAACCACGGACGACTCCCCACCAAGATTATCATCTATCGTGATGGAGTTTCAGAAGGACAGTACCAGCTCGTCCTCGACCAGGAGATGCCCTCGTTTGAGAAGGCGTTCGAGAAGCGCTATGGAGCTAAGGACAAGTGGCCCAAGGTTGCTGTCATCATTGTCGGCAAGCGCCACCACACGCGCTTCTACCCAACCCGTCAGGAGGACGCCGACTATGACCCAAAGCGAGACAAGGGCTCATGGAACCCACTCCCAGGGACTGTGGTCGACCGCGGTATTGCCAACAAGGTGCTCCGGGAATTCTGGCTGCAAGCACACCAAGGTCTCCAAGGAACAGCACGCCCTGCCCACTACGTTGTCATCAAAGACGAGATCTCCTTCACCGCCGACCAGCTTGAGCAATTCACCCATCATCTTTGCTATCACTTCAACCGTGCAACCAAGGCAGTATCAATCTGCCCGCCTGCCTACTATGCCGACCTGTTGTGCGAGCGTGGCCGAGCCTATCTCTTCAGCACCCTCGCGGAGAACCATGGCAGCGATTCGTCTGTCTTTAATGAAGACAACGAGTGGAGCCGCGATGTGCACCCGCGCTTGCAAGAGACGACTTGGTACGTCTAAGCTCCACGACACTATCCACACGACATTCCACTACAAACCCCACAACCACTGTCAGGAAATGCCATCCGGAACACTCCCATCTGCGATTTGAGAATTACATGCAGCGGCCAGCCAAGTCTGAATGAAGCTGGACCACCCACACTCATTTGGAAGACTTGCTTCTGTTAACTGCTGTTTGACTTTGATGTTGTTGGAGTACCGGGAAGGCTTAGCAGGATATCCAGAAAAGCCCCAAGGTAAAGCGTGTCGATATCAATCAGACAACAGGCCGGTAGATAGCAGACAACATGCTTGCCTTGGATAAGAAATGGTCTCACGTTCCAGTAGTCAAATCGTCATATCCTCTTCAGTCATCCCAATCCCAATCACCTCCCCCATCATCATCCGCCGCAAGTAAAAAGGCGTTCGTACCCTTATCCCCTTCCAGCCATCATCTTCTGCTTCTGCGCCTTCCCCAACTCCAATTTCTCACTCCCCTGCATCCCACACACAGTCAAAATATTCCACCTCAACTCATCAACCCCAATCATCCTCTTCCTATCCCCAGTCGCACCCTTTATAGCCTTATCAGGATTCCCACTACTACACAAAATATCCTCCACAACATCCCCTCTCATCCCCATCCCTTTCGCCTCCTCATTCAACATCTCCTGCACCTTCATCTTCACATCCCCCAGCTGAAGCAATGAATTACTCAACTTCTCCGGACCGGGCACTTTCGACCTCGCAAAGAGGAGTTTATCCACTTTGCTCAACACGATCTGATAGGGGATGCCTTTCTGCCGGAAATACATCAGGAGGGCGATGTCGCTTTTCTTGAGCCCATGTTCGGAGTCGACGAGCACGTACGTCCGCCGGAGCTGTTTCCGGTTTTCGATGTATCTCATGATCTCCTTGCCCCAGTCCTCGCGACTCCCGCCTCCGTACCCGGGCATATCGACGACGAGAAGGCCGCCGCGGCCGAAGGATTTCCATAGTGGCGATCCTCCCTCGCTTTCCTTTTTCTTCTTATTCCCTTTCGTGTTTTGGGGCGCTGCGGCGCCATCTCCTCCGACGCCATACCCGTTTATTGTGCGTGTTTTGCCGGGTTTCTTGCTTGTATGTGCGATTGCGAGGCGCGGGCGGCCGAAGAGGGCGTTGAGCAGAGAGGACTTTCCTACGTTTGAGCGGCCGAGGACGGCGATTTCGGGGTAGGGTGAGGGTGGGAGTTCGAGGAAGCGCGCGGCGGTGTACAGGAGTATAGGGTCGTGGCGTTGGAAGAAGGCGTTCGATTGCCGGAGTTGTAGGGGCGTTGGGGCTGGGAGGGTCGTGTAAGTGTTCAGGGTTGAGGAGGTGAGATGGAGGAGGGGTCGTTGTTCTTGGGCCGGTGGTGGTGGTATTTGGGACTTTTTCGAGGGCGGTGCGGAAGGTGTGTAGGCGACATCGTGGGTCACTGTTGTCGAGAGTAGGCGACGGAGAACTCGTGGGTTTTGTAGTAATATCGACCACCACCGGAGGGCGGGTGGGAGGCGTTGGAAATCCATTGCAGCGAGCTGCAGTGTCGACAAAGTTTCATTCACTTCGAGGTCCGATGCTAGCGTGCACGGGCCGTGTCTCCGCTTCGCCATACCTTCCCATCGAGGTGCTTCTTCTTTTCTCCTGGCAACACCTCTATCACGCTTGCTCACCTCTACACCAACCATGCAACATCGTCTCGACTTCCGTTTAATTGCACAGAGTCAGCGACTGACGCTGGGAGTCCATCTAGATGGCTGCGACGAATTACTAACCAAGTTGAAAGGGAAAGTGCAAGCGGAATGAATGCACTCAACAGAACGCAGTCCATGATCCCCATGGCTTTGCTCGGGTCTGAGCCGTCGATGAACAGGAGAGTGGGCAGGATGATTCACTTCTGATGGAGAGATTTACGGCACGACCTTCCCTAAGCCCCTGGGACCCTGGACCGATGGCCAGATAACCCGCACGGTCAGTACGGCATTATTGGACTTCGATTCAAGAGGCGAGGGACCCTTTGTCCCTCGGTGTCACCAGAAAGGACAGCTGCTTCTGGTATGAACAGTGAAACTTTTTCAGAATGGTTGTATCCGTCATTATATCCCAGCATCTCGCGAGCGGTCAGGACGCCGATACAACTACTGCGAGGCACGGTCATCAACGCTCCAGTTGGGATTGCCATCAAGATGCCCGTTATCAAGATAGGGCCTCACTGACGTATCAATCACGATGCCTGGGAGGACAAAGGGCAACGTCGAAGGCGAAGCGATTGATCTGCTTTGCAGCTTAGTGCAAGCGCAAATCCCTCGCATTTTCGACGACTCCCTCCGCGCAATCAGACCCGACTACGCCATGTCTCCCTCTTCAAGCAGTATGGTAAGAGTTTGAGATGTGGAGAAAGCCATCGCCTTTAGCCAAGTGTTGCCATTCGAAATGTATTCTAAATGGCTCGGAAATATTCACGATGAGGAAGACGCCAACATCGAGGCTTAATAATTGATTGCATGTGCGAAGGGCAATATCTTATGCGGTGCTCCCTGCTGTCGGCCACTCGAATCTGCGGGTGATTCGTCAATCCCGGGACGATATTCCTCTCCATTCTCTCCCTCGCATTCCTCTGGCGACATCATGTCTGCGACCTCTCTCAACCCACATACAACGTTTTCCACAAATACCTACGGCGTATTCAACAACGTACGATTTCCGACTCAGCTTCAATCGTCAGAGGCGAACGACATAACACGTGCAGAGACGGGAGGTGTAGGCCGGGATTTGGCCAAGGAGAGGGTTGGTCGCGGACATGATGTCGCCAGTGGAATGCGAGGGAGAGGATGGAGAGGAACATCGTTCCTAGATCGACAAATCACACGCAGACGAACTTCAAGGTCGCGGAATATATTACTAATGCGAGGTTGAATGCGATTGCAAGGGCGCTTTCACGTCTTTCTGCCCGGGTTTATATGGTTCAGATAGCGAAGCCTGGAAAGAAGCCTGAAAGTAAAGCTCGGAAAATCGTCGAAAGAAGTAGCCGTAAAGAGGGAGAGGAGATAGATGATATTGCCCGTGAAAGAAGGGTATCGTTGGTGAGTGACCCGAATAGAATGATGAACTGCTACCTTGACTTGTAGATTCACGTGGCCGGCCACTGGGGGAGCACCGCATGAGACATTGCCCTTCGCAAATGCCTTGTCTAAACAACCCGACTTGCAATCAGGAGCTTGGTCGCTTTCAACAGACGAGAGATGCCGATTTGATATGTACAGTGGACTTAAGAAGACAGCCATTGTGCAGAACGCTAAGCCATAGCTATGAGCGGACCGACTGCAGCAGTAAAGTGCCACGGTCATAATGCGATATAATCCCCATTTCTAGCAAACGAGCTAACTAACTCGCACCGCAGTCGTGAGCCTAGTCGCTCTCACAGACCATTGGAGAGAAGAAAGACCCTAGATTTCAGTCTGGACACCACGACCGTGATAGCAGCGAGGCATTGATCGCACCGATGAGTTTACCCTTCTACATCGTTTAGAACTCACTTCCCATGCTGTCCGGCTGCAGCGAGGAGATCGTCGGTGCTAAGGCCCCCTTTCCCCTCCTTAGTATCATGCAAAGCCCGGATCATCTCGTCCCTATGCTTCGTCAAATACGCCTCGAACGAGCTCACACTCAGACCATAACTCCGCATGTCCTCCATATCGACTTTGGCACCCAAGGTCTTCTGCCAAAACCACATATACCCTGTGAACTCCTCCTCCGCTAACTTGGCCGCTTCAGCCTCGTCCATATACTCTGCAGTCACCTCGATGCCGCTGACTCGGCTGATTACTGCGGCCTGTTCCTCCAACGTCAATAGTTCGCTCGCCAAGCTGATCCCTTTGTGCTCCCAGCGTTCCTGGCCTTTTCCCACCAACGCATGCGCTGCGAACACACCAATATCATGGGGATCGTTCATCTCGAACTTGGTCTCCGGCGTCACGCCAGCTACGAGTTTCTTCTCCGTGGACAGGGCCGGCCAGTGGATATACCGTATATTGAAGTCCTTGTAGTTGGACATGAAGTACGCCGGTCGAAGGATCGTCCAGTGTGGGAATCCGCTTTCTTTGACAACCGTTTCGACGGCGTCATTCATACCCCAGTATCCAGTCACGAAGGGGTGTGGCGGTTTATTCGGGAGGCCGGAGTTTGGGCTGTTCACCAGCTTCGACGTCTTTTCATCGTTGAAGATGGAAGTTATGAGGACTACCACTGGATCTGGAAGGGCGGATGATTTGAATGCTTCCAGGGCGGTGCTGGCGAAATTGGGGGCATCTGGGCCGGGGATCGTAAGGAGGAAGATACCGCTGCAGCCTTGCGCAGCAGACGAGAGGGCGGAAGGCGTGGAGAAGTCACCTTGGAAGAGAGTGGCTCCGGTGGAGGCAAGCTCTTGTGCGCTCTTTGAAGACGTGTTACGCGTGTACGCGTGGACTTTATGGCCGAGTGATAAGAGCGTCGAAACCACAGATCTGCCAATGTTGCCCGTAGAGCCGGTCACTAGGTAAGTCTCCGGCATCTCGTTGAAAGTTAAATTCAGTCGATTTAGAGGACTAGGTTGAACTGTATGAGCTCTAGATAGCAGGTACTCTCTGCGTTTTATACTCTCGTTCCTTCGATAATAACATCGCCCAGATCAAAGTATCGCAAGCCAACCCACATCAGTCGACAGTTACGATCCTGCAGGTCCCTACTAAGCCGAATTTACACGAGGTACTTGCCCCAAAAGGTTAAAGGTATGCACTACCAACAATACTGTTCCCTCTTGGCAAGCAAAATGATGTCTTAGTCGCGATGGGGACAAGTTGGAGGTACTGCTCGATTTCACTACGACAGTACCTCGAATAGGATAACCACGTCTTGTGATTCTGGGCCACTCGCAAACCGAGACCCGATCTGGATCACAGATGAGGCAGTCGTCGCCGGGGGATCACATGAGTTGCTCCAAACTTCGATTCCTTGTTAGGCGTGGAGATGTTGCACGAACTGCGCAGTCTTGTCAAGACCAGCTCGAGGTTCGACAGTATGTCACTCACAGATACGTACATGGCATTACAATATGGAGAGACTGATTGAGCTAAGCTACCTACCTATTGATGACGGTGCGAGCAGTACTGCTGCGTTGGTTCGGGAGATGTCGCATCCAAGACTCTTTCTGATGGCCATATCGTCGATGAGTGGACTCCTAACGGCTTCACGACCACGAACACGACCACGACCACGATGCACATCATATAATCATAATAACGACCAAAAGCACGGGAACGTTGGCCTCAAAGATACTGACGACCATTCATTCTCAAGATCCGATCCCGCTGTCTCACCTCCCAAGCCTTCCACTCTAAGACACCCTCTCACCCGCCCCCAACACCTCCACCCCCTCCACCCCCTTCACGCACCCAACCACATCCACCTCACATTTCCAAAGAAGCAGCCCATTCACCTCTCTAACCACCTTCCCCAAACCAAGCCCTCCTATTCGCCGCCCCCTCCCCATCCCCCGGCTCCTCCTCGGCATGTCACTCCATTGTCCCCAAACAATGCCTTTGTTGCCCTCTACAGTGTCGACGATAACACCTCTGGATAATGTGTTGTTCTCTTGGTTGGGTGTTGAGGCGGGTATAGATAGGTTGGTTGGCGGTGTTGAGTTGGAGTTTCTTCTTCTTCATTAGTTTCTACAGTTAGCAGCGACACGAGGAACATTTTGAATACACCAAAGCAGAGTTACGAGTACCCTCTTCGACGACGAAGGGACGACTTATCGAGTGGACGGACGATTTGGCTGGTCCGGATCTAGATATCGGCATCAGCAGCAACGACAACAACCTCAACATCAGCCTCTTCAGCAAGCCCAGCATGTCCGGCAACTTGACGAACAGCCAAATCACCCAGGTCCGTACTTTCCAACCTCTGACCATCAACACTATTCCTCACAGCCCAAGCACAGGCAACAGAACCTTCCTCCTCTCACCATCACCGACAACCTCCACGGACTCCTATCGTGCCTGGATGGGCACGACGGATGTCGCTGCTGAGCTTCGTGGGTCGTTGCCCTCTCCAACTACGCCCCTATTCCCAACATCCTCGAATGGATTCCACCGTTCTTCGAATGGCACTGGGGAGGTTCCGTCTCAGCTTCGCACGCTCAGTGGCTTGCCCTGGCAAATCCCAGGCGACAGCGGCGCCGGATACGTGGGCCCTGATCTCGACAATGACTCCAGTCTCTCGAGCATCCCAACCGGATCATCAACCGACGTGAGTCACTCGACACTTGCATCCAGCACTACCACCATCACCCCTTCCTCCACCACCTCCCGTTGCTGCTGCGCCCTCCGCCCCCTCCTCACCCACGCCCTGCGTTCCACAACCACCCGCCTCCGCAACACCTTCACCCACCACACGCCTCCCCCTCCCCCAACCCCTCACCACCCGCCAACCTCCATCGAAACCTCCCTCCTCCAAATCCACCTCCACACCCTCCACACAACCCCCCTCCGCTTCCTGCACTGGTCCTTCGGCTACTTCTCCCTCCACCGCGCCGGTTCCAACGCGAGGGTGCGGTTTCCGGAGGAGCATTATGCGCATTTGCCGATTCGCGCGGTGGTGTTGTTGGTGGCGATGGATTTGGAGGAGGGGGCGTTGTGGGTGGAGGGGGATGGCGTGGAGGGGGATGTGGCGTGGAGTTTGGGGGTTGTTGAGATAGGTTAGAAGGGAGGAGGCGAGGGGGGTGGTTGATGGGGATGTGATTTGTAGGGGCGATGTGTGACGGAGTGGTTGTGGTTTTGAGATATCTGTAGCTCGATGAGATGTACACTATCGGAATGGGAATTTCAAGCGCTTGTTAGCATATTCAAATATATCTCTATCCAAAACTCACAAGCATCATCTCCAAAACCCCCCTCCAAAATCACCCCAACCTCTCCACCGTCTTCCTCACAACCCTCTCCAAATCCTCCTCCACCAACCCAAGATCCTCCATCGCAAAATCCTTCTTCCCCTCCCAATTCCCATCCACCGTCCCCACCAACCACACAAGATTCTCCACCGCCTCCAGATCCCCCTCCGCCGCCTTGCTCTTCTCCTCCTCCAAATACTTCTCACTCTCAAACTTGGCAACCTCCCACTTCGTCCCCGTGGCCTTCTCATACGCCGCGATGACTTCACTCTGCGAAACGAGGAAACTCTGGATATAAAGCATCCGGTTCTTCGTCACGTCCGGCCGGAGCAGGATCCTCGCCGTGGCTTCGGCGATCTGGCCTAGGCTGCTGGCGGACCATTTCGCGGCGCCGTCGTCGAGGATCTCGGCTTTGCGTTGCGGGAGGTAGATGTGGAGGAATTCAAGGCTCCAGTCGAAGAAGTGGCCGCAGACGATGGAGGTCCAGCCGAAGGAGGGGTTTTTGGTGGAGAGGTCGGTGAGGTATTGTCTGAGGTTGGCTTTGTGTTTGAAGAGGGGGACGGTGTCTTGGGCGAATTGGGTGGACGAGTCGCAGGACCCGAAGTCGGCTGGGATGAGGCCTGCGAGGAGAGGTCAGATTGAGCGTGCTGGGAGAGTTGGAAGTCTACGTACGCTTCACACCAGCCTGCACCGCTGCCTCTGCTATTCGCTTTTGGAGATCTGTCTGGCTGCCTTTGACAGTAATCACAACGGCATCGATTCCTTTCAGAGCTTCCGTCAATTCAGGCACGTTGAAATCATCCGATACTAAGATCTGCGACGGGTACGAAGAAGGCGATTTCGATGACTTCCGCTTCAAGACTGTAACATTGAATCCGTTCTCAACCAGTGCATGCATGATGGCAGGACCCAGCTTGCCATCTGCTCCGAGCAAGGCGACTTTTGAGATTTTGGTCGACATGGCTTGTCCTGAGGGTGATTTGTCTTTGGGAGCGAGGTCGTGGAATTAAAGAGGCCTTCGAGATGATCGCGTGCTTTATCGGCAAGTTGAGGTGGATGTCGTTCTAGACCGGCGATTAAAATGTCATAGATTTTGAGGTGCAGCAGAAGCAAGAATGGCCGTCGGCATTGGCTTCCGAATCTTGCACAAGCGCTGCAGGAGCTCCAAACAGGGCAAGGAGAAGAGATCTTTACGCCGTGCCGGTGTTCGAGTATGCCGAAGGTAGTGCTGGTTTGCCCAGAACTTCGATGAGTCAATGGCAGAGGTCCAGAGCAGAACGAACAATGTCGACGACGAAGGAGATGATCCAGCACTGGAAATAGCTGCACTTAGTAGATAAGGCGACAGCCCTTAGGTAATGGCGCTCCTCCAAAGATCATACCAGCATGATGTCTTCTCGAGGTATAGTGTCATCGTTCCAGACCTCGCCGTCCATAATGCCCAGTACAAAGCCTTCGCAGAGCAGTCGATACTCGCGAGATTGAGGGCCAGTCTCCAACGTAGGACGAAGCAGAACAGGCACCGGCGCACCTCGCACAATGGCGATGCTGTCTCCCCAGTCAAGTCCTGCTTGGGCTAAGCCGTAGTAGCCTTTCTCGGTGAGGAAGAAGACTCTGCCACGCAGAAAGCTCGCGATGGAGTAGTATGTGCGGTCGTAGTCGTGGAAATCTGTCTTTGGTTGGGAGTCGCCGTCGTTCTCTCTCAAAAACTCTAGCAATGTTTCGTATCGCTGTACAGCGTCTTCAATAGCAAGTTTCGTCCCTTGGTCCTGATCTGCTGTCATTGTGCGTGCCATAGCAATCTTTTGATCTTTGTATGGGTTTGGTCGACTGCGGTTCATGTGCAAGAGAGAAGTTGCCTGGAAGAGCCATGTTCTAAGTGCCTCTGGTAGAGCTTGGGCACCCTTTCCTAACATTTGAAGTCCTTCTGAGCCAGCTGCAACGACTCGGTCAAAGAATTTGACTTTCATAGGCAGCCGCAGTCTCGGACGACCACCAGGCTCCGTATCAGTCAATGGCGTGACCTCTGCAACATCGCTGGCACCAGCCGAATAGCATGACGTTCCAAGCCAGAGTGGACGAGCTTGCCACGGGACCGACCAGTCTGGGCACCAAGAAGGTAGATCGAGGCGCTGATTGCAGAGGCCGCCAGTGTAGATGAACTCCAGCTGCCTTCTGAATAACGTAACCTCGTCGCAACTGAATTCCGATATGGCGTATGCTATGCGTTGGAGATACTGCACTGCGAAGAGCTCGTATAGCATCTCAATTTCCATGTTGTAGTCCGGCTTTGTCCAAAGTCTGACAAGGTGATGAAATGCAAACAGTTTGTCCCTGTGATCAGTAGCCTCGCAGTCCTTGGCCATGGTGAGAACATAGGGCGCCATCGACTCCTCACTGGCATAGTCTTTGACAGCCTGCTTCGTCCCCTGGCTCGTGATGGTCCTCAATTCCTGCATGAAGTTAATGTATTGTGCAGCAGTCTTGGAGCCCAGCATGTGGTTGACCCCCAGGGCTGAATGGTGTCTGGCCTCGACAACGTGGACCAGCTTGACGAAGTCATCCCAGAAACTGGTCGCGGTACCACACGTCACCACAATGTCTCTCGCACAGACGACTTCTTGGATGACCCAAAGACGTCTAAACCATGGTCTGGTGAGCAGCATGATGAACGCAGGCCAAGCACCTTCACCCCAGCGCGGACACTCTGCAGGCGTCTTGTCAGGATTGGTGAGTTCGTTGGGGTCATCGTAGAGACTTGGCCAGAACCTTCTGATCCTCTTGGGCAACTCCATAGCAGCCGACGATCCATGGCTCTCTTCTCCCAGCCAGACAATCACTCCACTGGCTGCTTTGAAGATGGCGCCCATCTTGCTGACCTGGTCGTTGCGATCTATGATATTAGTCTGGTCCACACATATCTGGTCAATCCAGAGGTTGACCTCTGCAGATGCGGCGCGGGCATTGCGTAAAGCGGCGAACAGATTTGCGGTGATTTGTAGAGAGCGTCCATCACACCAGATGGTCTCGGGCGCCTTGGAGGTGTTCCAACAATAAGATAGAGCTATGAAACGCGTAGGGCAGTCCTTAAGCGACACCTCATGCAGGCGACATTGAATCGGATCATCCGGGCGGCCAGGGAGTAAGGTCACAATTCTGAAGGAGCCAGATATGATTTCTCCTGAAAGGCGATAGTAGAAATCGGCAGTAGGTGAGAGACTAGACCAGGATTGAGAGCGCGCATATGCGTAAGGCGTCGCCATACGAGAGAAGGATCGTTGGGGTAAAGTTGGGGTGTTGTGAGAGAGGAACGAGGCGGCGCGGAGAGTGTTTTGGGGGCGGATCGCTCGCACCATCTTCTCACCGGAGCTGCATGCAGCTTACGTTGTGTCTATCGCGTCGATTTTAGGTATCCAGACGGCGCATTGAGATGGGTACGTCTCTGAGGAGGCGCCATTGTCATGCTGGCGAGCTCTGCTATACCTACGAGACGCGCAGAGTGAGGTGAGGCAGTGTTGTTTGGGGCATGGCACGTCTGACAGGGCGCCTTAGCAACCCGAACCCGAAACTCAATGTCCAGCGGGCCGATTTCAGGCTGAATGCGTGAGTTGCCGATAGCAGGAGAGAAATTGTACCGCCATAGTGCCACCGCAGCGTCAGTCCGTAGTCTCACGATGTGCGGATATCCGTGGAAGCGTACGGAACTCGAAATGACGAACGATGAGAGAGATGCCCGAGAAATCGGCGCCCTTGGTAGAGCTGGAGGAGGTCGAACACTACCTGTGGTTTATCCAGCACGACTACGTGCTGCGGATGTCGATGGAAAGGCTAGCTGGTGAATGATACATGCAGCTTGACAATAATGACATTCAAGAAAACGGCAGCAGACAATTTCGCCGTTCGCAGGAGAAATGCTGAGCAGAGGCTGATCTAAGCGTCTTATTACGTCGTTCACGTGGCGGTCGGCCAGGGTCACCTCTTGCTCTGCCCCTCCTCCCAACGTTCTCAAGGAAAAGTGAAAAGTTGACCACAACTCTCGCCACTACTTCTCCTCGTACAACCACCTCTCATACCAACATCAACACACCATTATAACCATGTCTTCCTCCCTCGACCAGCTCAAGGCCACCGGCACCGTGAGTATCTACCTCTCCAATGCTTCCCGCCTGTCTGCCGGCAGCGTCGGCGTTTGAAGAAGAATTCAAGCTGATGACTCGATCCTACCACAGACCGTCGTCTGCGACTCTGGTGACTTCGCAACCATTGGCAAATACAAGCCTCAAGATGCCACCACCAACCCCTCCCTGATCCTTGCGGCCTCCAAGAAGCCAGAGTACGCCAAGCTCATCGACCAGGCCGTTGAGTACGGAAAGAAGCATGGCAGCAGCATTGACGAGAAGATCGATGCGACTTTGGACAACTTGCTGGTGCAGTTCGGCAAGGAGATCTTGAACATCGTCCCAGGCCGTGTCTCCACCGAGGTGGACGCTGCACTGTCCTTCGACAAGAAGCGGTCAGTCGAGAAGGCATTGCACATCATCGACGTGAGTTGGAGCTACAAAGAACACGAAGAGGACTAGCAGTACTGATAATATACACAGCTTTACAAGGAGTCCGGCATTGACAAGTCGCGTGTCTTGATCAAGCTTGCCTCCACCTGGGAGGGTATCCAGGCCGCCCACGAGCTCCAGACCAAGCACGGAATCAACTGCAACCTGACCCTCATGTTCTCCCTGGTCCAGGCCATCGCCGCTGCTGAGGCCGGCGCCTTCCTCATCTCTCCATTCGTCGGCCGTATCCTCGACTGGTACAAGGCCAACACTAAGCAGGAGTACACCAAGGAGAACGACCCCGGTGTCAAGTCCGTCCAGCAGATCTTCAACTACTACAAGAAGTACGGCTACAACACCATCGTCATGGGTGCTTCTTTCCGCAACATTGGCGAGATCACTGAGCTCGCTGGCTGCGACTACCTCACCATTGCACCAAACCTCCTCGAGCAGCTCTACAACTCCCAAGACTCCGTCCCACAGAAGCTCAAGGCCGACGACGCCAAGTCGCTCAGCATTGAGAAGAAGAGCTACCTCAACGACGAGGCTGTCTTCCGCTTCGACTTCAACGAGGACACCATGGCCGTGCACAAGCTGTCTGAGGGCATCAGCAAGTTCGCCGCCGACGCAGTAACGCTCAAGGACATTCTCCGACAAAAGCTCGGCGCTTAGATGACTTTGATGATACGACAATTTCCTTTGTAGCGTGGTAGATCGGAAACGACACCAGAATGCATGTGTGGCTCGGGTCAATGCGGCTAGGAGTAGTAGAAATGTTCATAAAAATCAACAACTGCACACTTCCTGCACCGTAAGCTCTTCCTAAGCTTCCAAACAGGCAAACACGGAGCGAAGACAGTCGAGAACAGGCGCTTCGGTGTTTCGAGGCTCTCGCAGACAGCAATCTCCGCCGTCGGGCGTTTCGCCTTTCGTCATCGTGAAGGTGGGGCGCGTTGGTGGGGTCGTCGCTGCTCAAGTCAGCTCTCTCTCGTTTTCCCAGTCGCCAGACTCTTGCTTCCATCAACAAACGCTCGACAGAGATCCATCAAGAGAAAACCACTTTATATACACCACTCCATCACAAACACCGCCACAATGGTCAAAGCAGGTACGTACAGTGGCGTCGACGCATCTGATTCGCGCGAGTGGAGCTGGTCATCGCAAGAATGAGCACGTTTCATCACAGTCACCCATCAAGGTGCGAGCGGTGCTGCGGCTGTGCTCATCACCAGACGCAGGCGGCGGGCATTGGCGGAGCACATGACAGACATGACACCAGCGTGGATAGCTCGCGTGGGAGTGAGTGAATAGATGGCTGACGGCATGCTACAGTCGCAGTTCTCCGTGGTGACTCCAACGTCAAGGGCACCGTGACCTTTGAGCAGGACTCTGAGAACAGCCCAACCACCATCACCTACGACATCACCGGCAACGACGCCAATGCTCAGCGTGGCATGCACGTTCACGCCTTTGGCGACAACACCAATGGCTGCACCAGCGCTGGTCCTCACTGTAAGATAGCATCAAGCTTTATACTTGCCCACCTTCCTAACTTCTTCCTCCACAGTCAACCCACACAGCAAGACCCACGGTGCCCCAGAGGACAGCGAGCGTCACGTAGGCGACTTGGGCAACTTCAAGACCGACGGCCAGGGCAACGGAAAGGGCAGCGTCACCGACAACCTCGTCAAGCTCATCGGCCCACACAGCGTCCTTGGCCGTACTGTTGTCGTCCACTCTGGCACTGACGACCTCGGCAAGGGCGGTAACGAGGAGAGCAAGAAGACTGGCAACGCTGGTACCCGTCCAGCTTGCGGTGTCATTGGTATCGCCGCATAAGCTGCTTCATATGAATGTGAGACGATGAGATGAGGAGATGAGGAGACAAAAAAGTGTTGCTAGTAGAGGTATCAGACTGTAGCATGGACAATTGAACTTGCAGTTCGATATGCATTCACATCATTTCCACTGTGCTGAGAACAATGAGCTGTTGAGCTGGCTGCGCGTTGAGTTGGTCATGCTCTGCGTAACTCACATGCTCCCGAAGCCGGAAGGAGCTCGAGGAGCTTGGGCCGCGCAGATGAATGATCCGATCACCTCACTCCATCTCAAACCATCGCCAAGCATCAACATTGCTGTAGAGAGGACAAACAGCCACCCGAAATGCCATCCACAACCATCTCAAAAAGCACTCTCCTCTCCCTCCCCGCCGAACTCCGCACCCAAATTCTGGAATATGTCTTCACCTCCAACCTCGCCCACAACGGCCTCATCTCCCACTCCACCCCAGGAGGCCTATGTCTCGACGACGAATACACCGCCCAAACCCACCTCTCCCCCCTCCTCGTCTGCCGCCAACTCTATCTTGACGGCCACCACCTCGCCTTCACCAAAACGCACTTCCTCATGACGAACTTATTCTCGAGCGTCCCTGAACGAAGCGCCAGGCTCTTGCGCCCAAAAACCATAAAAGCGATCCGCCACCTAACCTTCGTCGCCGACGCGCGGCACTTCCGCGCCCTCTCAACCTGGGGCCCCTACCCCTTCTCCATGCCCTCCCTGCACCTCGAAACCCTAACGATCGCGCTATACCGCTCGACGTTCTGTCACTATCTCTTTGATTTCACGGCGGGGATTGTGCGGCTTTTAAGGGAGTTGCGAAATGTTAGGAGGGTGGTGGTTGTGCGGAATGGGGCGTTGGTGAAGGGTGGGTTGAGGGCGTGGTTTAATCGGTTGGTGGGGTTGGTTTTGAAGGTGGATCATCGGGAACGGTATATGGGTGAGGGGGGGATGCCGAGGTGCGAGGGGGTTTGGTGGGGGTGGGGGTTTGATGGTGAGTTTTTCTTTTTCTTTTTCTTTGGTTTTTGGGCCCTGAGGGAGGGTTCAAATGTTGTTGTTTTTTGAGATGGAGAGGCTAATGCTTTTGCGGCGTAGAGGTTGAGCAGAGGTTTTGGTTGGAGGCGAGGGAGCCTAAGCCGTTGTTGGATGAAGAGACGTATTTGCGGGGGATGTTGCCTTTAATGGACGAGTTAAGGGTTAGTGTTGAGAGTGAAGAGTGGAATCCGGATCCGAGGAGTAGGAGGCATTATTATTGAAGGATGTAATGTGGTAGGGTGAGGGGGAAGTCCGAGATCTCGTTATTCGTATTTCTAGTCGTGGCGGCTTACCTTGAAGTTGGGCATTCTGCTGCGTCGTGGAGGGCTCGCTCTGTCTCGGGCACGATGGGTGATGTCTCCCACGGATAGCCGTAGTCTTCATCCAACCTCCAGCCATCTTCGCCAAGCTTGTCAAGAGCCTCCTCCTGGTCCATGTAGAGCTCATGCTGCCCTTCACCAGCGACCTCACCAGGAATCCACTTTACGCCCAGCGCTTCCTCGATCTTGGCTAGGTCCCGAGCATATTTATCGACCATCGCCTCTCGCACGCTGTCATCCCAGATGGTCGCATACTCAATATGCTCTAGCAGTTTATCCTTGACTTGGTTCTTGAGTGTACGGAAGCTGATGTCCGTCTCCTTCAACATCTGCCACGCTCTCTCGATGTCTCCAGAATAGGTCATCTGCTCGACGAACCAGTAGTCGCCGCGGGCTTTACTCGTCATGAGAACGCCGCCGGATCGAAGTTCCAGTTGTCGCGGTGACTTGCGTGAGTCGCTTTCTTTCCACAGCAACCATTCTTGCCACACCGTATCGCTTGCCTTACATCTTGCCAATACTGCTACCCATCCGTGGAGGTACTGCCAGTCTTCGCGGACCAGGAACGCACCAAGATGGTATTGTTGGTCTTTGGGCAGGTCTTTGGCGTCTTCGAATCCGGTCAAGACTTGAAAGAGGTCCTGCCTCCGCCACCGCCCATTCCGTATCTCGCCCAGACCCCGATGACCTATGCTGAACTTCGCTATTACGCTTCTGAACACATTGCTTGTTATACCCAAGCCTGTATCCCTGATGACTTTCAAATACTTTTTCATGGCTGGAAGACTCCGAGAGCGTGCGGCGAATTTGAGGGCCATGAACAGCATCGGAGGCTCGACCTTGAGGTCTGCGTATTTCAATCGCGTGATGATGATATTGAGCGCCTTGAGCACTTCTGGATCGGAGACGTTGTCTCTACAGCGATATAGTGCTCGCATCAAGGGCTCGTAGAGAGTGGACAAATATCTTGCTGTATCCTTGTTCATCATAGCCACTGCCACGACACGATATATCTCTTTAGGCCATTGGGCTCGGAGGAGTTGTCCTCGAAGCAATTGCCGTACGGGCTTCTCAGTGGTGGCCTCTTTTACCCTCTGCCGAAACACTTCGTGCGGGATCAATGCGGCCTGAGCTTCTGGAGGCTGAGGAGGTCCTCTGCTTGGATGGTGAACATGCGGTGGTTTCTCAGGCCAAGGATTGGAGAGGTTCCTGAGCACTTCGAGTCGGAGGTCTCTTCGTTTCCATAACGCATCGAACCCGAGGGCTGCTTCGCGGAGCTCGTCGATCGGATTGTACAACTTCCACTGACGCATCGCCTCTTTCACAGCTGCTGCTGGGCTTTCCTTCTCGACATCAGTCTGCTCTTGTGCCTTGCTGAAGAGGAAGCCATCGTCCTCTGGTCGAAGTGCTACCGTCTGGAGTTTTCTCTTCGATATCGTGCTCGTGCGTCGTCGGCCCAGCGCTGCTTGTCTTGCCTGGCAAAACAGACAGACCGAGGGACTCCTTCTGGCTGCCATCGTCATTCACTCCATTGCTTGATGTGGTTCACGCCGACGTGAGGTCATGTCTGAAGATGCATGTGCGGCTCAACTGCGGCGTCGGCAGTGGCACCTCCGGGACCCACCTTCACGTGAAGTCATTGCCTCTTGAACTTTTTGTGCCTGGCGATCACCTGCATTCTCGTCACCCACTTTGTTTCTCCAGCATACACTTCGAAGATAATAGACAAGATGGCGGCACCACACGTTCCACCGCAGCAGTATGTCGAAAACGAAGGATATGTTGGAGACCGAAGTGCCATGCCTGGAAGCGCACACGACACCAACGGCCACGAGCAAGATGAAGACTATGTCGACCTTTTCGAGCCGTCCGACGATGACTTCTCAGACCAAGAACTGGCCGCTTCAAACCCAGCGGACTACACCAAAGCCTACAATCGCCAACGAAAACTCAACGACAATTCAGTCCCGGAATCGCAGAAACCCAAGACCAATCCACAGCTCAACACCAAAGCCGACATCGACGATCACATTAAGAGCTTGTCGAAGCATACAGCGAAGTTAAGACTCAACGACATGGAGAGTGGCATATCAAAACAGCACCAAGGTGCTGAAAAGTCAGATCGGGCGACGAGCGAGCAGGTGCTGGATCCGAGGACAAGGATGATGATGTTGCAGATGTTGAATCGGAACATTGTCTCTGAGATCAACGGTGTGCTTTCCACAGGTAAAGAGGCGAACGTATACCACGCGGTCACCATTCCTGAGTCAGAGAGCGAAGAGCCAGCACAACCGCTCAATCGGGCCATTAAGGTGTACAAGACGAGTATTTTGGTATTCAAGGACAGAGACAAGTATGTCACGGGCGAGTATCGGTTTCGGCAAGGTTACAACAAGAGTTCGAACAGGGCGATGGTCAAGGTCTGGGCGGAGAAGGAGTTTCGCAACTTGAGACGACTATACGCTGCTGGTATTCCTTGCCCTGAGCCGGTCTATCTCAAGGCGCACGTTCTGGTTATGGGATTCTTGGGCAACTCGAAAGGATGGCCTGCTCCGAGACTGCGAGATGTCGAGTTCGATTCATCGGTCACAGAAGACGAGGCTGCCGAAAAGTGGCAATCGATATATCAAGAGCTTCTTCGCTATATGCGCAGGATGTACCAAGTATGCCGTCTGGTTCACGCCGATCTCTCAGAGTACAATCTTCTCTACCACAAGCAGAGACTATATGTTATAGATGTCAGTCAAAGTGTGGAGCCCGACCATCCCAGATCACTGGAGTTCTTGCGAATGGATATCAAGAACATCAGCGACTTTTTCAGGAAGAAAGACGTTGACGTCCTATCCGAGCGAGCTGTCTTCGGCTTTGTCACAACAGCCTCTGGTGGCGTTGAAGAAGCTGGAATGAAAGAGATGCTGCAGAAATTGTACGAAGCCAAGGCTCAAGGTGGAGAGGAGCAAGGTGACGACACTGAAGTGGACAACGAAGTGTTTCGACAGCAGTACATTCCGCAGAACCTGCAGCAAGTCTACGACATTGAGAGAGATGGAGATAAGATCAAGCAGGGCGCTGGTGGCGATCTTGTCTATCAGGAACTACTCGCGGACAAGAAGGAAGCCGCGAACGATGAGGAGAAAGATGAGGATGAGGATGAGGATGAATCTGGTTCCGACGATGACGAATTCAGTGATAGCGATCGCAAACCACGCGGAAAGCGGTTCGAAGACAAAGAAGCCAAGAAGGAGCACAAGAAAGCCGTCAAGGAAGAGAAGCGCGAGCGACGCAAGGAAAAGATGCCGAAGCATCTGAAGAAGAAATTGGTCAATCAAGGCAGTCGAGGCAAGAAGTGAGCTGTCGCTGGTCGACCAGAATAGACGACATGATGCAACGAAGGGCACGACAGAAGGTCGCCTCGATGGCGTGGACACCGCTGCATGAGGCTCCCAAGCCCAAGCTCTGTATGCTGTAGAACGCGAGGGCTGAAGTACCAAGTCCGAAGGATTGGAAACCACGAGCACACTTGGCGGGAACCCCAATTCTCCTATTCCTCATGGCCAGCATGTGGCTGATCAAGCATGATGTACGCATCGGGGCCTTCGTTGTACTCTCAGGCCTTCTGGACGCCAACTCATTGTGGTCAGACACTTGCTTGTACTCCAGACGCCAGAATCTTGGCCAACGCTGACTGCAGCTCGAGTCGTCCATGAGTACACCTCGCTATTCATGGTCCGTCAGATGGTCTGCAAGGCCGTTTGTGCTTGGTCTGGACGCCGACGATGCGGATGTCTTCTGTTCGGTCGAAAGCGTGGAGAGCGATTTTGCACCGATTTCAAGCGTGCTTCTGTCGGGGTCCGTGTCGACTTCCAGCATGTGAACGGTGAGTGAGGTCCAAGTTTCGATCCATCAGGCACGAAATGATTCATTGAGGCATCGCCTTCCTTATTATACAGTCGATGAAACATCTCATCGCCTTCTTCCAGTTCCGATTGAATCCTCTCCCCGTCAGCCGCATGCCCTGAAGTCCCAAATCGCAAGCTGATTGGTCAGTGCAGAGGAGACCAGGCCCTGCAGTCACAACTCCACACCTCTTCAGCCGGCGCTTAATCCTTTCTTTACCTTGGCTGCTGCTGTGGTCTTGCAAATCACAGGCTGAGAAGCTATTCTCATCACGTCCTCTGCATGCCCCAGCACCCCCTGGGCACTCGCCCACCCACTCGCCACTCACAGACAGCCAAGTGCGTGTCGGTGGAGGAAACTCTCGTGAGCGGTACCGAGCACAAGACTCGCGGCGCTAAGCTCACTTTAAGGCGACCTCTTCTCACCTACCTGTGCTCTGTTCCAGAAATGCTGCTGTTCGGTAAGCTCTAGTTCTTGTCAGATCGCAGTTCTTGTCATGCGCAAGACGTCTTGCCGTTTCATGGTCTCTATTTTGAACACTCCGTCCGCGTAACCCCGAAGTGGCTCGCCTTGAGCGATTGAAAAGAGCACCGCGAAGCTCCCTCGCATTTTCCGTCGTCGCGCTGGCACGAACGTCCTAAGATCTCTCGAGGAAGCGCGATGGCCGACTTCACATCGATATTGCTCGTCGTAGTAGCGGCCCTGCTGGGGCTGGCAAGAGCACATACCGTTATCACATACCCGGGGTGGAGGGGGAACAATTTACATACGAATGGGACACTACCAGAGGACAATCCGGATACTATTGGGATTGATCTGCTCGAGAATGGAACAATGGCATTCCCATACGGCATGCAATGGATGTATCCTTGTAGGTTCACTCCTTATGCATGGCTATGCGAACAGCATCACTGACAATTATCCACAGGCGGAGGCATGCCCATGACCACGAACCGAACAAAATGGCCCTACGGCGGAGGCGCCCTATCAATACAACCCGGATGGTTTCCGGGACACGCCAAAGCCTTCTTCTACGTCAACATCGGAATCCAAGAACAAGGCCAAAGAGCGCCGCCGAACTACTCGCATCCGGTGGTCCCGCCGTTCCAGATCACGGGCCCGAACAACAGCGAGTACAACGGACAGTTTTGCTTGCCGCAGGTGCGGATGCCGGCGAATCTGTCCCTGGCGGTGGGCGATAATATCACCATTCAGGTGATTGAGACTGCGCAGCATGGTGCGGCGCTTTATAGCGTAAGTCATACAGGAATCCATTGCGGTGGAGAGTATGGCTAACGAGGCTATAGTGCGTCGACGTCGAGCTCGCCGAGCCCGCGGACGTGGAACAAGTCACGCCCCAGAACTGCTACAACAGCACCGACATTGGCTTCAACCTCGTCTTCACCACCGAAGCCCTGACCGGAGGCGCTGCTTCGCTCCTATCCGGTCCCTCCACTACGGTGGCGATGGTCGCTGCGGTGGTCATGTTTGGGTTTGCGTTCGTGTTATAGATTTCTTCTTTCCACGCTACTACTACGCCACCAATGACGACGAAAAATTCTTCTTGACGAATCTCTTTGATACCCGTTTTATTTTACCTCGAAGGACTTTGTGCATATTATGAAGGGAAGTGCAGAGGGAAAGGACTATTCACTATGCCGAGGGAAGTGAAGTATTGTTCGACGTCCTGGCTGGGGATTGCTGATGGATGAACGATGCCCGTTTTAGAGGAAATGGTGGAGCGCCTTGTATATCAGCGCGAGTCAATCAATGTTCGAATGGAATGGAATGGAAAGAATCGATTCTACCCAGCTTCTGTCGTTGTGCATCGCTAATGATTCATATTTTGCGACACTGACTGCTACGATGGACTAACGCTCATGTCTCACTGCACATATGAATATAGCACTGCATAGGCGAGCTCTCGGAATCCAGACCCAAACGTCGAGAGACATACTGATTCAAACAGGAATCTCCCTAATCTCGTCCGCTTCCTTGTCGTGCTCATGGTCAAGACATCTCCCCCTATCTAATCACGAACAACGCACTGTCAGCCTGGGCGAAAGTCAACTCTGCATCACAGCCCTATGCCAAGAAGAACCTGGGTGAAGACGTACATATCTTGCTCGGGTTCTGTTGCAGAAGGTCTTGAACGCTCGTAGAGAGAGACGCAAGAACATGTGTTTATTAAGGGACCGCCGTGGCGGCTCTTGATCGAGCATCGTTGCCCTGGTTCTTCCCATTGTCTCCCGGTCCGGTAATCGCTTTCGCCGTTCCTAATGGCGATGTTCTCGAGATCAACCCAACACGACGACGACGCGGATATGTCTGTGCCAGGCACGGTGCATCTCGTCGACTTGGAAGGGACTGTCCAAGCGAAACATGCCGACGGCTCGAAGAACGACATCGTCCTGATCCCAGCACCCTCCTCAGATCCCGAGGACCCCGTACGTGAGCTCACAACTCTCCATCCCTTCATATCCAAACACGCCACAACCTAACAACCCACCAAGCTCAACTGGCCCCCCACCCGCAAAGCCCTCTCAACAACCACCACCCTCCTCTACACCCTCACCATCGGCCTCGCCTCCGCCGCAATCTACTCCGTCCTAATCCCCATCTCCCTCTCGCACGCCATCACCCTCTCCGACCTGAACAAAGGCACCGGCTACATGTTCCTCGCCCTCGGCTGGGGCTGTCTCCTCTGGCAGCCGCTCGCGCTCCAATACGGAAAACGCCCCACCTACCTGCTCTCCCTCCTCCTCACCATGGCGACCCAGATCTGGGCCCCCTACACGACCACCAACGCCCAGTGGATCGCGAGCAAAGTCCTCCAGGGGTTCTTCGGCGCCCCCGTGGAGTCTTTGCGAGATTAGCGTGGCGGATGTGTGGTTCCAGCATGAGAGGGGGTTTTTTCTTGCGCTGTATGGGGCGTTGTTGGCCGGGAGTAGTTATTTCGCGCCGGTGATTGCGGGGTTTATTGCGGAGGGGCAGGGGTGGGTGTGGGTGTTGTATTGGTGTGCGATTTTTTGTGGGGGCGGTTTTGTGCTTTGTTTTTTGGGGATGGAGGAGACGAATTATTCGAGGAGGATGCTGGTTGGGAGGGAGGTGGGTGGAGGGCGGGATGGCGAGAAGGATGGCGGAGGGAAAGATGGACCTAGTGCTTCTGCTGTGGAAGAGGATGTTCGATCTGAGCATCTGTCGAAGGGGACGACATACCTCGATAAGATCAAGCTCTGGCGCACACGAGACAACCGCCTCCTCGGAATGGCATCTCGCCCCTTGATCTTCCTCACCTTCCCCGTGGTCGCCTACGCTGGCTTCAGCTATGGCGCAAACCTCATCTGGTTCAACGTCCTCAACGCCACCGCCTCGCTCATCTTCTCCTCCCCACCCTACTCATTCTCACCCTCCATGGTCGGCCTAACATACCTGTCGCCACTTCTCGCAGTCCTTCTCTCGACAGTCTACACGGGCTACCTCGGCGACAAGTTCCTCCTGCACATGGCTCGTCG
Source organism: Zasmidium cellare ATCC 36951 (assembly GCF_010093935.1). NCBI lineage: Eukaryota > Fungi > Ascomycota > Dothideomycetes > Mycosphaerellales > Mycosphaerellaceae > Zasmidium > Zasmidium cellare. The sequence goes on from NW_022986977.1 coordinate 104,788, forward strand.
AAATGGCGGAATCCACGAACCTGAGCACCGTCTCTGGCTATTCCTCCCTACTCTCATCCTGCTCCCATTCGGTCTGATCCTATGGGGCGTCGGCGCCGCACATGGAATTCACTGGTTCGGCTGTGTCTTCGCTATGGGCACAATTGCCTTCGTCTCCGCAGTAGGCTTGCAAGTCAGCGTAGCGTATTGCATCGACAGCTATAAAGATCTCGCGTCGGAGGCGATCGTGGCGGTGATCTTGATCAGGAATAGTATGAGTTTTGGGGTGAGCTATGGCATCACGCCGTGGGTGACCAATATGGGTTTGCAGAATGCTTTCTTGGTGGCAGCTTTTGTGGGCGTGGCGCAGGCCGCGACGTTCTTTGTTTTCGTGGGGTATGGGAAGGCAATGAGGAGGGCGAGTAGCGGGAGGTATAGGAGGTATGTTGAACAGATGGCGAGGGATGGTGTGATCCATTGAGATCCATGGCAATGCCTGCGCCTGGTAGCCATGAAAATCCATAAAGGATCATCTTGTCGACTGGTAGCCCGTTGTTCACTCCTTGTCGTCTTCCTCCTTCCAGAAGATCTCCATTCCGTCCATAACGTTGGGATCGACCTCGAAAGTAGGTAGCTTGTACATGCCTCGTTCTTTGGCAAAGCGCTTAGCAAGCTGTCCAGCCTGTGTTGTCTTCTCCTTCAACCCTCTGATCGAACTTCCAATGTAGAGTGGTAGATCGGCATCCAAAACCTCGTCTAGCATTGTGGCAGTCATGTCCAGGAATGGCTCGTAGGCGAACGTCTTTTCACCCAGGTACTCTGTTGCGGGTCCAAGACCTTCCACTTTCGCTGCCGTATCGATCTCCAATGCCTTGATATTCAGTGTGTCCAAGAACTCCACGTCCAGCTCCGTATTCATCGGCTCCTGTGCTACGACCTCCAACCCGGTCGCAGCATCGCCTCCTTCTGTTCGTAGGTACTCGACGATGTCTGCAAATACCACAATCTGCCACATGCTCCTCCTCCTGCACTCCAAGTTCTCTCGACTGAAACTACCGCTGGCAAGACATATCGCTTTTTCAATGGCCCAGCCGCTCTCGGGGCGGATCCTGTTCAGTATTTGCAGCAGACTCTTTCTGCATGTACTCGATTTCCACGTCTTCAGCTTGGCCTGGAAGTCTTGCTGGAGTTTGGGGACGGTCAGGTCGCGAGAAGGGGGGTTGACCGTATTCGGTTGGACGGTCGGTGGTGCTTTTCGGCGACCTTTGGTGGGGACCTGCGTCCATTCATCATCTGCTGTCTGGTTTGACATGGTCCTTGTGGCTGTCAGTTGGCCTTGAGAACGAGATTGCGAGCAGGAAGAAACTGTTTGAGGAGAGAAAGTCCACTCCAGACCGCTCACAGCAGCCCATACTACCTGTTCTTTAACGTGCGCAACAAACATGTTGTAATATCCACGAGAAATATCGGAGTCGAATAACACTGTCCTACCTTGTTCCAACACCTGGATGGTGTTGCGCAGCTTCATTTACTTCCACTGGACTGATGCAGTCGTCGAGGCTTACGTGATCGCCAAGCCATATTGACTTCAAGTTCAACGACATTGTACGTTTCTTCCTCTTCCAACAACATTCACTTTGGTCGGAATAGGCCTCGTTCTGAGAGTCCACTCCCGTCTATACGACACCACGGTAAGTTGTTTGCAAAGAAAGGCGGAGTGGGAAAGATATCCCGACCGCCGTCTGGCGCAAACATAAGAATAATGTTCTCAACCACGATCAGGTCTGCATTATATATCAGCCATTTCCCTGCTCACTCGCTTCACCAGGCAATCGGGCTCCATTTGACATTCAGTCTTTCCCTGCAGTCATCCGAGCCGAGGTGTAACACTTGTTTGCTTCAGGACGACAAGATAAGAGAGCTCTCACTCTGACGCACTTGAGTCTATTCCACCACTCTTCGGATCGCAAAGATGGACCAATTCCTCTTACTAGGCGACAGCATCACCCAGCAGTCCTTCTGCCAGGATCGCGGCTTCGGTCTCGGTGCAGCTCTCAGCGATGCTTACGTTCGGAGACTGGACGTGGTCAACAGAGGTCTCAGCGGGTACAACACGAGGATGGCCCTTCAGGTGCTGCCACAAGTTATACCACCACCGGAGCAGGCGAAGCTACGCTTTGTTACCTTCCTCTTCGGCTCGAACGACGCTCGCTTACCAAACACGCCTCCTGATGTACCGCAGCAACATGTGCCACTCGAGGAATACAAGAAGAACATGAGAGCCCTCGTGACGCACCCGAAGATCCTGGCTCATCAAGGAGTCCGCCGCATCTTGATCACGCCACCGCCTATCGATGAGCGAAGATGCGGAGAAAATGACTTTGTGCATGATATCCCTGTTCGCAAGGCAAAGGACACGGCAAAGTACGCCCAAGCAGTACGTGAACTGGGCAAGGAACTCGGCTTGCAAGTCCTTGACCTTTGGACCGCGATGATCCACAGAGCAGGTGGCAAAGAGAGCGATTCCGAGCCCGTCGGTTCAATCGATGTGCCTCTACATGAGGTACTGCGGAGCTTCGTGCGCGATGGGTTGCACTTGAGTCCAGAAGGGTACAGAGTGCTCTTCGATGAGCTGTTGGCGCTGATTGAGCGTGTGTGGCCGGATCAGATGCCCGTCAAGCTACCTTTTGTCTTGCCACAGTGGCTTGACCAAAAGGCTTGGGATTCGTACCCCTCGCTGTGATATGCATGCAACCGGGATAGCAGACAAGAAGATGAGGTTGCGATCGAGAGTGTATTTCACTTACAACGCGGTAGACGCGTGTTACTGCACACGAATGTCACACGAGATCTTGGCAAAGGACTACCCTCGTAAACTTTTTTCTGACTTCACGGCAGCGCCTCATAGCTCATCATGCTTATTCAGAAACGTCGAGACAAGTGCCTGTACACTTCAGCATTGTGACAAACAACATTTCGTTCATGGTGCCGAGTGTGGCGATGAGTGCGTCAAAAAGGGGCGCCACGCGTTCACCACGCCCCAGCAACGCGACGAGGCCTAGATGATCTCAAAGCGTGGCAGTTTCACATCTTTCCCATGGTCACCAAAGACTGGGCTTGGAACGTCTCGATAGCAACAACAATCGAGAGGATGTCGTGGACACCGCGGAGTTCTCAGGGCGGCATCGCATGATGACGAGGCTGGCTGGAGCCGTTGAACGTCCCAACGTCGAAGTCGCAATTCTTTGTTCAGACTCCAAAGGCCACTTGGATCGCCTGCCGAGCTTCGAGTGAAGTGTGCAATCTTGAACATGCAGTCTAGTCACGCACCTGGTTGAACCAAACATGACCACGCACTGTACATTTGTACCTGGCGTTCACGCGGACGGCCCGTCTCAGCCATACCGATTTTCGTCCTCCAGGATCGTTGTCTGAAGTCGAAGGATTTGCACCAATCGCGAGGCAACCTCTCTACAGCTCTGTCCAAAGCTAACGTAAATTTCCTTTTAGTTACCAACACCAGGTGCCGTCCGCGTGCCCAGGGGTTGCAGAAACCTTCACCTTCACTCTGTACAAGCAGACGGATTGAATACTTCAAAGGGTAGTCAGCTAACCGCATGGAGAAGGAGAAAGCAAACCGCACCCCGCGTCCGTGCAAATCATGCGCTAGAAGGGTCCCGTGGCACAGCTGGGACGAACATCCAATTTCCACCGGCGTTCATCTTAAACGTCTCCGAACCAATCCTACGACGACAACGAGCCTACTCTTTCCTTTGCTATTGAAAACATGCGTCCACGGGGTGCTAGAAGGCTTCAAAGACTTTGGCGCTAAAGCCACGATCAACACATCCACCATCCGCATGACTGATGGTAGCATTTCCTTCATCTATAAGGCCTCGGCGCATCTCAGCAGTATGAATTTTTCCCGGTACTGCTGCTGGACAACAGTAGGTGTCAGTCAGTCTTTCATCTCTCGTTCATCATGCATTTCCTTCTATACGCATCATCTTTGGCGTGTGCCATTGGCACCAGCTATGCACAGATCTTCGTCCCAGCAGAAGTGCAGCAGTACGCTCTGCAGGCACTTGAGACATACAGCGAGTCAGTATAAAGCCGTCGAAAACTAGCCAAACCCAGAGCTAATGTGGCCACAGATACGTCAGCTACGATGGTCCATCAGCAACTGCGAGCGTGAAGCCCAAGCCTACTCAGAAGGTGAATGTAGCCGCTGCTGTCGACTGTAGCTATTGGCTCGAGAGTATCAAGCATCAAGGTCTCGCGGCTTTCAACTCGAACCCGGGCTCCTACCAGGTGTTCAGAAACGTCAAGGACTTCGGTGCCAAGGGTGATGGCGTGACCGACGACACAGCTGCAATCAACAGTGCCATTTCCAGCGGCGGACGATGTGCTCCAGGATCTTGTGCTTCCACGACGACAACGCCAGCGATTGTCTACTTCCCAGCTGGAACTTACCTCGTCAGCTCCAGCATTGTCTCCTACTACTATACTCAGATTATCGGAAACCCGAAATGTATACCTACTATTCGCGCTGCTCCTGGCTTCGCCAACGCTGCTGGAACTATTGGAGTCATTGATGGAGTTCCATATGGCAGCAATGGAAAGCTGCAATTGGGCGGGTACGTACAATTATAAGTCTGGACGATTTTGAGCGAACGCTGACTTGGTACAGTGCCACGAACGTGTTCTGGAGACAGATCAGAAACTTGATCATCGACACATCGTTGGTCCCAGTATCCAGCTCCATCTCTGGTGTTCATTGGCCAACTGGCCAAGCTACGAGTCTGCAAAACATCGTGTTCAAGATGAGCAACGCGGCAAACACTCAACACGTCGGCATCTTCATCGAGGAAGGATCTGGTGGCTTCATGAACGACCTCGTCTTCACTGGAGGCAATATCGGACTCAATGTTGGCAACCAGCAGTTCACCATGCGAAACTTGACCTTCAATGGTGTCAGCACAGCTATCAACCAGATCTGGGATTGGGGCTGGACTTATCAGAACATCAACATCAACAACTGCTCGGTGGGCATTGACTTGACCGGCGGTGGCGCTTCCGCGCAGACTGTGGGATCCATTACCTTATTCGACTCGTCGATCTCCAACACTCCTATCGGATTGAAGACGGTCAGGGATTCCAACTCCCAACCTGACACTGCTGGAAGCTTGATCTTGGAGAACATCAAGTTGTCCAACGTACCGACTGCAGTCCAAGGGGCAAACGGGCCCCTCCTCTCTGGCGTGTCATCAATTTCTGCCTGGGGCCAGGGACATCGCTACACGCCAAATGGACCCAATGAATGGGCAGGCTCGATCACTGCAAACACAAGACCCTCAAACTTGCTGCAGGGTGATGGCAAGTACTACCAGCGCTCGAAGCCACAGTACGAGACCCTGCCACTGTCTTCCTTCCTCAGCGCACGTACTCTTGGTGCCAAGGGAGATGGAAAGACAGACGACACAAGCGCTTTGCAAAGCGCCATCAACCAGGCCAAGTCGCAGGGCAAGGTGCTCTTCGTCGACCACGGAGACTACTTGGTCACCAACACGATCTACATCCCTGCTGGCTCCAAGATTGTGGGCGAAGCGTTCTCGGTCATCCTGTCATCCGGCTCCTACTTCAACGATATGTCGAACCCCAAACCTGTCGTTCAAATCGGCAAGTCTGGTGAGGCTGGCAGCATCGAGTGGTCCGACATGATCGTCAGCACCAAAGGCCAACAGAAAGGTGCTATCCTGTTTGAGTACAACCTGGTTTCTCCGGCCGGCACACCAAGCGGCCTGTGGGATGTACACGCTCGCATTGGCGGATTTGCAGGCTCCAACTTGCAGAACGCCAACTGCCCCAAGACTCCCAGCACCACGATCACATCTTCCAACCTGAACCAGAACTGTATCTCTGGCTATATGACCATGCACATCACCAAGTCGGCCGCTGGCCTCTACTTGGAGAACCTCTGGCTGTGGGTAGCTGACCATGACGTCGAAGACCCAGCCTTGAGCCAAATCACAATCTACGCCGGCCGAGGCCTCCTCGACGAAAGTGCGAATGGACCCGTATGGCTAGTCGGAACGTCTGTCGAACATCACGTGCGATATGAATACCAGTTCGCCCTGGCCAAGAACGTCTTCGGAGGACAAGTAAGTCTCACTACACCACACAAAATCGCTTACATGTATTAAATCCCTCTCAGATACAAACCGAAACCGCCTACTACCAACCCAACCCCAACGCCAAAATCCCCTTCCCCGTCGTCACCGCCATCTACGACCCCACCTTCACGCCTCCCACCGTAACCGACAACAACACCGCCATCCCCGCCGCCAACGGCTGGGGTCTCCGCATCTTCAACTCCTCCAGCATCCTGACCTATGGCGTTGGGCTGTACTCTTTCTTCAACAACTACTCGACGGACTGCTCGGCCCAGGGCAATGGCGTGCGGTGCCAGAGTCGGATTCTGAGTGTCGAGGGGAGTTCCGGGGTTAGTGTGTATAATTTGAATACGGTGGGGACCCATTGGCCGATTACGGTTGATGGGACGGATGTGGCGAAGTGGCAGGATAACCAAGACGGTTTTGTCCAAACAATCGCGCTGTTTAGGAAGTGAGTTCGCCGGTGAGGATGTCCATATGCATCATAGGAAGAGTGAATGGTCACAACTCAAGCCAGAATGCACTACATGTCTTCCGGAGGGCATGGCCTTTTTGTCCAATCACTCCCCTCTTTTCTATGATCTTGCCCTAGGCCTTAACAGACTGTAAGTTTTTCTTTCTTGGGTAGCGCGCTGAGACGTGACGTGTAGAGCGGAAAGTTGCATGTGAATCTGCGAAATTCGGCGCTAGTGCTTGGTCAAAGCGTTCGGCAAGCAAGTGCTTCGCTGTTTGTCGATTTTGCACTGCACCTCCGCTTCTGCTCCAAGTTACTGTCCTGGAAACTCCGTTCCCTCAGACAGTATTCCCAGAATGGGGGACAAGGCAGAAGACGCCCCAGATATGGTCGCAACAACAAGCCGCCCATCGCCATTGATCTCATGCATCGAGAGGTACGTCTCCCGACCTTCCACTCGTGGCCGTCGGTTGAACTAACAATTTGAAGCGCCTTTGGAGATAGCACATACTCAGACCTCACTATCAAGTGCGGCGACCGCACTTGGAATGCTCACAGCGTCATCGTCTGCGGACAAGCACCATTCTTCAACGGCGCCCTGTCCGGCGACTTCAAGGTCAGTACGGTTATTGACATGCCACTTCCCAGTGCTGATAGTCCTCTAGGAAGCCGAGTCGAAGAAGGTCAACCTCGAAGACGACGACCCAGACGTGATCAACGAAATGCTCCGATATCTCTACACCGAGGACTACTTCGATGAGCCGGATTCGACTGACGACGGAGCGCACCACAACGGCCTGGTGATGAGCGTTTTGGTACACACGGCAGCAGACAAGGTGAAATCCCGAGCTTCCTTCCCCTTTTGAAAAAGAAGGCTGTACTCACTCACATCTTTCAATGCAGTACCAGATTCCGTCCCTCTGCGAGCTGGCAACCAAGAAGTTCGCTGCCCGCGCCGCCCGAGAGTGGAACACAGGCGCTTTTGCTATCGCCATCGAAGAGATGTATAGGACGGCCGAGAGCAGCAAGAAAGAGATGCACAAGCATGCTGTGCAAATCGCTGTGGAGCACGCGGACGTACTGCTGTACGAGGACTTCGGCGCTAGGTTTCGCAAGGCCGCTGAAGCTGTACCCAAGTTTGCCGCCGAGTTCTCGTTCCAGATATACGAGGCCAGGAAGGATTATCCAGAGGAGTCACGTTACAAGTGTCCGAATTGCGAAAAGGTGGTCTGCATGGAGACGGTTATGGCGGAGCCCAACGGGCTTCGAGCGTGCCCATATTGCCACGTGAAGAATCATCACAGAAGCTGGATCCCACGTGCTGTGAAGAAGGACTAAATGCAGTCAAAATGCCGTTACCAGATGTAGCTGCTGCGGCAGAGCAGGGGCGGAAAGCTGAAAGCTTTACATTTCCTCTTACAGTGTCGAGGTAATTGTCGGTGGACAGAATAGACAATGGAAACAGCGATGTTCAGTAACAATATGCGCTCCTGCCTTGAGCATTGGCAAATTGCATGTGATTTGTTCCAATTCGGGTTGCTAGCGTCTGGTCTGTGCACCGGTCACTCAAACGCGCTAGCCGACCACCGTTTGACTCTCAACATCAACAACTTCGGCCGCTTGCATTGACCGTCACCATCACAATGGCGAAGTCTGCGTCTTCCGTCGACTGGCTGAATAGGTGAGCTGTACGATGTGTTTGCAATTACTTTTGCTATTAATCTAGGGTGTTCGGCGACTCCAAGTACTCAGACCTAACCATCGAATGCGGCGAGAGCACATGGCACGTCCATAGAGTCGTCATATGTGCGCAGTCGCCCTTCTTCGACAAGGCCTGCTCAAATGGTTTCAAGGTCAGCGTTTCTAATTCTGCGCTCTTCACAGAGAGTCTACTAACACATCACCAGGAGACATCATCCAAGCTCATCAAACTTGAAGATGATGACCCGACGATCGTCCGGGAGATGTTGAGATACCTCTACACGGGCGACTATCTCGAGCAGACGAAGGAGGGAGAGGAAGGTTCTCGGCGCAGCGCACTGAGCACGAATGTGCACATCCACACCATTGCGGATAAGGTGAGCTGGACTGCTCGTCTCTCTTGACATTGCTAATGTATACGCGCAACGCAGTATGACATCCCCGCCCTGGGTGACGTTGCCATCAGCAAATTCTCCGCCCGTGCTGCTAGAGAGTGGAAGACCGAGGCGTTCGCCGGTGCCATCGAGGAGATGTACACTTCCGCGAACGAGAACAAGGAGCCAATGCACAAAGCCGCCGTCGCCATCGCAGCCGAAAATGCGAAGACGCTTCTCAACGACGATTGTGGTCAGGCATTTCGAAAGATTGCGGAGGCAGTGCCCAAGTTCGCAGCCGAATTATCGATCGAGATCGTCAACATGAAGGAGAAGATGCCGCCAACCTTTGCGAGATATCGCTGTCCCAATTCGATGCGCTGCAACAAGGTCAACATGCTCGAAGGTTTAGGCCAGGCCAGCGGTAGTCGGACATGCACCTACTGTTCGAATCAATATTATGTGAATGTTTGGGTTTCGAAGAAACTCGACGATTAGATGACCATACTCGAGTCATAAGGATGCGGGAGTGGTCAAAGAGTTGGGAACATCGCAGTGTAATGCTGAATCGGCAGCGATCATCGATTGATAGCGCTCGTCCAGGGCGACGGTATGTCACGGCGAGGCGAGGTTCGATCACCTTTCTCTTGCTCTAGACAAGGCAAACGTAGCACTTGCTCCAGATAGTCCGTCGAATGGAGTGCTGTCTCATTTGAAGCCCATGTGGCACCGATTCTGCTTCACTTGTCTTCGCACTTGACATGGTCGGAGCTTCTATCCTTCACACCATGTTCATTCTCTTCATCCTCGACATCACTCATTGCAACAAACAGCCACGATGACAGAGACCGAAGGATATGACGGCTGGCTGTCCAGGTGATATCGACTGTTGACCTCATACACATCAGTGCTGACATGTTACAGGGCTTTGGGCCACCCCAAGTTCTCCGACTTGACCATTGACTGCGGCACTCGCGTGTTCACAGAGTGATCGTCTGCGCACAGTCTCGAACTGGGGTAGAGAAGTCCACAAGGAGACGATAAGGTGGATCTCCGACGACAAGGCGGTTTTCCCCCATTGCGGCGTTGACTACTTCAAGAGCGAGTGGGCAGGACGTGGGATCTGGCCGCTGTAGTAGCTGGCTTTGGATAAGGCAAAAGATCAGGCTCCACTCACCCAGACTTCTTCGGCAAGATGGACATGGCAAGAAGAAGTCAAGAGGCGGAAAGCTAGATCGTTAGCAGAGCTGCCAACAAAGGTCAGCGCTGCCATCAGTACTGGAAGCGTCTGCTATGGAGGTTGGAAAACACTGAAACGGAGTCGGGGAGTGAGACTTCCCACTCAGTGGTATAGTGGATGCGGTAAAAGCTCCTCATCCATCTCATATCGATCGTATCCAGCCTTCGAATGCAGTCCCCTCATCTAGACCTATAATGCCATCAGCCGTGGGGTGATGAAAAGCAAGGCGAGCCAATTTTAGGCTGTCGAGGGGTCGTAGATCATGGCCAGCACATTGCAAGCATCACTTTGGGGCATATCATGTGCTTTTGTTGCTTGAGACGACGGTGAGAAGACTCGTCTGACGTGAAAGGAGTCTTGTAAGAGCAGACGTCTGGGCGTTTCAGGAGGTGTTTCGTGAACAACCGCCGCCGACGGGCCGAGCCTCAATGCACCGAGAGGAGGATTGCTGCAAGGGTCTGGCGTGTGGTGGTTGACGGAGAAAATGGAGGTGCTCTCAATGCTGACCATTGCCAACGACCCCCTCCTCTGTCGTGCACCTTTGGTGGCAGACTCGCATTACCACACCTCTTCCACACAATCCATACCTTCGTTTTGAAGCCAGCCGACGACTCCAGAAGAAGCAACTTATCGATCGACACCGCACGAATTTCGAAAGCGGTGAGGACACCAAGCGACTGTCAGGCGAGCCTATCCATATCCCGCCCTGCGCCAGACGAAGGCGCACCACCGCGACAACGACGACAACGGCGCCGCGATCCTGACACTGCGCACGGCATCTTTGCCAAGACCATTCGCTTGTACTCCCCTCCTCGCACGACCACTGCAATGGCAACACATCTGGAGGCTGGCCCCCCTAGTTTGTGCCCACCCTCGCCCAGTGTCAGCAACACCCCACCACCGCAGAGGGAGCTCAATATCGAAGATGTGGCTGTCTGTGCCAGCCCAGGCGAGTTCGTGCAGGCCAAGAGGAAGAACACGTTGAGCTCGAAAGACCAGGAGAGCATATGGAGCGCGCTGCGGAAAGTTGCCATGGAGCATCAGCTTGGACTTTCGCTGAACTTCATGCTCTTGCTGGCTATGAGCCATGTCATGTTTCCATCGCTGAGGAACATGACCAGTGCCTGCTTCACATTATCATACCCCACCGAAGAGTCAGGCCAATATGGACAGGGACCGAGGGACATGTACCTGGTGGGCAGCTGCATCGTCTACTTCATGGCGTTCCGAGCGTTCATGCTGGATTATGTCCTCATGCCAATTGCTTCATATTGCGGCATTGGGAGGCGGAAAGGCAGGGTCAGGTTTGCTGAGCAGGCCTACATGCTGATTTACTACACCATCTATTGGCTGTGGGGGCTGTATCTGTTTGTTCAAGATACGCCATCGCACGTCAACAGCACCGAGAGCTTGTTGATCTCTATGTGGAGGGATTTCCCAAGGTTGACCATGCCCCTCGGCATCAAGCTCTACTACCTCACGCAATTCGCCTTCTGGATACAGCAGATTGTTGTCATCCACCTGGAGGAGGCACGAAAGGATCACTACCAGATGTTGACTCATCACTTCGTCACCTGCATGCTCATGCTCGGCAGCTACGGCTATCGACAATGGCGGGTTGGCAACGCCATTCTGGTGTGCATGGACAGCGTGGATCTCGCATTACCGCTGGCCAAGATCCTGCGATACCTTGGTCTGCAAACGGCCTGCGACTGCATGTTCGGCGTCTTTGTCATTACATGGATTGCTGCAAGACATGTGGCTTATATGGCCATTGTGTGGAGCATCTATGCGCACGTCAATGTCAAGACGATGCCTTATGGCCTGTACTCGACAATCACAGGCGAGCGTTTGTCGACCTCAGGTGGCCAGAACCTGATGGACAACCTGATGCAGCCACTCTCAAGGCCGGACGCGAAAACGATATCGTTCAACGCCAACATCAAGACCCTCTTCCTGAGTCTCCTGATGGCACTGCAAGCCATCACCATTGTGTGGTTCGTCATGATCGTTCGAGTGGTCATTCGTGTAATCCGCGGCCAAGGCGCAGACGACACACGCAGTGACGGTGAAGACGAAGAGGACGAGGAACTCGAGAACGGGCCCTTCCAACCCTCAAAGCCCACAGTCCCCATCACCGCCGAAGCAGAAAAGCCCCGCTTCATCGAAGTCGAGACGACCTCCGAGGAGGTCACCTGGCCGACCCGCAAAGGCAGCACCAGCAACAGCCGGAAGAAATCCAAGGGCATCTCCAGCGGACTGAATCTCGGCGAGCACAAGGAGATTCTTAATCGGATTGGTTGTCTCAGCGAGGAACAGCTTGCGCGGGAAAGGGAGAAGCGCACGGATAGTGCCAGTCCGCGGCCGCAGAGCGCGGGTAAGAGATGAGGTTATGCATATGCTCGTCTCTTTGGCTCTCTTCTTTCGGATTGTAATGTACACTTTGTGATGTGGCCCGATGGATGTTCTTTTTCGGGAGACGAAGTCGTGGAAGGACGGGAGGCACACTGGCAGGGAGGTGCTTTATCAATAGAATATACCCAATATACGCGTATGAAAGTTCGGCTTTGGAAGAACGATGACACGATAATCTTCTTTGCATTTCATGGAGCCGTCTGAGTCTGCTAACAGTCCTCCTCTACCCATCTCACACCATCAATCTAGTTTACCAAAACATACCGATACCTCGGCAACCCCTTCTCAAAATCCACCACGACCTGATTCGCCTCGCTCATCTTCCTCTCCTGCACCCACGGCTTCACCTTCTGCTCCGCCGCGAGCTCAAACATCTCCCGAATCTCCTTGGGACTCCCGATCAAACTGCCCGTAATCTTCGCCTTCTTCATGATGAGCGCAAACGCCAAAAAGGGCGGCAGCTCGTCGTCCGGCACGCCCAGCTGCACAAACGTCCCCCCGACGTCCAGCAGGTTGAGGTAGCCTGACATGGGCATTTTGGGGGATGAGACGGTGCACAGGATGACGTCGAGGGAGGAGGCGTGCGCGGCTGAGAAGTCTGGGTCTTCGGTCGCGATCATCTCGTCGGCGCCGAGGGCGAGGGCGTCGTCTTTCTTGGATAGGTTGCGTGAGATGGCGACCACGCGGTCGGCGCCTAGGGCTTTGGCGAACTGGATGCCCATGTGGCCCAGGCCGCCGATGCCGATGACACCCACGCGTTTGCCCGGGCCGACGCCGTTTTGTTTGAGGGGCGCGTAGACGGTGACGCCGCCGCAGAGCATGGGCGCGGCTTCTTCGGAGGGGATGGCGTCCGGGATCTTGAAGACGAAGTGGCCTTGTCCGCGCCAGAACTTGGCGTAGCCGCCCTGGGCTTTGGCGCCGGAGGGGTATTTGGAGCCGTAGGTCATGGTGAAGGCGTTTTTGCAGTACTGCTCGTCGTCGTGCTGGCATTGGTCGCAGTCGCCGCGGAGGCAGGAGCCGGACTGGGCGCCTACGCCGACGCGGTCGCCGACTTTGATGCCGGAGGTGACGGACGAGCCTACGCGGATGGCTTTGCCCACGATTTCGTGGCCGACGACAACGGGGTAGTCGGTGGGACCCCAGCCGGAGCGGAGGACGTGCATGTCGCTGCCGCAGACGCCGCAGTGGGAGATCTGGTCGGACAACTTAGTGGACTATTGAGTTTGAGATCAGTGAGGATGAACATACCTCAATGTCAACATCATTCTCCTCCCATGGCTTAGGATCATAGCCCTGCCAGACCATCTTGCCATCAGCGCTGTCAGGCGCAAGACCGCACCATCCCTCGAAAGCGCTGTCGGAAGCCATTTTGGCAAGAAGCTGTATAAACCTGACTGGATTGTCTTTCTGGAATTCCGTAAGAGTCGCCAAGTTCTGTAGTCCAAGGCGAAGAGTATCTGCTAGTAGCAACAACAGCAAAGAGGGAGGCCATGGTCGCCGTCATTTATATGAGATGTAAGGCAGTGGGTCTGCGCCTCGCTGCAATGGCTTCAACAGGAAATTTTTCTCACACGATATCGGCAGACATCACGGAGTCGTGCGTTGTGCTGGGTAACGCACACGGACATCGATTGATAATCAGCGTTGAGCTGTGGAAGACGTGGCAGTTGGTCTTGCGGTGGTCAGAGAGTGGGTAAAGTTGAATATTTCTGTTCCATCTCTTTCTCGGTAATCGTTCGGCTCGCTGCGGCCCCGTTTGAAGTCCATGACCCCTGTCGGCGACCAAAAATTCCAAGATTAAGCGTGTGAACGAGCTGTTCAAAGGCTTCCAGAATGTTGTACTCCTTGTAGACTCGCGGAGAGGAATCCGGCAGCACAAGTATTACTTTCTCGCCCATCAATGTGCTCCAAGAAGGTGCACGTGGTCGATCATGGGTGATGATGTCGTTCTCCAGCACTGTGGATAGCCCTTGCTAGCACACGGTTCCTATGTCGGTGGACGCATCTAGACAAGGCTTGGTATGCGAGTCTAATGTTCCAAAACTGCCGATTGTGACGCAGGAATCCGAGGACGTCGCATCCGCAGAAGCTTGTCGAAAGGTGAGGCGGAAGTAGTCCCACAGGACCCAATCTTCCACTCCTGCTTCTCTTTCGGCACACTTTGAGATGAGCTCAACGCAGAATTGCGGTCAGCGCCTCAATTCGCAAGTCGAAGACCATAAAATCAATCCAGCTCATTGCCGTGCGAGCAAACAGATCTTCTCCCTCGTCCAGTGGTCCTGAACTTCGGTATTCGTATACCAGCCTTGACCGATAAGATCCGACTCGACCTTCTTCCACCTGGCGAGCTTTTCTGGCTGCTTCAGATCCAGGTCTCCAAGACGTGCTTCAATGCTATTGCCAGACCTCTTCAGGAACAGAGTGCAATCTCGAAGGGTCATGGCTTTGCAGAGACTTTGAATCGGATCCGAACCCGAGGTGCGAAGAATGCCGTGTTGGTCGAAGGTCATCTGAGATGCACGCAGCTTTTGCAGTAGAGGCTGTGCTTGGTTGATGAGATACTCCCGGATCCTGCGGTCGGTGGTGATGGCGTGCACAGCGCGCTTTCGCTCCTCCGCGTTGGCGTTCACCAGGTCCAGAGGACAGCTCTCTTGAGCATCTGTCGCGGTACGTATCCTCTCAGAAGCCCTCTGAGCGCGCATTGCACACGTTCGACATCGTTTCGCACTGGGCCGCGCATTAGGAGATTGAGTCAGCCATTTCGGTTTGAGCTGTAGCAGAATCTCCCCGTCTCCGGGCGTCATGTCTGTAACCAAAAGTCCAGACATCTGTTCGTTCGGTAAGAAATCCCCAACCCGATGCCTGGGGCGATTCATCTGCTGCAGACTGGCATTCAGAGCAGCGGGAATGCCCTGATCCAAACTAATCAACTCATGCTGAATGAGATTATCCGCCGGAAACAAGTCTCGGAAATTCGCATTCAAAGCTTGAAGCTGTTCCTCTGCGCTTGGCACATGGGGCAGATTCTTCCTCAGTCGCAGCAATTTGCCTTGCAGACTCGATGGGAGTTCGCGTCCCTCGACAGGCAGGATGTGAAAGACGAAGTTGGCGCCTCCTTCGTTCAGGTACTCGATCCGGCACCCTGAGGCGGGCGATAATGTTCCAGCGGTGGTGGGTTCGAACGAGTAGAGTCTTGGCGTGTCACGTTGCACAAAGCAGACAAGGATGGCGGACATGCTGGTCGGTCTCGTCCAGATTCTGCTGCATGCAGGTGTTTCGAAGGGCGAGGACCGAGAACCGGGAACCCGGATCAATGTATATGTAGGGTTAAAGGAAGGAAGGGTCTGTTCGTTGGAAGATCGCACACGATAGGCAATTGCGAATCGCATGCAAAAAATAGATCACGTCCGTTGGGGAAGGAGTTCACATGTCAAGCCGGGTCGCACGGCGGCGTTGGAAGCCGTTGCGGATGCTGTGAGATTTGGTGGTGGTCCAAGGAGGCGAGGAGTTTTGTATGGCCTGAATTCGAAGGTGCTAAAAAGGATGGTGTTCGTCGTATTCTCTTCTTCTTCTTCCCAGAACGCCACATACGGAAGAGCTCCATGATAGCGCGCGGCTTAGTCGTGGTCTGCCTTATTCTGCTGCCAGCGTGATCCAGCAGAGAAGTACCCGGTAAAGCAGAGGAGACGAGAAGGTTAAAGTGGGCGTCATCGCTCGTGCGAGCAGGGAGGTGAACGGTGCACCGTTGCACAAAGTCACAAGCCCGCCGCGCGCCTGAGGCTGCAAGCGGCCAGGCCATTCCAAACCTTACCGCGCAAGCTCCCATCCACCTACCCCATCAAACCATGTGACCACCCTCCCTCCGCCAAACAAAATCCATGGAGACATCACCCCAACTCTCAGACCTCATCCGCAGAATGTCTGACAGCGAACCCAGCAAGCTGCCCACGCCCGCGGCATGCACAGCCGGTGTGTCTCTTTCTCGTGTCCCATCTCCAAGCGAGAGATTACGACTCGACACGAGGAGTTCTAGTGCTGATGATGGTGTCGGGTCTTTGAGATTTCTGTCTGATCCCTCTCGGCACGCCGACGGCTTCCGTTTCCCAAGAGGTCGCCGAGGTGCAGCGGCTGCTCAAGAAGACGGGTGTCAAGTATAGTATGCATTCGGCGGGGACGACTCTTGGTATGCCAGACCTCTGTTTCCTCTCTTCGTTACCTTTTGAGCTAGGCTCCTGATTCGTCTATAGAAGGATCATGGGAGGAGGTGATGAGAGTCATTGGGCAGTGCCACAGTATGCTGCACGCGAGAGGCGTAGTCAGGATCCAAAGTGATATTCGCGTGGGAAGCAGAACGGACAAGAAACAGGGCTTTGCGGACAAGGTCGCTGCTGTTGAGAAGCTGCTCAAGGACGACGACAAGAAGACTGAACTGAATGGCGAGAGCGCAGAAACGCAGACATGAGAAGAAACATCAAAGGGGAGTAGTAATGCCATTCTGTCTATACCTTATCCATCTCCATCTCTTCACAATACGGTATCACAACATCAGGTGGTAAAACCCAGGCTGACAAGACAATGAAAGTCGTAACACCATAACAGTCATGAACCTGCCCACCCCTTTCAATACCCAAACGCCTCGCTCCCAGAAATAGTCAAGTCATTAGTATTACAATCAAGACACATACGCAGGCGGTGCTTCAGCAGCTTCTGAAATGCCATCTTCTGACAAAGGCCTCCAGGGTCTCTGCTTCGACCTCTCCTGTTCGACCTTCCTCGCGATCTCTGTCGCCATCTTTTGCATCCAAGCTTGTTCAAGTATGCCTCCACTGCTACCCTCACTAAAGGCAGCAACAAGGTTCTGAAGTCGCAACTCAGACGCCGAGCGACCAATGTCGGATGAGGACGATCGTCGAAGCTCGGGGGATGGCGACCGTGATGGGAACGATTGCATCCGCGGGAGCTGATTGACTGCCGGACGACGGGCAGGCTTCTCCGGCAACACCATAGACGCTCGTGGTGTAGGATCGGCATCCTGTGAAGGTCCGGGCTCCGGTCGAGACTTCGGTGTGTGAGGCCTCGATCGCTGTGGCTCATGGTGTCCCGCCTTCTCGTCTCCTGGCCCATCGCTGCTGAAACCGACAGTTTTCTTCGGACTTCGTGGAGGTGTAGTAATCTCGCCTTCTCTCTCGTTGCTAGTAGGTGCAGTAGACTGTAACGTGCCAGTCCTCTCGACACTCGATCGGGCAGAACCACTGATGCTGCGGCTTGCGCTGTCTTCATAGCTGCTGGAGACACTCGCAACTTCGCTGGCTCCTTCTTGTGTCTTATCCCGTCGAAGATTCACGATCCGGTGTTTCCTCTTCTTTCCAGGGCGCGATCTCTGCGCACCGCTTCCTAGGGTGTACACAGTCGATGTGGACCCTGTTGCCATGCTCGCCAAGCTAGGCCTAGTAGCTTCTGACCCAATTCCCGAAACTTGCGAGGCAGCTGACGATAACGCGCCGTGCGACATGGATGATTGTAGTCTCGAGAGCGTGATAGGTCGTGTCGGTGTGCTGGTTCCATTGCTGACATCGTCGCGTTGGGTAGAACTTGCCCATGCACGATACACTGTATCTCGTATGCTTGGTGTGAAGAGACTAAGTGTTCTCTGGCTCTCCGTGAGAGCTGCAAGTCGCACCAAGTTCTTTTGTGAGAACGAAGCGTAGGTCTCGATAGGCGTTTCCAATGAGAAAGAGGAGTTGATGTCGTCGTCGTCGATTGGTTGTTGTGCTGGACTCGCAAATGGATCGACGGGCTTCTCTTCATCGGTCTTCTTCGGCTCTTGATTCTCCGCTGTTTGATATTCAGGGCTGAACACGCGCAAAGATAGACGATGTATTATGGCAGGCAGATCTTCCATGAACAGCACTCGCAGCTGGTTCTCGATCGTCTTCTGCAGGTAATCGCGTACGAAAGGTATCGAGTCGAACGTCGAGGAGACTTTTAGCTTCTCGAGGGGATCGTTCCGGAAGACAATGGTGATGCCTTTTTGTTTTGAGAACACCAATATCACGAAGCCTGAGAGTCGAAACTCAGAAAGCGTAATCTGGATAGGTATTGTCAAGCTACTACTTGCGGCCAGCGGCTGTGGACTCGCAAAGCTTGGCTTGGTAGAGAGGTATGTATTGAGCGGATTGGCCTGCACTCTCGTCTTGAGCGTGAGATACGCATCGCCGGTATAACTCATCTTGAATATGCCTCGAAACCGGTCTTCTGCCAGATCGCCAATCTCCAAGATCTCCAGCTCGGGCGGCGTCGAGCCAAGATTCAGTTCATTGACAATGATATCGTCAACAATGATCGGCGGCTTCGGGGACTTGTTCAAAGCGCTCGTGAGCATATCGCGTACGCGCTCCGTGTCCGCTATGAGCGGTGACCAGTTGAAATTGAACGCCATCGTCGCCGACGTTGTGCTGGCCGCTTTGCGACGTCCGAGGTTGGTATGTTAAAGTCTTGCTGACCGGGCAAGACAAATAGTCGCGTGGATCATGGAGCTGCTGATAAGGCGTCGGAGGTCATCCGTGGCCTCCTCGTCGTCGTCGCGAAGTTCGTGTATTATCGCACAGGCCTGCAGCGGAGGATTATCGTGTCCGATGCGCGCGCAGGTGTTTGTTGTGGTGGTGTTTCGTGAGGGCAGGGGAGGATGGAAATTCGTGGAAGGGACCCTTCCAACGGCTTGGGATCCGGAATCTACTTCATCATCTTGGGCGGGCCGTGCGCGACTTTCCGAATGCCGAGGCCTCCTATGACTTCACGTCTTCCATCTCTCTCTCTCATGTGACACTCTGGGACATCAACAACAACATACATCATCTCATCTGGACACCGACAGGACTGAAATGATCGCAAAAGAAACGCCATCTGTCGTTTAGAAGGCACAGCCTACTGCGCCGGTCACGACGCGAAAAATTCAGAACGAGGCGCAAGGACAGCCTTTGTCTGCGGCGTCAACAGAGCCCAACGCAAGTGAGCAGGCGGCCAGGAAAGAAGCTCTTGAATATTGGGCTAGAAGCCTCACTTCATTGGAAGCGTCATCGGGATGCCGCATTGAAGCTCGTGCGGCCTCGTGCTGCCTTCTTTGCCATGTCCTTGGCGAGCTTGAAGTCGCCATTTGAGGCTTAGATCATTGGAGATTGACACTTTCACACCCGACAGTGGTTGAGTCGTCGCTGATATAGGCGAAGCGAGTTTCAAACGCCTGATGTCGACTTTAAGACGTCACTCACATCATGCACTGAGCTGCGACTTTCTCCTTGAGGCCGCACCAATGTAGGGCTCATGCCGGCCACAGACGTATTGCACTCACGATGTGGGCGCAGTATACAATGAATTGAGTGGCCGGAACGATGAGCGAGGAAAATTACACACGCGGAGAGCTGCACTGCCCATGGATCTCCCAAAGACAACACCTGGTCGTGTTCCTCGCGCGCAGGTGGCACTAGCGATTCTTGCCTCGTGGGAGCCTGCCCCAACCAGTCATTGTCACTCAACCATGTCGGAGATTGATCACAATCCCGATCGCAGCTTGAGATCATCAAGCCGCCTGCTGATGGTGGGGACGTTGTCATGCCTCCATGACAGTGTGCACTGCTCCACATGCCGGACAACTCGCCGACGCACTTGCTGTGACAGGGCCACGCCTTCGCTCCATTCCATACCCTTGGCCCAAACACCATCTAGCCCAGCGGCAATCGCGCAAATGGCGCCTGAAATTGCGAGTATAACCATGCCGATGGTGCCCTCTCGCTGGCGCTGAGGCATCTGTTGTTTAAACAAGTGGCTGTGCTCTGGAAACCGTCAGTGGTCATCACCGCGTGTTTGATTCGCTCCAGGACCTTGCTATACTTCGCCCATCTTCCACAACATTGCCTCTTCGAACAATTCGCCGTCGTCTATCGTGCATGAAGACAGATCGACCTGCCTAAGGTTCGGGCGTGCAATCCTACGCATACTTTTCAGCTGTTGACGAACCTGACCCTTGAGATACTCGACCTTACATTGGCTGTTTGATGGTGCTCATGCGATGCTGACAGTTACCGGTAGGCAAAGAAGAAGTCCATTGTGATCTTGACGTCGTCCGTCAGTGGTGCTCGCGCCTCCTTGCGAGGCAACTAATACTGGCGGCTCAGATCATGCGCCTGTTCAGGAGCGCAATCCGGCCACCTGGGGTGAGATTTATACACGCACCATCCGCTTCGACGGCAAGAACGCTTTTGATCCGATCGTCGCTCAACAGGTTGTTGACTACATCAGCCACTCGATACATTGCACGCAGAGCTTGACCTCAATTCCACATGACGACCAGCAAAGAAAACGACCGTGCCACAGAGGGAGTTCCACACAACGAAATCGACGTAACCGAGACGAATGACCTCCGCATCCAGCTCTCGATCGATCACGGCCAGGCCTTGACCTCGCAAACCTACAACGCCTCTATCAGTGCCAACCGTGGCCAATCTTTCACCGATAGCACGAAGCAGTGCGCTGCGCCTGCTCGCATGTGGTTAGTAGACGGTGCATTATGGGAGCGCGAGATTATTTCTAACGTCATATCAGGCAGTGTCACGTGTGCAAACACAACCACAATGCATGGTTGACCAGATGCACTATTTGCGGTCACTATAGGTGTGGACAATGTCATACCTATTAGCGTCAACAACGACGCCTCTGGCGTCGACGATCTTGTCAAGATTCTGGCGTTTAGGAGTGAGCTGGCGAGATTGGCGAGGAAGTTTGGACATGCGGCTTGAGATTTTCGTTTTGGAATTACTTGTTTCCCTCAGACATTCTGTTGCGATCCAAAAAGCACAATCGTTTAGCAAAATAGAGATAGATCGATAGATTTTAGATCCATGGCTCATTTATACAAGACGTTTGCAAGTCACGGGCTGGAGAACCGGTCCACGTCTCGGAAAACGGCACAGAATGCGGTGATGAGGGAGGCCGCACAAGGGTGCTCCCGAGGCGGAAAACCGCTCCCTCAACAATGGAAGACATCGGTTGAACGAGTGGCCGCAGAAAATCGTTTCAAGATTCTGGTCAACCTCACCGCTCCGAGTCCAAGACATGCGCCCTCTTTTTGCCTCGTTGCCTTGGAAAGCCTGAGATGCCCACTTCGCACCTGAATGCTGAGCCACACCCAAAACCTCGTCTCATGACCCCGCGGGATGCCAGCCTCGTTATTGTTTGACGTCTCGCTCCTCGTTGTTGAACTGAGGAATGCGTGGTATGAGCTGACTGCTTGGCTTTCACGCCAGAAAAGGGGCTGTGAGGGAAGTTTGCACGACATCACCTCCTCGGGCATCTCCGATGACGTGGGTGCGAAGTTGTGATGAGCGAGGGGACAGGCCACTCTCATTCATCTCACTCGAATCTGCCCCGTATGACGGTCCGAGGATGAGACCGAGCAAGGCGAGTCCTGCGTGTGAGACGTGAGGTTGTTGTTGTTGGGCCCTTGCGCCAGCCACACTCAAGAGGATCGACGGCTACTATCGATCTAGGGAGGCTCTCCTCACACATAGATGCGGACAGCCTGCCTGCCTTCCTGATCTGGTAGGCGCTGTCACGACTCGTGGCAGGAGCAAGGTACCATGCCTTCCTCAGCATGGCCTGCCGGGTCCTACTTGCCTCATGCAGTCCATTTTTCCCGGCTCTTCCCCCAACAGCCTGCTGAATTACCTTCTTCTATCGCAGGGCTGTCGAAACCTCGCGCATATCACCCACCCATCAGCATCCCTGTGCCACCCACGTGAATCCAACCTCATCGTGGCTTTGCATGAGATGATTGATGGAGTACCTTGCGGTATTAGTGATTGACTTTCTCTGCAGACCACAAGTATCTGACTCCGTAGGCAGTCGCGCTCTCTCGTTCGCTGCTTGTTAGGGACTCCACCGCGAAAACCGCGCAGCTCGCCGCAGCTATCAAGTGACCCTCACGGCTCCAAGCCTGCGATCAGGTGGCAAGACCGTCGCCGTGGGCAGTCCTGACGACTCTGATGCTGGAGGGGCTTGTTGTCTCGTTTCAACGACTTGTACTACTTCCTATCTGCCCCTGGATCATGCCGATTACCTAGTTAAGGGCAAGCGGAAGATATGACTCTTCCTCAAGGGGCAACGATGATAACGACCTATCCGTTGCCATGTTCTGCAACTGCCTGCCCCGTCGTGGGTCTCCAGCGGCATCACCGTGGTCGCCTTCAACATATTCGTCCCTCGTCAGCTTCATGGCCCTCGTCGTGGACCACGTGTGAACACTGCCCCGGACATCACTTCGTCCTCAGGGCGTCAATACCTGGAATTCCCTCGAGATGGGTCCGCTCTGGTTGGTGTAGTTTCCTAGTCTATTCGTCATTTCAGGAGCGCCACCGCTGACGTTTCCAGTTTCCACGACACTTCAGCTCATAGTTGCCCCCTTCCTTGCGTCACTTGTGAGGATGGCTGAGTTGACTGCTCACGAGGAGTTGTAGGATGCCTTCGACCTCGACCGCCTCGCTATTCCTGGAGAAAGATGGATAAAAGAGTGAATCTTTGGCTCCATGGCCTGCGTTCTGAGATATCAAACAGCAGTCAGTACAATCTCAAGTACATCAAACTCACCTCCAAACACTCTTCATACCAGATCAACTCAACAACCATCACGATGGCCCCATCTCAGATCAACGACAAGAAAGTCCAGTCCCCATCCGAGGTCAAGACTTCCAACACGGGCCACAACCTCAACAATGGCCTCACCTTCGCTCGTCCAAGCATGCGTGGCTGGTGGTAGGTACTGCTCAACCCTCATTCACCACTCAATCTGACCAACGTACAGGATGTGCCATGTCTGTCGCCAGACCAACAACCCAGCCACCACGCCTCAACGCTGCCCTACCTGTGGTCACACGAGATGCTCAAACTGCCACAACTACTAAGCAGATTTTAAACAGTCGGCATTGCCGATATTGAGCAGGCGTTTTGGATTAGAGGTATGTGTCACCGATAGATTCTCTGTCGTGACATATACTGACGGGTTGGGGCAGACCAAGCAGCAATGCTACGACAGATGACACTTTCGAGTGGTGCGGGGGTCCGAGCTTGGGTTTAGCGTTGCTTTCACATGTCATTCGCTTGAGTTTCCTTTATTGGTTTGCTTTTGGAATGATTTCGAGGTCGCTCGTTCACGTCGCTGGCGTTTTAGGTAGATTAGTCAGAAGAGCAAGTCTTTTCGAGAAAATGACTCCCGACATCGTCTGCTAGCAGTGCTAGAAAGAACATGAGTGCAGATGGTAGGAATGGAGAGCTCGATGCTTCGAGTCTCTGCGTATCAAGCCTAACACTTGCTGTAGGAGCCACTTTCTGGTACAGACCTCACATACTAATCCACCTCGCCATCCAAAACTCCGTAATCTCCTTCGCCTCATCCACCAGCCCCATATCCAACAACAACTGACTCGTCCCCCTCACCGCACTCTCCAGCGCGCTCCAAATCCAAGCATGCGTAAAACTCGTATGCTCGCCCACAAACACCGTATTCTTCTCGGTGTGAAAATACGCCGGCAGATACAACTCCTGCTGCCCCACCAGCGGCCCGCACCACGCCCCCGCCTGGTACTGGTCAAACTCCCAACAGTGCCGGTCGTAGGAGCCTGTGAACTGCTCCTGCGCGATCGTGCCGTGGATCTCGATCATCGCGCGCTGGACGTACGCGACGTGCTCTTCGTCCGTCATGGAGCCAACGGAGCGCGCGCCGGTGGTGGAGACGTAGGAGCCTAGAATCACACCGGGGCCGGTCGAGTTGATTTTGTAGCTCGGGTAGCAGACGGAGCCGATTTGCGGGATGTCGGTCGAGCCGCAGCCGCCGATGATGGGGTGCTCGAGGTGTTCCCAGAAGCGGGTCTTGTAGTGCAGGGCGACTTTGCAGGATTGATCGTAGTTGAGGCGTTGGATCGCGCGGCTAAGGAGGTCGGTGTATTCAGGGAGGCGCCAGAGGCGGACTTTGCTGAAGGGCACCGCGACGACGACGTAGTCGAAGGACATGGTTTCGGGCTCGATGTCGAAGGGGTTCTTGTTGCGGTATTGGAGTGTCATCTTTTGGGTTGAGTTGTCCCAGGACATGCCTTGCACGGCGGTTTGAAAGATCGTTCGGTTGAGGACTTGGGGGCCGAAGGCTTTTGGCAGGCTTGTTAGGCCTTTGTCGATGGTCTTCCACGAGGTCGCGGAGAAGTAGACACTTTCGTACTCCCACGATGGGGAGTTGTCGAGGGTCGAGTCCACTTCGTCGGTGATGTTGTTGGACATTTGTAGGGCGTACTTGAGGTACCCGGCTTCGCTGAAGTGAAAGTAGCCGTTGTCAACAGCCCATTTGTGGGCCTTGTAGACGTTCGAAGCGATCGATCGATACCTTTCACGGTCCATACCAACCCAGTCTTCATAGGCAGACTCGGCCAGAGCAACGGCAGTGGCGTTCGAGTACGTCAGGTTGGCGTTGGTCGAGTAAGCTGGGTTGCTCGCCACCTCAGCAGTGCCGGGGACTGTTCCATCTGGTCTTCTTGCGGAAGTACTTGCTGGGTCGTTGGCGGCGGCTTGAATCCATTTGATGAAGTTGACTAGATACTCGGAGTCGTTGCCATTCTGCTTGTTCAGAACGTCGCCGAGCTGGAACACCATCCTATGATCCAAGATGGGGATCGTCTCGGCAGGATCATCGTATGTGATTTCTGTAGGAAATCGCATTGGGCCCATCTGTTCTCAAGAAGTCAGTATGGCAGCATTTGTATCGAAAGAGAGAAACATATCTTGATACTGATACTCATCCGGCCGCGTGCCATTGAGGTAAGCAGTATGCACTCTCCCACCAATGCGACTCGAAGCCTCAATAATCTTCCAATCATGGAAGCCAACACTATCAAGCAGGTGAGCAGTCATGAGTCCAGACATGCCTCCTCCAACAATGCCGATGGTCTTCGATTTAGCGGCTGCTACAAAGGCCTCGTCAGGCTCTTTCTCTTGGAGATACTCGACGCCGTCGAACCAGGGGCCTTCGGCATCCATGATATCTGCGGCCTGGAAACATACTGGTTAGCTTGTAATCTTGACGTATAGGGAGAATAGGTACTCACAGCAGTCCATCGTTTCCTCTTCCGCTCAGCAACAGCCACAGGAGCCGATCTCCCAACAAGCACATCCCCAGAGAACGCATGCAGGCACCCGCCAGAAGCAATATCCACCGGCGGAAGCCACACGAACTTCGCCGGACGTCGGTACTCATGAGCCTCATGCCTCTTAGCCAGGGGATGCGAGCCAACATGTGTCTTGCCGAGCGTATGGTGGCAGTCGTCTGGAGAGGCTACCTCACAGTCGCCATAGTGGAGACTGAGCTCGCCATCCAGAGGCGCATTATAGGTGATGCGCACGTTATGCATGCCCCCAGCTTCTGCCACGAGACCATCTTGAAACGCGATAGTGGAGGCTCTCGGTATAGCATTAGCTGTGACGCCACTGGAAAGAGATGCAGCTAGTGCGGCTGTTGAAACGAGAGAAGGGTATATCATCTTGACTGGAACGAAGAACTCGTCTGGCTGCGATTGAGCGCCGAGCCGTACCACTTACCTTCATATACTGCTGCGAAGGACGGTGGTCCCGATCGTCGTAGACTGCGGCCAACAATGCTACGCCCTAGGCGTACAGTCCGAACAGTCCCTTCACCGTCCTCGCACTCGAAGTTCGCGGGCCGGCACCGCAGACAAGCGCGAAGTGCATGATGTTGTCCTAACTTGGAAGGTAGTGGGTTCGGTGCAGCTGCCAAGACGATATGAAGCGCGAACGACGCACTCTTATCAGTGACAAGCGTACGGCCTGCTTTCGCCTATCTGTCCGACCATCACCGCTTCCACACGACTGCGAGATATTTAGTAGGCAACAGCTTGTGCATTCGCCTTTCAATACCGTTTGAGGCTGGACGAGGAAAAGATTCTGCTAATCGGCTTTCCAGGCTATTCGTTTGCGGAGCCAGCTGCAGATATGAAGGCCTTACGGACACGGTAGAATGACATATCGAAACCTCGCGGATGTATCTATCGTTTCGTCTGTTGTGCATGCCACCGGTGCTGCATGGATGGTGATGCGAAACCGAGGCAGATAGGGCGAAGTGACAAGAGTCAACTATCCTTCAAGGTGGCTCAACGTTCCCGGGGGCGGATTCATCAATTGAGCTTCGATTTATGCCTCTTGTCTCTTCTGTATTGTTTACATGTCGTTGCAACGCCGGGATACCTTGTTGATCCTTGATCCTGCACCCTGTGCAAGGATTACCACAAACCTCAAACGCCGTGCCTTTTCCAAGGCCTGCGGGTATCAAATGAACTTATCAAGTCGCTTTCACGTATGCTGTGCACAGTCAATACACAATTCGACAATCGGCCAAGCAATACTTACCAGCATCAATCTTCGTAATCTGTGGCAGCGCCAGTCGGACCTTGTTGCGATACAGCACAGGGCCTTGCCGCTGCACTGGGTTGCCTTCGAAATACACCTCCTCCAACTTCTCCTTGTCCTTGAGAGCACGCTCGATCTCCTGGAAACTGTCGATTTCGCAGTTCGATGCCCACAAGTTCTCTAAGTCTTTCAAATCCTCCAGACCGGCGAGCGTGCTGATTGGATTCGTCTGGAAATCAAGGATCTCCAACTTTGTGTTGTTCTTGAGAGGTTCGAGAGAAGTGATCTTATTATCGCTGACGTAAAGCTCTGTGATCTGAGGTATCGATTCGATCCCATCCAACGATGTCAGTCGGTTGGCCTGGATACTCAGTGTCCGCAGATTGCTCAGGGTGTGAAGTCCTTTCAGCTCTGTGATTTTGTTCTGACCAAGCCATAGGTGTTCGAGCTTGACCAAAGACTCGATGCCCTCGATTTCTCGAATCTTGTTTGCACCAAGCTCGAGATATGTCAGCTCAGTCAACTCCTCCAACCCCTCGATCTTGGATATTCTGTTTTGCACGAAAAAGATGTGATCCAGCTTCTTCAACGTTGATAGCCTCTTGATGTGCTTGAGCTTGTTGTAGCTGAGGTCGAGGATTCGTAATTCTGTAAACTTTCCCAGCCCGTCGATGTGTTTGAGGAGATTGTCATAGAGTTCCAGTTCTTCGAGTGTGGATGTGCAGGTGTCCGGCAGTTCGATCTTTTGAATCTGGTTCTGACGAAGGCATATGCGTTTCAGGCGTTTGAATCGTTCGAGGTGTAAGGCAGGAATGGAAGTGATTCTGGAGTGAAGGAGTTCGATTTCCTGTGACGTGTCAGCCAAGATGTTTCCTTTGACTAGGTGGGCTCTATACCTCTGTCTGTGGGTCCTCGCCTTCCAACAAGTCTTCGTCTGCTTCGATCTGTTCTGGAGGCGGCGCGTCCTCATCTGAGTATTCTGGATCGCTGAGGGCTTCTGGGTTCGCGAGGGTGGCTGTCTTGTTTACACGCAGTTTGCCGTCCCATCCTGACTTGCTGGTCGGCGCGGACGATGTCCCGTTGGTATGGCCGGTGCCATTTGAGTCGGCCATGTTGATGGGGTGTGTGGTTGGATCGTCGAGTTGCAGAAAGTTAAGAGCTGCTGCTTTACAATCACATGGCGGCGGCGAAAGTTGGCGGCGGCGGCTCAAGAACGCGGGGCTAATTAAGCTTTTGATTGGCTTTGATTAAGCCCGCGACCCGTGCTCAATCAAGCCAACGCTCCCGATGATCAGGACATGTGTTGCCCAACGTCACGCGCTCACCAACAACGTGACAACAACGTTGGATCTACCACGGCATCAACGAAAACGGCTTCAGCATGTCTACTAAATTACAGCAATCCAGCTGGATGTAGTTAGCCACGTACAGCATCTGCACAAGACTCGCAGACCCCAACAACGGTGAATGACTATGTTCCCATGCACGGCGAGCCCTCCCTTTGTCAATAACGTGAAGTTCGACCACACAGCATCATTGTCCACAGCGAAAGTACAGAAGGATAGTGCACACGAGCATGCTTTTATGCGAGTCTTGAGGGTTCTCCTCAAAGGCTAGTTCCATGATGACACGGCGTGAGGAGACAACCTACTCAGCAAAATATCAAAGCAATCGCGAGCTCCCGAGCACCTTCTCGACCTCAGCAGATGCGAACGGCAAGTAGTCTTAAGGGGCAAGTATGAACGGCGATGCTTTCCTCAGATTCGACTTTTCCTGTCTTCCTCTCTCTCTAAAGCTCGTGGAAACGCCAAGCAACGTTGTATCATTACTTCGTTTTGCATGACATCGATTAGGAAACCATCAATATGGCTCGGAACGCCTCAGTAGCAGAAATCGACATCAGCAAGACGGCCAGCTCAGCTGATCACCAAGAGCACGCCCCCAATCAAGAAAGACACATTGCATACGCTGCTGGTGGCCAGCCACATCCTTCACAGGCTGCTAGGAATGCCTCAGTTGGACTAGGCGAGGACGACAACATCGACTTTGTTGACTGGGATGGACCTGATGATCCCGAGAACCCGTCAGTCGAAGGTCGATGAGTGAAGACAGCATGCTGATGTTGACCAGATTCAACTGGTCTACGACGTATAAATGGGTTGCAACCCTTACAACATGCTTTATGTGGGTTTGCGAATACACAAGAGTCTCAAGGGTGTAGCTCACTGGCGTCTTTTAGATCTATCTTGACCGGCCTCCCAGCAGGTGCCTACGGCGCGGCTAGTGCCCAGATGATGGATGAATGGAACGTCGACAATCAATCGTTCCCATTCCTCTCATTCGCCTTGGTGACCTGGAATATGGGAGCTGCGATCTTCCCTCTAGTCTTCGTCCCTTTGACCGAGACCACTGGACGTATGCCAGGATACTTCGTAAGTCTGCCACACGACATCTCAGTCTCGAACTCACACCTCCCAGGTCTCATACATATTCTTCCTCATCTGGCTCATCCCCTCAGCCCTATCCCCCCAGCCCTATCCCCCAACTTCGCCACGATCCTCGTCACACGTTTTTTCGGCGGAGGGGCCAGCTCAGTCGCCATCAACATCGTCGGCGGCACAATCACAGACATCTGGAAAGGCGACAAACAACGCAGCCTCCCCATGTCCATCTTCGGCATGACCAGCGTCGTCGGCATCGCCCTCGGCCCCTTCATCGGCGGCGCCATCCAAAGCGGCCTAAACTGGCGCTGGATATACTGGATCCAACTCATCGTCGACGCCGGCCTCCTCCCCTTCTTCTGGATCATCCTCAAAGAAACCCGCGGCGACGTGATCCTCGCCAAACGTGCCGCCAAACTGCGCAAGAACGGCTACCCCAACGCTTACGCGCGCTTCGAGATCAACAAACCGGGCATCCTGCAAGCCCTCAAAATCTCCTTCATGCGCCCGACCAAGATGCTCGCGACCGAATTCGTCGTCATCTCCTTCACCATCTGGGTCAGCTTCGCCTGGGGGATCCTCTTCCTCTTCCAGTCCAGCGTCGCCATCGTCTTCGCCAAACTCTACGCCTTCAACACCTTCCAAATCTCCCTCATCCAGCTCGCCATCTGCGTCGGCGCCGTCCTCGCCACCCTCATCAACCCCCTCCAAGACCACCTCTACCTAAACTCCGCCAAACGCAACCTCGAACGCCCGGGCAAACCCATCCCCGAAGCCCGCCTCTACTTCGCCGTCCCCGGCTCCGTCATCTTCGGCGTCGGCATGATCTGGTACGGCTGGGCGTCCTACTCCTCCCTCCACTGGATCGTCCCCACCCTCGGCCTCGCCTGCGTCGGCATAGGAGTCTATAGCATCTACCTCGCCGTCGTGAACTACCTCGCGGACGCCTACGAGAAATACGCCGCATCCGCCCTCAGCGCCGCGTCTATGGGCCGCAACGTGACAGGCGCCTTCCTGCCCTTCGCCACGCCCGCTATGTATCGCACGCTAGGTTTCCATTGGGCGTCCACGCTTCTCGGATTGATTGGACTGGTGTTGAGTATTGTGCCCGTGATTCTTTTGGTCAAGGGGGAGACGATCCGCGCGCATAGTCCTTTTATGTTGGATGCGACGTATGAGGAGGAGGAAAGCGTGGAGAGGAGGGCGAGTCTTGCGTCTAGGTAAGCGATTCTAAAGTTACGTCAACGTTCTCAGGCTAAAGCATTGCAGGTATACGCAGGAGAGGAAGGCGAGTGCAGTGCTGCCGTGGAGTGGAGTGAGGAGCGTCGGGACGATTTAGGTTGGCACAGTAGAAAGGGAAGACTTACGAGGGGAATGGAAGAGAGATCGGAGTGAGGGTATGTGTGCAAGTGGTTGTCAGCGACCAGAGCACTCATCTCCGTTGTTGTAATGATGAATAGTGTTGGGTAGGAAGAATAATTCTCAACGTTTGGAAGATGTTCTTCGCATTCTACAGATGATCCTTGGTCTGCACGCCCATTCTCCTCTGATCACTGCAAGTCGTTTAAGCGACTTTTCACACGCTGAAGACTGGAGCAGCAGGCTGACATCTAGGGAAGCGGCTTCGCAAACGAACGAGAGATCTTGTGATGAAGTCTATCCGCGTCAAAAAGTTCCTTTTCTCATTGAGCTGAGTTAATGCATGGTTGAAATCTCGCGCGTCTCCCCTTTTCTCATGCCGAAGCCGACGTCTAGTCCCGCGTCTAATACTACTTCATGCGCCATAGTCTTTCATCTAAGTGTGGAGTCGATCGAATCAATCACCATACCCCTTCCGACTGGCAGGTCCCCCATCTCTCATACCAGTCTTCTCCACAACCGTCTCGGCGGCGACCTGCCTCGAGTCCTTCACTTTGACGGCCTCCCATTGGGTTTCTTCCTCCAGGCTGGAATCGGGGCTCCGTCCATCGTCGTCCTGCTGACTTTCGCGGCCATGCTTATGGTCGTGCTCCTCCAGCCTCTTGCGCATGCGTTCTTCTTCCGTCAATTCTTCATGCTCCTCGTCTGGTCCTTTGCGTCGTGAGGCTGCCGTCTCGGGCTGTCCTCCCGACAGCTGCCATTCCATGAGCTTGGCGAATGCGCCTTCTTTGTCCTTGATGAGGTCACTATAGGCTCCTGTCTGTGCGACGCGGCCATCGGCGCCGATGCAGATGATGCTGTCGCTGCGTTGGATGGTGCTGAGACGATGCGCGATGGAGATCGTAGTGTTGTCGCCTCTGAGCAAAGTCTGTAGAGCTTGGTTGACAAGTGTCTCGGATTCAGCGTCAAGCGCAGATGTCGCTTCGTCCAGGATCAAGATATCGGGGTTCTTGAGCAAGGCACGGGCAATGGCAATCCGCTGCTTCTGGCCCCCAGAGAGTTGAGTGCCACGAGCGCCGGCAAACGTCTCAAGGCCGTCAGGCTGAAATGATCGTTAGCACCTGTCAAATATGGTGTATATGAAAGACTCACAAAATCACTAATAAACTGACAATTCGCTTGTCGTGCTGCGGCAACGATCTCGCTCCTCGAAGCCAAAGGTTTACCGTAAGCAATGTTCTCGGCAATCGTTCCAGAAAACAGCACTGGCTCCTGTCCAACATATCCGATCTTGCGGCGCAGCTGCTTGGCATTCATGTCATTGATATTTTTGCCGGCGATCGTGATCGTCCCTTTCGTCGGGGTGTAGAAGCGCATTAGCAAACTCGCCACTGTAGACTTGCCAGCTCCTGAAGGCGCCACGATAGCGACATTGCTGCCCTGAGGAATCTTGAATGTCAAGTCTGTGAAGATGTTGACCGCTGGTCTTGTGGGATATGCGAATTGCACATCCTTGAATTCGATGATACCACGGGCGCTCTTGACCATATCGCCCTTGGTTGGAGAGATAGTGGGCTCGCGATCTTGGAGTTCGAACAATCTGCTGGCGGCTCCAACACCCTTCATTAACTCGGAGTAGAAGCTTGAAAGACCGAACAAGCTGCTTCCAGCATATCCAGTGTACATCAGGAACGTGGTGAGATCGCCAACGGTGATGACACCAGACTTGACCATACTGCCACCCACGTAGAGCAGGCCAAGGAATGTCATGTTGCCCATGAATCCAGATGCCGAGAAGAACGTGGCCGAGATGAAAGCCTCCTTTCGCCCAAGCCAGAAGATCTTGCGAACTTGAGTGTTGTAGCGGTGGACTTCCTGCAGCTCTCCGGCGAAGGCCTGGCTTGTTCGCACGTTTCCAAGGCGCTCTTCTGCGATCTTGGTGAGAGTACCCAGGTTCTTCTGAATACGGCGTGAGAGATCCCTGATTGCTCTACCGTAGAGGAAAGCACCAATCGCGACTGGCGGGAAGGCGATGGCCAAGATCCCAGTCAGTTTGAGACTGACATATGCCATCAGCGACAGACCTGCAGTGGCGGAGACCAGTGATCTCAATCCGTCCGACAAGTTTTGAGTAATGCTTTTGCCGACGATGATAGTATCGCTTCCAAGTCTGCTGATCAGATCTCCTACACGGTTTGCGTCGAAGAATTCGGCGTTCTGGACAAATGTCCGCTTGAAAAGCGAGCTTCGAAGCTTCGTCACAATGCGTTCGCCAACGATCCTCAACAGGACAATGCGGCCGTAGTTCGCGCACGCGCCAGTCGCCAGAAGGGTGGCCAGTCCAATGTAGAAGTATTCAGTCTTTAGACCAAACAGGGTTCCCTCTTCTTGCGAAGCTGCATCTAAGATCTTTCCAATGCTGAAAGGCACGGTCATCGTAATACTGCTGCTGATGAGCAGGAATACAAAGGCCAGGCCCAGAGTACGAGCCTCGGGTCTCGCAATCCTCAACAGTCGCATAATCTCCTTGCCGGTTCCTCCAGTCTTGCCTTCACCGTCTTTGCCATGACTCGACAACTTCGCACTGAGGTTGACCTGCGAGGCTTGGGCCGCTCGTTCTGTCTTCCTAAACGCCATGGACTCGTCTTCCTCTTCGTCCGCTGGGTCATTGGCCTTCTTGACCTCATCTCGATATGATGTCTCCTTAACACCTTGTTCCTTTGCAAGCTGCGCCTTCTGTGCCTCACTGTTGGACGTAGTCGTTTGCAGAACGCGGTGCTGAGGGGCATTGGCTGATATAGACCGCCTCACGAGAGCAGTGGTGGGGCGGATCGGGGTTCGAGTTGTAGACAAACATCGGAGCTGTTGTCCTATGCCGGTCCATTGAGATGGGCTACTTCTCTGTTTCGGAATTGACAGCGGTTGTATGAACCCTCGCACAGGAGCGCTCGGTATTCTATGCGTGAAAAGCGCTCCATTACCCAGGCTATCCCACGCCCGGCGCGCAAACACATTCGGCCCGCGCATGGCCATTGTTGTCAAGCTCCTGCTGCCTCCAACAGCACTTTTATATTACTGCCCCTCTACTATCGCTGGCAACCAGCCTTCGACATGGTGTAGTCGATGACGCGGTGAACAACAAGCAGTGAACGGCCGAGGCGAATGCGGGATTGAATCCGTATGTTCGAGCGAGACGTCAATGGTGGGATGTCGGTTTGGCGAACGTATTGGGGTAAGGTCTGGTCGATGTCGTAGCGGTTGGAGTGTGGTACTGCTTTCTCGCGGTCAAAGGCCAAAGGACCTCCGCGGTTGTAGTCCGATCTCTGAGCTGCGAGGTCGACCGAGCTAGCGCGCCGATACCGAAAGCTTGATTGACAACCATATCACAAATATCACATGCTGGCATGATTATAGAGGAAGACAATGGGCGAGAAATGGCTGTGCGCTCGTCTGGGGGTTAAAAGTGTATGTTACAAGGTTCTCTATCCTAACCTGCCGTGAAGCTGCCACAGCGAACGTCCAGCGCTTGATACGCCCGAACTCCCCTGAGCCTGAGCCACCCGGCTCAACTACCAGACTGCCGAACCCGCTCGTGCTTGACATACCATCCACACTTTTGCATTTCGTAGATCCCGTGCGTTTAATAGCCGGTGGCGCCTGGGGCCTTCTCGTCTTTCCGCAAGCTGATCAGCAGCTCCCTCATCTTGGCCTTTCCACTACCAGCAGCACCACCAGTCGTGCCCTTGCCGCTGAGATCTACGAGCTTGGCAATGCGTTCCCAGCTGGTACCACCCGCAGTAGTGTCTTCCCGGTTCTTCAAGAACTCCTCAGCTTCCTTTCGTGTTTGTGCGATCTGCTTGTCCTTCTTGTTGTTGTAGTTCTCGTAGAACTCGTCAATTGCCTGCTGTGCCGCCTTGACCGTCTCTGCCTTCTTCGACGCCGAAACCTCGTCACGGTGCTGGATCTGCAGGTCTCGACGTTCGCGCCATTCCCGCAACACTTCCGGCTCGTCCTCGTATTCTTGGTATTCGGAGGTCTGAGGTGCGCGGTAAGGCATAGTCGAGCCAGTGATGCTTCCTCCAGGCGCGACGGCTTCGTTGGACGTATCAACGGCAGGGAATGACGACTCAAAGTCGCCCATCATGTCACCTCCAACAGCATCGCCATTTGTAGGACCACTTCCTCCCAGCAGGTCATCGTCACCTGCATCAGCAACGGTTGCGGTCTTGTCCTCAGCGGTCGTGAATTGATCGGCATCCTCTCCCAGAGCCGCGCGCTCACGAGCCAGGAAATCGGAGGTGTCTGCTGAATCGAGGTTGTCTAGAGTCGCATCGCCCTTTGCTTCGGTTTGGCCTGAAGAGAGTTAGTGATGTATACCTATAAGACTGCATTGAGTATCATTGTACCAGCATCAAACTCGTCCAACGATGGGAATCGGTCTGCCATTGCTGCTGATGCCTATTGACAGCTTGCTCCTTTCCCACTGTTGATGCACCTGGCCTGCTTCCGCTGTGGTGAAATCCTCGATATAGAGTGTGACGTGATGAGTTCGTCGAGGGAATGCGTGGCGTTTGAGGGTGGAGTGGTTGGTGGTGAATGTGAGGGTTGATTGATGGTTGGGCCGGCATGTGTGTCTCAATGCGAGATGCCTCCCCAGCTCCGTCGGCAACTTCCGGCGCAAGTCAAGCTCGTGCGCGACACGACATCTCCAACTTTGCTCTTCCTCCACGCAACTTGAACCACTTCACTACACTTCACGCTGAATGAGAGTCGGAGTGAAGTAGAAAGTCGCTGAGCGAGTGTATAAGCCTTGATCACATTCGACGCCTCCACACATCATGGCTTACTCCGATGATGCTGTCAAGGCCAAGCTGGCTGCCCTGAATGAGACTCAGGACAGCATCGTGACTGTCGCTCAATGGATCATGTTCCACCGCCGTCACGCCGACCGTACCGCTTCACTCTGGCTCAATCGTCTCCAGGAGAGCCCAAGCACTTCCAAGCGACTCAACCTCGTCTACCTCGCCAACGAAGTTGTGCAACAGTCGCGTGCCCGCTCGAAAACCGACTTCTTGGTCGCGTTCGAAC
Organism: Zasmidium cellare ATCC 36951; assembly: GCF_010093935.1. NCBI lineage: Eukaryota > Fungi > Ascomycota > Dothideomycetes > Mycosphaerellales > Mycosphaerellaceae > Zasmidium > Zasmidium cellare. The sequence continues at coordinate 140,466 of NW_022986977.1, forward strand.
CGATTATCGCAGAAGCTACCTCCCTCGCCTACAAGGGTGCCAGCCCGGATGTTCAAGGAAAGCTCCGGAGGGTCATTGAAGTATGGCGCGAGAGACGCATCTTCGACCCGCAGATCCAATCGAACATCGAGAAGCAACTCGACGAGATCGACAAGCAAAAGGGAGGAAAGAGTCTGGGTGGAGGAGGTGGAAGACTAGGAGGCAGCCTCTTTGGTGGCAGTGGCGCAGGCGTCGCTCCAGAACTTGAAGCTCTGAACAAGAGTCAGCTGGCTTTGAGTAAAGCTGAGCTGGCGAGCAAGACCCCAGTGAACACGGCGAACGGCGAGTACGCGAAGATGACCGACCCGAATACACCAGTCCCCTCAGCACCTGTGAGAGCGGCGAAGCTAAGAGGTCTGGTGAAGGACCTGATGGCGGCGGAGGGTGCTGTAGAAGCAAGCATCAGAGCACGAAATGAATTGATTGCAGGATTGGAGAAGCTTGTGGAGAGCCACCGCGCGAAGGCGGCTGAGGAGCGAACAACGGCATTGGAGCTTCGGTCGAAGATTGACAGCATGGAGACGACGATCAGAGAGGTAGAGGACAGTATCATGCGAGGCGCAGATGCTCCTCCATCAAATGGAACTCCGAATGGCATGTCGGAGCCACCACGCCCCGAGACTGAAGGCTTCACGCCGCCACCACCGGACGTCGAAGAATTCACCCCACCACCTCAAGGAGAGCCTCCTATCACTGGAGATGACGGTCTTATCGGAGACGGCACGTTTGCAGATGGGGCGTACTCGAGCACTACAGGCGCCGACTACATGCAAGAACAACCGCCAAGCCAGAACGAACCTCCACCAGCATTCGTCCCACCGCCTGCCATGCCCGATGCGAGCGCTCAGGCTAGTGCCGAAGACTTTCTCAAGACTCTGATGTCCGGCCAAGGTCAGATACGGCAGGCTTCAGGTGAGATTCCTTCATCTTCATCACGAGGCAACCCAGGAGACCCGCGCCTGAAAAGGAGAAAGCTGAGCCACAACGTCGATGATGAGATCTTTGGTGCAGGTGTTGGAGGTGTCGATGAGGAGGGTATCAGTGCTATGCTTGGAGGGCAGTAGCACTGTCTGAAAGAGAGCATGCCGGAGGCTGTGCATCGCTCTTTGACTCAGGGGTCACGAATTCACATCGGGTCGCAGATGACTTGATTTTGCCACGGATTAGCGACGACATGGCTTGTACGATACGTTCGGAGCGGTTGGGGACTGTAGCTAGTATTGCGTAGGCCGGCTGCGCCAATGTATTCGACCTTTCCAACATCCCCATCATCTGCGTCGTTCTTCGCTCTTGAATGTTTGATCAAAATCTGATTAGGGCTCGGCCGGCTTTACCGATATCGATACCGCGAAACGTCAAACCTTCGAATTCTCTGGGCTTCGCGATTCTGAATTTATAAGCCGTGGCCAACTACTTATTTCGCCCGCTCGTCAACCGAACCCTCTGAAACAGCATCGCCAACTTGAAAAAGCCCGCCGCAACCCTCCGACTCAACATGGCGGACCAAGGCCCCCCGCAGCAAGAAGAGCACCGCGAAGATGAAGCCATGCTCGATCCAGACGAGGCGGAAGAAATCGTCGAAGAAGGCGAAGATGCTGCCATGGACTCCGGCGACGAAGGCGACACCACAGTCGAAGAGATCCAACTACAAAACGACAGCGCCGCACACTTCGACGTCCACAAAGACAGCATATTCTGCATAGCGCAACACCCCACGCGACCCGAGATCGTCGTAACAGGAGGCGGAGACGATATCGCGTATATTTGGGATACAACACCACCGGAGGGACCTGTGCTACCGGCGAGCTATGAGGCGGACCCACAACCACGGGAGAGGAAGGGACAAGAGGTGATTGCGAGGTTGGAAGAGCAGGATGAGAGTGTCAATGCGATTTGCTTTACGCTGCCGAAGGGGGAATATGTTGCTACTGCGACGCTTGCTGGGAAGTTGAATGTCTACACCACACCTACAGATTCCGCGCCTTCACGATTGGTGGGTTCGGCGAAGGAGGTCGAGGAGATCAATTGGATGCTGCCTTGCCCGAACGCTGCGTACCCGAACACGATTGCTTTTGGTGCCAATGATGGATCTGTTTGGGTGTACACTATCAACGCCTCGGATCCCTCGACGCCGCTCACCATTGTTCAGACATTCTTCCTTCATCAGGCGGCTTGTACAGCTGGTGCTTGGACTCCGGATGGCAAGCTTCTTGCGACAGTGGCGGAGGACAGCAGCTTATACGTGTGGGATGTCTTTGGCGACGCAGCCGCAGCGGGCGTGACGGATCCGAATGGTGGGCAAGCAGTCATTGGATTGACAGGCGAGGACGAGAGGTTCAGAGTCGACGGAGGTCTATACAGCGCTGCAGTCTCACCCGGCGGCGGCATCGTTGCCGTGGGAGGTGCAGAAGGCCACATCCGCGTCGTCGGACTCCCACGTCTCTCAGTACCCGCAAACAGCACAGCAGGCGCCAAAGGCGCAGGAGCGAAGTCAAAAGCCGGTGGTGCAAAGCAGGCCGGCGGTCCCAAACCGACAAACTCTTCAGCACCAGCATCAGCCGGCCAAGCAAGCCAGATCCTCGCCAGTCTCCAAGCCCAAAGCGACGGTGTCGAGACTCTAGACTTCTCCCAACCGCCCCTCACACTCCTCGCCGCAGGATCTGTGGATGGCTCAATAGCCCTCTTCGATGCAGCACATAACTTTGCCGTACGGCGGCATATCCGAGAAGCTCACGAGGAGGAAGCGGTGATCAAGGTCGAGTTCGTCAAGACTCCACTTGGGACTGCGAATGAGCGAGCACACACGCTCACGTCGTGTGGGAATGATGGTGTTGTAAGGAGGTGGGATGTCAGAGGCGGTACTGCTGCAGCTGCACAGGGTCTGCTTGGTGAGTGGAGAGGGCATAGGGGTGGTGGCGAGGGAGGCGGAATTCTTGGGTTTGTGCAGGGTGGTGGGGGGAAGAGGGTTGTAACGGCGGGAGATGATGGGGTGTCGTTGGTGTTTGAGACTGTTTGATAAAAGAACATCAAGGCTAAACATACTTGACATATCGACAATGCCTCCACACCCCCACCCAATGGCGTTCAGTCGACAATCCGTGCTCTTGTTCTTCTCAACTGAAACGTACACCTGACTGTCACCGCTGCCACGCCCCGAGCAGATTAATGAGAGTATTCGCACAGTTGGGTTACATGTTGCCCAACCATTCCGGCTCTAGCTGCAATTCCAACAGATCGAGAGGAAAAGCATCAGAAGCAGTACACAATCAATCACATCGGCTTCTCTGAGTACACTCCTCAGGCGGGCGTTTTTTGACGAAACCCCTCCCCTTCCAACCGCAAGCGCGTAATCTCAGCTTGCTTCTCAACGCACGACCTGCGGAGCCGCCTCTCAGTAGTCGCTGTTTCTGCAGCAGACTCCCCGTGCTCAGCCATCAAATCTACATATTCCTGCGACCGCTCTTGCAGACGCTCACGGCACTGGAGTAACTCCAGGATTCTGCGCTCGTGCCGATCGATCCAGAAGACCTGGTCTAATCTGAGTTCGTAGAGTTGGTCTTCCAGCGAAGATTCTCGCTCCTCGTGCTTTTGCTTGGCGTCGAGGAGATCTGGGATCTGGGATCGAAGGGCGGTGTTTTCCTTCTTGAGTTCTTCTGCGTGGGCGTGATGCTCGTTGCTTAGGGTTGTGGTGTCGTTGATGATGGTTTCGAGGTTGGAGGAGCTTTTGAGTTCGTGGTTGTCGTGCACACGTTGGATTGAGAAGTCCGTGTTTGAGCTTGACTCTTCTGTGATGGAAGATGTCGCTGGTGAGCCGGAGTAGAAGCTGGAAGATGTGGGCGGAGACTCTATGCCATCCCTAAAGAATGGCTGGTGATCCGGGCTCTGAGGGCTCTCCATTGGCGTGAATTGTATGTGAAAGGATGGCAAAGAACTACAGAGGCGCTTTGTAGTGAACAAGAGGAAGCTGAAGGACGATGGTCTGTTCGCGGCTGCGTGTGATGTGCTGTCGAAGTTCGTGGTATGTGGAAAGCTTAGCGCTGAATGGCTGCTCTTACCTGCCCAGACTTCTGTTTATATATGATCTGCTACATCTTGAGTCGGTGAGTGTAGGTTGTCTCGAGGCACCTGAGATACTACGCGGTTTCATGATGAGCATTGAGACTGTGTCGCAGTGTCTCACTGAAGATATTGTGCATCTCGGCAGAAGCTGTTCTGGCGGAGACATCTGGTATGCGTTTCTGAAATTCATATCAGTGCGTACCGTATGCGATGGCGAGTATGTGGAAACCATCTAGAGTCTTTGTGAAATTTAATGTGAAGGACTTGCGAGATGGCATGTTTGACCGCTGTAGTCGATCGTAAATGGTTGTAAGGACATGGTAAAGATCCTTCACTGAATTGAGCAGCGCGGACTTATGAATTTCTGTCGAGTTCCTTCTTTCTTGTCTTGCCCATGTCTGAAATTTTAAATCATTGCAGTTGTGGTATTGAAGCCAACAGAGTTACAGTGAGTGAAGTCGTTGAATAAGCTTTCGGCACATCGCGGCGCTTGCAAGGATGAGCTGCGACTGGCCGTTGGCGTACCCGCCACCAAACGAACGGTGCAGGAAGGCCGGGAAGACTTGAAAGCAGCATCTGCCAGCCAGCAACAATGTGCTGACCTCCGCATCAACATCTTCCACCAGGCCGCCGGCCATCGCGGTCGCGGCCATGAGCCCTCGCAGCAACGCCTCCGTCAAGGCCAGCATCTGGACGGCTCGCTTCATCCCGGCATTCTTGGTCGCCATCGTGGTCTACTCCAGTTGGGCAGTCGTCGATCCTCTCAGCATCAACTATCTTATCAATCCTCCGCGAGACGACATCCCTAGACGGATATCAGCTGGCATTGCGATACCCATTGTTTATTTTGTACTTCTTATTCCAGTGGCAGCCACATGGCTACGGTTACTCCTGGTGGTCTTGAGAGACCCAGGCTATATCCCACGAGGCCCGGAGGAAGAACGCCGGCTCAGTGAGCCTGCGCCTGGCATTGAGCAATTCTGGACCCGAGATGTCTTCGTTTGCGATCCGAATGGCATGCCGATATACTGTGAGTACTGCAAGAACTGGAAGCCGGACCGGACCCACCACAGCCAGGATGTGGCACGATGTACCAGGAAGATGGACCACTTCTGTCCGTGGGTTGGGGGTGTGGTTGGGGAACGAGGCTTCAAGTTCTTCGTCCAGTTCCTGTTCTATACGATGATCTTGACGTGCTACCTGACGGTTGTGTTCGGGTACTTCATTTCCAAGTACTCGCATTCCGTGCACTTCTTCGTGGTACTGGCCCTTGCTGGGTTCTTCCTTCTTTTCACGACGGGAATGGTTATCAACAGTCTGCATATGGTGTTCCAGAACACAACCACCATCGAAGGGGTCAGCAGGAGGTTGTATCTGGCGGTCATATTGCCCCCAGAACTACAAAAGGATCCTCTAGCGCCTCCACCACCAGCCAAGCTCTCTCCAGGAGACGACAATGACAGCGAGCGGCCACTCACTTCCGAGCTCGATGACCCATCGCACGTCAACTACTTTACTCGTCAACCGCGTCCACCAAAACGACCACAGCCACCAAGCTCTCATTCTCCGGCGAGGTCTAAAATCTGGAAGGCCACAATCACTTATCCACTGCACCTCCCCATTGATCGCCCTCCACTTCCAGCTCCAGAGCGACGGACTTTTGCTATTCTTCATACACCACCTGGCCTGAACCCATGGAATCTGGGCAGCGGCTATCGAAACTTTACGGCGGTCTTCGGGTACAAAGTGCACGAGTGGCTGATCCCCTTGAAGATGTCACCATGTTGCGATCATTCGTCGAGAGTTTCAGAATTTCCACTTGGGCCTGAATTCGAGCTTTTGCTTGTCGACGCTGGTTTGATAAGGCCGGAGAGTTCTGATGGAAAAGATCGTCGATCAAGTTCTGCGCCCAGTCGAAGACGGAGAAGGAGACTGGAGCCTGGCTGGCAGAACGGAGAGCGTCCGGATGGGTGGGTCAGTGAGAAGGAAGCGAGGCGGATACGGAACGAATGGCGGCGGCGGACGAAGATGGAGAAGCAGGTTGATGTTTATTGAGCAGCAGTCTCATATCTCAATATCCATACTCCAAAGTCTCTGATGACACATCTGCCAACTGGCGGAAGAGATCACAACTCGAAGGCAACCTCGACGAATTCGGAGGATAGCGCAGCAACGAATGAGGCGAAGGACTTCTGCACCGTCCAAAGAGTTGCAGCTATGGGAATTCCTGTCAATGATGACCAGGAAACGCCTTCTGAATGCCCCAATAGCCAGTGTTGGACCCAGCGCTGGCGACATACAATGACTTCCTGGAGCCGCCGCCACCTTCTATGGTAGCAACTCGACACAGCTATCGTCACCAGGACCTCAGGATCCATCGCAGCGCCGTCGTAATATCGATCATTGTTGACGACCTGCAGAAGTTGCCGAGCGGTCGATGAATGTCACGCTGCCTCAAACTGGTGTCAAGATCGAGCATTAGCATCTCAAATACCGAGTTGCCCACCCATGCTCTCTACCTGAATTGATCTTGCAACAGACTTTTCCCTTACTCGAATATATACCATGCCATCAAACGCACATCTGCGCCCTTGAGCGACTGCGAATCATTTTCTATACCTGCTCTTGTCGTTATATCTCTCAAAACTACTCTCAAATCTCACATATACCCACGAAACCATCATTCAAAAGTTCCCTGCCACAACACTCAATGTCCTTGCAATTCCGACTCGACCTTCGGCGCTTCTCTCGGCCAATAAAAGTTTGAGCTACATAAACCAAACCAAAAATCACATGACCAATCACACCGCATCCAATCTTGGACGTAAGTCACAGCTCCACTTAAGTCGGAGCACCAAGAACCTCCTTGCTAACGAGGTCTCAACAGCTGTGGCGCAGCGGTAGCGCGTCTGATTCCAGTTAATTCATGGAGTTTCCAGAAGGTCATCCGTTCAAATCGGGTATGTTGAACAAAGATCCATCAAGAGTTCGATCAGTGTCTAACAATCCCGACAGGTCAGGTTCATCAAGTTGCTCTTCATGAGACCTACTTCCTACCTTCCTTTTGGCTTTTTTTTCTTGCCTTCATCGATTCTCTTTATTGAATCGATTCAATCATTTTGTTGGTCTCTGATAGAATACTGTCGTTTCATGCCCCGTGAAAAAAAAAGATCAAAGGGCGTTTTCACATTTCTTTTTGGCTATAATTTTGGCTTCGAGAGGTTTTTGCATAGTTGAATAAAAATAAAGATCAAAAACAAACAACCCGGACACCGCTTCAAGGACTTGTAAAGGTCTAGTGTTCTTAGAAAGGATAAGACCCCCCATCCATGCCTATAATTTTCCTCGTCACATAGCCAACATTCGCCAGCCATAAGACAGTCTCTGCGATTTCCTCCGGCTGTCCAAGTCTACCGACGGGTATTCCTGTGAAAACAATTCAGATTAGAATTCGGTCATTCTTGAGCTCGCTCATTCGAATGCAGCCTTGCGAGAGCCCGTCGAGTGAAATCAAGCGGAGATGAACTTACGATCAGTCAAAGTCTTGTTCTTCTCACTCCCTTCATCCCTAGGCAACATATTCGTATCCGTAATCAACGCAGGAGCTACAGCATTGACTGTAACGCCCTTCTTCGCGACATTCATCCCCAACCTACACCATCAGAATCAGCTTTCGAACTCCGATCAAGAAAAACGAGAAACGAAAAACTCACCAATGCACAAACCCATGCAAAGCACTCTTACTACTAGCATAATGCGGTCCGACCACACCGCCCGTGAGCGCCGCCACGCTCGAATTAAAAACAATCCTCCCCCAACCCTGCTGCTCCATAAACGGCAAACACAACTGCGCGAGCAGAATGCTCCCGCCGGTGTTGACCCTCCAGGTCCGCTCGAAAACCTCAATATCCACCTCGCCCAAACTCGCAATACCGGTGACGCCGCCACTGGAACCGGCGTTCGAGAAGAGAACGTCGACGCCGTTGAACTGCTCCGAGACTTCGCGGTGCAGGCGGCGCACGCCGTCGTAGGAGGAGAGGTCCGCTTGGAAGAGGGCGACGTCGATGACGGCCGAGACGACGTCGTTGATGGCGTGCAGGAGTTTGTGGCGGGCTTCTTCGCTCGCTGTGTTGTAGTGCAGGGCGAGGTCGTATTTGCCTGTGCGGGCGAAGGTGACTGCGGTGGCGCGGCCGATGCCTTGGGGGAGTTGTTAGTTAGGTGGCTGTTGGAGGGATTTGGAAGACTTGCTCACCTCCTGTAGCGCCAGTGATGAGGATCACTTTCCTCTCACCTTTCTTGCTCAGGGTAGAAGTCGTCGAGGCCCGATTCGAGAGATGGGAGAAAGAGGCGGTGGAGTCCCTGTTAGAGGAGGCCATCGGAGCCTATGAGGGAAGGTGACGCTAGAGGAATGGAGGATGGAATTGAAGTAGAAGCGGCTGACTTGCATGAACGTCTGTTGCGCACTTACCAAGATACACGAGTCGGACAAGTTTCTCTTGGTTCAGAAGGAGGCCATTATTGCAAGGGAGCAATTGGAGAGGCACAGCTCCCAGAGCCGCTGACGTCACGCGATCCTGAGAGCGGTCAGAAATAGTATATTTTTTCCTGAGTGTTGAACTCGTTCTTTTCAGGTGTCGTTGAGATCTGAAGCAAGGCATTTTTCACATGTCAAAGCTTGGCTGATGAAACCGCACAGCCTTGTCGTGGGACCCGTCCCAGGTGTTCCACGCGTTGTCCCAAACGCCTTCATATGCTCAAAGGGTATCTTGCTGCAAGATCAATCGCAAATGTATGCGTCATCTCATCTTTTCCGGTCGTTCTTCTTCATTGACTTCTTGGAATTGCCAGCTTCAGCTGTCCAAGTTTCAGCCAGCTCCTCCTCGTCTGTGCCCATGAACACAATCTGCAATCGTCGTTCACGCCTTTGCAGTGTCAACACCACTGCTGACCCCGTTCGCCATCTTGCCGCTGGTTTCTTCCTCTTTCAGAGCAATGCCATCTGCTCGCGCTTTCACAGTAATCTCCTTCAACGTCCGAACCATCTTCGTCCTGGTCTCTTCCAGTAAAGCATCAACATCCTCTTTGGTATTGCCCTTCGTCGAAATCGGCTCGAGCACCTTGACGGGAATGACACCAGGCCTGAATAGCTTCTTTTTGATGTTGAGCACATTCGAGTAGTTCGCAACGACAATCGGTACGATGGGCACTTGAGCTTGAATGGCCAGATGGAAGGCGCCCTTCTTGAATTGCAGCATGTCCGGGTGATCGTAGTAGCTGCGAGTACCTTCAGGGAAGATGTAGACGGATTGCTTGGCCGAGTGCATCTGCTCGGCGGCTTTGGCGAAGGCTGCGACGGCCTGCTCGCGGGAAGAGCGTTCGATGAAGACGGTTTTGCTAAGTGCCACTGTCCCAGTCGTCAGCCCCTCATTTTCTCTCCCCGTACACAACAGGAACCTTCAAAAGAAACGTTTCATACATACTAAACCACCCCAAAAACGGCACAAACTTCAAACTCTTCTTCGCCGTCACACTGCAATACTTAGGAAACATATGTCCCAAAAACAACACATCCAACTCCGTCTGGTGATTGCCCACGAAAACCGCCGGCCTTGTAGTATTCAACCAGTCCTTCTCGTCCTCAATCTCAAACCACACGCCTGTGAAGAGCAGCATGATCCACTTGAAGCTCCGCGCGGTCGTCCATTGCCCGAGCCCGCCGTACCCGACTACGTTGAGACATGCCGAGGCGATGGTGCCGTAGGTTGCGCATATGAAGAGGGCGGCGAAGGAGGCGATTGAGCGGCCGTAGAATTCGAGGGCGGGTGCGTGAAGGGCGCGGGCGAGGAAGAGGAGGAGGTGCACGGTGAGGGTGATGACGGTGGTGGCTGTGAGGAGCCAGAAGAGGATTGACGCCATGGTGCGTGTTATTGTGTGGTTAGCATAGAAGCGAGTGTGTGGTCGAGTAGAGTAGGAAAGAAGTTGAACCTGTACTGTCGGTGGGAGAGGGTGAAGTGGGGTGCTGGGGATTGGCGGACCGAGCTGCAAGAGAAAATGCACAATGTGAGGCAAAAAGCAGGAACATATGATCGATGCCGGCTTTCAACTAATGATTGATATAATGTACAATGCTATACACGACAGCCTATTTGGCATGTCTTCAGCAGAATGGTATCTGCATTTCCTTCACTCCACGCTCGTTGGAATCTTGACCATGCCTCTCTTGCGGTCCTCATGCGGCATGCCATACCGCACACCGATCGCATTACGGGCCCTTCCAGTTTTGCCGACCTTCTCAGCACTGAAGTCTTGGAACTTGAAGTCCCATCGTCGACCAGGCACAACTCGCTGAGTCTTCTCTTCCCACCTTCGTCGCTTCTCTTCCTGTTCTGCCTTGGCCTCGGCAGCTACTCTGTCACGCTCTTGTTGTCTTTTGAAACGCTCTTCCCGGCTGAGGCCAGCAATGGTATCTTTCTCAATGGCAATGAGCTCAGGGTGAGCGATTCTCTCATCAGCGGGAAGAAGAGTCTCATCAAATGCTTTTGCCGCATCCTCTCGTGTGAACTGCCTCGATTCTGAGACCGGGTAAAAGATTTGCTGCCGTGTCTTTGGGTGGACAGGCAGGTCGTTGATGGTCTCATGGGGAACCATCTTGCCTGGGATATTAGGCCGATAAGGCGTTTGTGGGAGCATCGCCATTACCGCGTCCTGATACGGTTTTGCGAGTGGCTTGTTCTGTTTAGAAGGTCAGCATCTGTATGAAAACAATCTTTGCTGACGGTATTGTGAATGTGTTCTGCATATCAGAGAGGCTCGCAAAGCTAAATTGTGTAACCATGTAGTTGTCTTAAAGACTAATCGATTTTGAATGGAATCATCATTGAAGAAGGGGTTACGGGAAGGTCTTGTTCGACTCACCTCTTCAATCCATTTCTTCTCAATGGTCTTCAGTCGAACCACAGCAGCAACCCGTCTGGTATCAACGCTGAAAGCCGCGCTGACAGTAGACACATCGACACCATTGACAGCCACCTGCTGATAGATGACCTCTCTCAAGTCTTCGCTCAGCACAGGCTGTGACCGAAAGTTTTGATTGAGAGGATACGGCCTCAGATCGAAGGGCCTCTCTCGCGGCAGCCCACCACGTGCGTCTCGCTCGGCTTTCCGTTGCCGCACGAACTCGCGCTGTTCGTATCGTGCCTGCATCTCCTGCTCGTCCAGTCCATCTTCCTCTTCTTGTTTCCGGATCTCGGGCTCCTTTTCCAAAGGCACCGCGTCTTCTTCGACATCTTCCTCTCCCTGATTTTGTCGCTTTGTTCGTATGAGCTTGCCCTGCTTATCATACGCAGCCATGTAGTTGGTGCTGCCCGGTAGTGGCTCGCGGAATACTTTGCCCGGTCCATTGAGCCATGCTTGCATGTCACGCCGCAGGCGCTTCATTTTGGGGTTGACATATGGGGGTTTGGTGAGATGGCGGTATTGGCGAGTCTGCTCGCAGACAAGTTCGGTAGGCCTCGTGCGAAAGCATTGTACTGATGAGGGTATTTGCACACGATGGGGTTGTATTCGAGGAGGCATTGCGGAGGTGATGTGTAGAGATGGAAGACGGATTGGAGACGAGTCGCGAGATGCAGCGAAAAGCTCTCGACTGGTCCAAGCTTTGGATCTTGGCGTCAACCTCCTTTTCCACAGTCCATCAACATCGTCTTCCGGCCAACACCAATAACATCAATTGATTCTGCCATCTGTGAAGACGATCGAAGCTAGGTATTCGTGTTTTCTCACTCAAAAGAACGTGCGTATTCAAGATTCTTTCTTTGGGATTGCCCCCACAACAAGCATCTCTATCCCTTCCTTCCAGTCGTGCAATCTTGTAGCATCTTCCACTCCTGCCCCATCCTCCCCGCATAACTATTCGAAGAACACCCCGGATAGAACAGCGGTACCGGCGATTTCCCTCCATCTTCTCCATCACAATCGTCCTCTGACAGTCCAAGCACGCATAACGAGCCTCGTCATTTCCAGCGAGATCCTGCTTGATAACCAGAGTACTAAATAACTCGGACATGAACTTTGGCGTCTCGCTGGCAACCTCCCTGAATCTTTGGCCCGCATCGCTGGTGTAGAGCTCCTTGGCGTGTTTCGAGGCGACTTCCACGACGGTCTTGTGTAGCACAGTCTTTGTGTCTGGGGATGTCTCGTACATCTCAGCAATCGCCTCTGCGAATTCTGTGGTGTCCCACTTGTCGCCTGCATTCGCGACGAACTTTTCTTGTGCGAGATGGCATAAGTCGGGGATGTCGTACTTGTCGCCCACGGTGTGCAGATGGACGTGGAGAAGCAAGGGAGGGAAGGCCGCCACTCCAGGCTCTTGAACTTCATCGTTATATTGACCAGTGTAAAGATATCGAAGCATCTCTTTTATGACGTGTGGCTCGTCGTCCTCGAGTGGAATCTCTGCGACCTCGCCCTTCTTGTTGCCCGTCAGCATTGTTACACCTTTGAGAAGACCAGGGCACTACTTACCTGCTATTCCTTCTTGCATGCAGACGCAAAGAATTTGGATCTGGGACAGACGATAGCCCTGTGGCAAGGCCAGCGATTGCCTCCACAAGATACCATGATGTCGGAATATTCATCGTTAAGGAAAAGGCTGGGTCGAATCAGATACGGTGGAAGAAGGCAGAAGGGGTATCAACATACCTTTGAATGCTTTGGACTAAAATGTCACGGCCTCCCAGCGAATCGCTCACAGAAACTGCACCCTTTTCGTCAGAAGACATCTTATCTCTATTCGTCGTCTTTGCCACAGAGATGCTTCGCAGTCAACGTAGGTGTCCAGGGCGGCCTCCACTGACCCTTACTTGAGGTAGACAGCTTTGCCTAGTCATGCAGTGTAACCATCACTTGACACAGCACAAAGTACTCGTGCGATGTCGACCTTGACAAACCGTCGACATCAATCCAACAAAGCATCAAACGCCTTGAAGCTATGAGCCCACGCGGAGCCGTTCGCAGCTTTCCATTTCTCGACAGCCTGCATACCCGCGATATCTTCCGCCATCCTCTGCCTGTTCGTCGTCCCGTTCAGGACACTGGCATCTCCAAGTCCAATGACCAGCGCATACAGTGCAACAGGCTTCGTCACGCCGGTTTCTTTCGCGATGATGTTGACGGGCTCAGATCGCAGGAGGTGCGGATTGGCAGTCAGCGTCCAGAAGCTCTGATACTTGATGCCTTTCTCCTTGCAGAAGGCTCTGATATTCCTGTCGTATCCTTCATCCTGGTAGAAGCGATTCTGAAGCACCGAGGGCTTGACTTTCGCAAAGCTGTACAGTTCTTTCAGTGCCGAAAGCTGGTATGTATTCGAGATACCGAGAGTCCGAACGACATGTGGAACGTGAGACTCCATCGCTCGCCATGCTTCTTGGGTTTGGGATATCGATGGAAAGGGTGAGTGGAGCACTAAGCAATCGATGTACGAATCTGCAAAATTGCCGGTATGTCGAAGGTTCTTGAGCGACGATGCCACGGATGCGTTTACTTGCTCTGTGATCGTGGCTTTTAAATCGTGTGGCATATTCTTTGGATCCTGACCATGGACTGAAGTGAACTTTGTCTGGATGTAGAGATCTTCACGTTTGAGCTGGCCACCCTTGAGAGCATCTCGAATTCCGGCTCCAACCAGGTCTTCTTGGTAGTGTTTAGGCTGTGAAGCATGTCAACACACGATCGCCAGACGAACTGCAAAACATTTCCGATACTTGTGCTGCGGTATCTACGGCAGTGAACCCATTGAGGAGTGCTTGCTTGACAAGCTCCTGAGTCTTCTCCTTCTTCCATGCCGTACCGTAGATGAGTGACGGAATCTTGACAGCTTTGGTGGCAGCCATGTCTCGATAAGGGTGTATCTCAAATTGCAGATCTCTTTTGTCCGATGATCACAGGCACATGTATGGCTATCGTTGGCATAGTTGTTGCAAGGAAGTCGTCTCCCTCGAACATGACATCAATATCGACAAGGCCACGTTCTGAAAAATACGCCGTTCGTGCAGAGAAGGATCGACCGTCTCCTCAACCTTGCATCTCCAACTTCACCTCCATCCATCTCACCACTCAACACCCTGAGGCATATCGGTTTCGGCGCTTCGTTTTGATACGAAGCCATCCTGCATAACCGCCACGTTTCGCTCATGCCGTCATATGAGGGTCTCGTGTTGAGACGCCCTGTTTCAACGCCAGGCTCAGCCGTCAGCACTGCCAGTTTCTGCAAATGCCACTGCCAATCTACGGAACCTCGTCCTGTTAATGACCGCCGGCACACGGATCATTACGGCGCCGTCTAAAAACAAACACGAAGAAAATGTCAAGACTGACTCGTTCCCGTTATGGCGAATGTCGCATCGTGACAGGCATCTGGTGTCCAGCTCTCCGTCAACGCGGCGAACTCCTCGCCCAAAGCCAGCCACCACGGCAGCAATAAGCTGTCATATGAGAATTGCCGGCATAAACACGCCTTCTCCAACCATCCCTCCGGAAGCTCACGAGCTGTCCACAGCCGCCGAACGCACAGAAGTGGAGGCTCTGCAAGTCGTCATTCGTTGTCGAAATCCGGGAAAAAGGTTGGATGTCACTGCGAGCGCAGACCCCGTCCTGGCTTGGTGTCGACCTCGCTAAATTTCATATCAACATGCTTCTCCCCTGTATCGTGCATGACTTGCAGAACCGCAGGGCGGACGGGTCCCAGCACCAACCCTCTCGATCGCTAACGCAACCCTCCAGATCGCGGACACGCGGCTGGGTGGAGAGGTGAGGTACTCGTTCTCATGCTGCTGCGGCTCCGCCAGTGTCATAGTAGACGAAGAGGGTACAAGGTAAATTGCAGCATGTAGCAGGTGGCAGGATCGTTTTTGATCGGTAGGGGTTGTAGCAAGAAAAAACCTCCATCCTTCCCTTCCTCCACCGTTGCTTGCTCCTCCCGCCATCGTCATTGTCTAGTCTGCCACATCTGATTCTGCCGAAGATCTCGAATGTCTGGACGAAAGTAGTGTGACAGAACATACTTCTAGAGCTGCCACTCCTGTACATGCATCCCAACGACCCTATTGTCTCAGGCGCTTCCACTCGATCCTCGGACGCACTACCTGACTTTGGTTTTGTAACCCAAGACGTCGAAGGAGGAACTTACCCATACTCACGCTCTGGTCCGGGCATGGCCACGCACGGAAGCTTTCAGCCTGATCGCCCTCCACCCGCTATCCCAGAAGACCGCCCGACTCCTCCAGATGAACGACCTTCGGACGACAGCTCGACGATCCACAATCGAGCAGCAGCTGGCCCTCTCGGCAACCCTCAACTCGGCTCAACTCGAGCTCGCCGCGATAGGAAGCCCAGTAACGCAGGCTCAGCCGCCATGGGCGAAGTCGGTCCTCCCCGTCTAGACTTCGACTGGGAGCGCGACGAACCACCACCGCCATCCGCCGGCCCTCCCCAGCGCAACCCGTCCCGACAAGGCCAAGTGATGCGATGGGGTCCACCACCAACCCCAAGCAGCGACTACGGCGGCGGATGGGACGACGAGCGAAGATACTGGCCCCGTCCACCCTACGACTACGGAAAGCCCGTGGCACCACCCGGTCCCTACCGCGACGACTGGTACGGCGACGACCCGTACTACAACCGTCCGTACCGTCGTCCCTCCACGATAAGAGAGTCTGCGGAGTGGGGCGGGTCATACCGAAGGGGAGGACCAGGAGGGCCACCGCGTCCGCCGAGGAGGCCCAGGTATCATCCTCATTGGGAGGATCCTTCTGAGGATGGCGAGAGCGATGAGCAGCCTCTGAGGAGGGTCAAGAGGAAGAGGACTATGAGGAGTAATCCTAGTAGTCGGAGTCCGCCGCCTGAGGTGATTATGCGCTTGCCGTTTACGGAGTGGATGAATCGGTCTGCTAAGGCTCGTGAGTTTGATGGCTTGGTGTGGTTCTGAGAGATGGCTTGCTGACTGAGTTGTAGATTTTGTTGCGACGATGGGAGAGTTTATGGGGACCACGATGTTTCTGTTGTATGTATATTATCGCACAGCCTGGCGACTTTGCTAACGTTCCTTCTCAGCTTTGCTTTCGCTGGCACTCAAGTCGCCAATATCGGAGCCGGTGACAGCAGTAATCAGTCCACGACCAACGCATCCACCGGCTTCAGTCCCATCGTCCTGCTGTATGTTGCCTTGTCCTTTGGCTTCAGCTTGATGGTCAACGTGTGGATATTCTTCCGCATCTCTGGAGGACTGTAAGCCTGCCTTTCTGCTCTTCATGTGTGGTGCATATTCTGACACTCCCAAGTTTCAATCCCGCCGTGACAGTCGCGATGGTCATGGTCAAGGGCGTCAGCGTCGTCAGAGGAGTCCTTCTCATCGGCGCTCAACTCGTAGGCGCCATCTTCAGCTCCTTCATCGTATCTGTGCTGTTCCCAACCACGTTCAACGTGCGAACGACTTTATCCCCTGATACTTCCGTGGCTCGTGGCGTATTCGTAAGCTTATCCAAGCCTGTCCCACTCGAGCTCTTCTGACCTGTGACCAGATCGAAGCGCTCCTCACAGCCGAGTTGGTCTTCACCATCTACATGCTCGCCAACGAGAAGCACAAAGCAACCTTCATGGCACCCGTCGGTATTGGCATGGCGCTCTTCATTGCCGAAATGGTTGGAGTGTACTACACTGGTGGTAGCCTCAATCCTGCCAGATCCTTTGGTCCCTGTGTGATCTCCGGGGTGTGGGATCCCGAACATTGGATCTATTGTGAGTGTTTCCACCTCCTGCCTCTTTTGCTTTGCTGATCTTATCCAGGGGTCGGTCCCGTTGGCGGTGCAGTCCTTGCCTGGGCTTTCTACAAGTTCATCAAGATGCTGGAGTACGAGATGGCGAATCCAGGCCAGGAGTCGAGTAGCCAAGAAGAGGCGGATCAGGAGGCGGCGGAACTGACGCCGCAGAAGAAAGAGACGGTGTAGGGTGCTGTCGGACGATGGGTTGGGACGCTGGAGATGATAATGGTAATGAATCCTGTAAAGACTGTGATGTGTGTATGGCTCGCGACTTAGCTGGAGTTCCGCGGAGATGGTGTCTCAGGCGATGGAGGCATAGAAGGTGGTGCATAGCCTTCAAATTGGACAGACCTGTCGTACATACAGTCTTTGTAATGCTCTCATGGAAACTGCCCGTTCTGCTTTGGTGCAGCAAACTCAATACTCACGTTGGCTCAATCGACTGTGCGTGGGCAAGAGCCGATCTGTTGAGGCAAAGAGTGATCGATGACCATTTTGGCGGCTGACTTGGTCCCTCGCTGCAGCGGAGCCTTCGCCGTTTCGATCTCGAGCTTCTGTGAAGGCATCTGTTGCATCGCTAGTGTTGCAGACCTTCTCAACAATGGGGCCCTTGAAGAGAATGTTGAATCATCCAAGACGCACATCGATCGTCGAACACCTACTCCGCCGAATGTTCAGCTCATCTTCCCCAATGCCTGTTGACATCCAGCCGACTCGCACAGCAACATTAGCGATGCCCATCGCCTACGAGTGTCGACAGAACAGCCAATGCTTCGAGACCTCCGCCCATCGCCGCCAAATCGTCACGACCTTCGCCAACGATCGATTGTAATCCGAGCCACCAGGCCATTTGGAGAGCGAGAGAAAGCTCAACAGTGTCGGAGGTGCAAGATGGTCCCAAGCCCAGTCTAAACAAGAAAGAGATGAAGGAGGGAACAGGTCGTCAGCCGCACAAGACCCATCTAGGGTATGCGTCTGCAGAAGCCAGAGTCGCTATACAGAGAAAGCTGCATCCTGTACGGCCATGGCCGGCGTGCCAGGCTCTCTCAGAGCTCGTGGTCATTTCAGCGCGTCTTGTGGGACAGGCGCAGACACCCATCGCCGAGAGATTCATCCATGCCCGCTGGGTTTCCCAATTCCAACACCGCATTGCCAGCCACGGTAACCTGATCCCAGGCTTCTGAGCACGCAGAAGTTGGAAGTAAAGGCAAGGCGAAGAAAGAAGGAGGTCGGTGAGAGTGGACCTTGCCATCCCACGCATCCCACGTCGCTCGAAAAGGCTTGGTGCTGAAGCTTGTATACCAGGGGTATCGACCTCAGCTGTTGCTCCTTCGACTTTGATCCGATACTCAAGGCGTTCGTGTTCATCAAGAACCAGTTCAAAATGGCCTGCCCAGGGACAGAGTGATTGGGAAAAAGCTTTTGGCGGTTGCATAGCCTCCAGGAGATAGTTTGTCCATCATGAAGCCCACGTTGGAGACTGGAGATATGGCATCCTTCTTTGGCCAGAAAATCCTGTAGAGGAGAACGAAATCAAGCATCAAAGCAATGTGCATACGAGATCCTTGGATAAAGACCAATGCGCAGAGAGGGCTTGGTTTGGATTGCGCAAGAACGTTGGCCGCCACGGCAACAACTGTCGGAATCCAGGATCGAGCTCTCATGGACCCAAGGCATCCTTCAATGTGACCAGTATTGCATGGAAAAAGCTCTTGTGCATCTGCCCTGAAAGCATCGAACACTGTCAATGGGAGTGTTGATACCAATGTGTGGCCTTTCGGATCCAAAATGAATCTGGCTCGGCCTTAGGATCCAGGCTAGTCGGTTTCACCTGTCGACGACGACTCTTCCAATTATGTGGCCCGATTCGTTAAGATATGCTTCCAACCTGGGATTCAGACTCCGCGAATAAATCGCCAACGCTTCAGGACTGTTCCGGAGCTGGCTCCTGGATGCATGGTAGCCTCGATTCCAAGCATCCAGTTTACGTCGCAGGTAGATGTACGGGATGTCCGATCTGAAATCATCGTGGATGCGGCTGGATACCTTGCCAGAGAGCATTGAGGTCTGCGGCTCATGCAGACGGGTATCCAGCATGAGCAAAGAATGATGCTTCTTGCGATTCCGGCCAAACCTCAATGTCTTCCTTGTCGTTGGTTTCGGGGAGCTCTCCCATAATCCTCCTCTTTTTCCGTGCCGTTCGTGTGCTTCTGGTGCATGTATCGATGGGGGTTCGTGGTGGGGATGGGTGTGGTTTGTTGAAAGGATGAGCTTGGCTGGACGAGGGATTTCGATTGAGGTTCCGACCGAGTCCTCGAGGGCGAAGGCATCTTCTTCGAACATGGCATTGGCGGCACCAGGCTGGTTGTAGCGAGGGCAGCGAGAGCCACCCGACCGACTCCAGTGGTTCGAGTTGGCTGCTGCTGGCGCACCGCAGATGAAGCACAGCGATTCCTTGCACACGGCGCAAATGATGTGGTTGCTGGAAGGCCTGGTCAGCTTGTTATCCCACAGCGGTGTCCGATGTCCATGCTACTGTGCGATGGACCGATAGATCTCTCTGCCATCGTGTCGGGAGATGATGACCGGCTTCTTAGGTGGAAGCAAGGGGTGATGAGGATGTGGAATGCGGGCCTCATTGTACGAGGTTGATTCGACCTCACCGACTTCTTTGAGGCCATGAAGGCCATCATCTCTTGACCGCACCGCAAGCCTGATGTCCATACGCTGTACGCGGGCGGGATGATGATCTTACCTGCTGTTGCTGCCGCCCTCTCAACGTCGTCTCGTGGCCTCCCTCACCCTCAGCGCCGCCCTCTTGACAGCCCTCCAAGCATCGCTCGCCCCCTGCGCTATCTTCCTCCTCTTTGATGTCTCTCGAACTGGCTCGAACAGACTGTGGTGACGAGACGTTGCTTTGGAGGTCTGACAAGGGTGGGCGGCTGCTGAGACACGCTCCAACTCCGGCAGGCTGGTGGGTGAGGTGCGCGAGAGCGTGGATGGCTCGTAGAGAGGCAGGATCTCTGCCGTGATCGCGCGTGGTTCCTTGCTGCCGTCAGCGATGTCCATCTCCTCGGAGGACGTGAAGGCCGTCACAGCGCCGACACTTACCGTCTGCATCTCGGACAAGTCTGCTGGCTATGCTCTGATGGGCGTGGACGATCTATGAGTGCTGGGGATGCTGCTCTGTACGATGGAAATGTGCTGGGTGGACTACACCGCTCTCCGCCGGGCGCGTTCTGCCCTCACAACACGCTCCTCGCAGCAGCAGCAGCAGGGCGGCGACAGCAACATCACATCAGAGCAGCAAAGACTACGGGCATCAACACACTGGCTACATGATGAGGATACCTGGACGACGATGAGACTCTTCTCCAGGCCATTGCAACTGCAAGTGACTGATGAAAATGCCATCATACACACGCCCAGTCGGACGTGCTTCTGACAGCGGTGGATTGTTCATTTCCCAAATGGCTGCCTGACGACACTCTCAATCAAGAAGAGGTACCGCCTGCCTTACATACCCGATGGCTTACCTGGGGGGAGAAAGAAGTTGGAGTTGGAGGGAGATTTGGCTGGCTTAAAGAGCCTGCGATCCGGCAACTCCCGCTCCTTATCACGCAGACGCTCCGTTCCCCGGGCTACTGTTGCCGTGCTGGATGCTTGCAGCATGCCGCGGAGCCTTCTCACTCGTGGTCCTTCAGGTGTATCGTTTTCGGTTGTCTCCCGGTCGTGGGAGCATTGTCTGCAGCCCCTGAGGGAGATCAATGGTACCAGTTGCGGAGACAAGTGATGTAGGCTCTTTTATCGCCTTGCCACGAACGAGTACTTGGGGCGAGCAGCGCGCCGTGATTCCCACACTGAAGAAGCGATCTCACCCAACATCCTCAACTTTATCCCCGACACAGCACCATTGACCACGTTATTGCATGCATGAACGGCACAATGGATGCCTGGGGATTCTCGGAGATGATGGCGCTTTTTTGTCAAGATGTAATACCTTACTGGCTGCCTCGAGAAAGGCGCTGTTGCTCCTGGTTAGGCTCGCGCTGGGTAGCCTCCCTCCAAGCCCACAGGTTGATGGTACTATTGCCCACAACAACGATTGTTCCCCATCATCCCCAGGGTATCTATCATATCGATGCTCCCTCTACTGTCGTGGTAGGACGCAATGTGACGGGGATGAAATGTTGAAATGATGGGATGGACTGGCTTCACCTATACTTTAATACGGCTATGACTGCGCGGTGAAAGACCCTACTATCCCGCACTATTTAGGGCACCAGGTGAATAATCTCCTGCTAAGTGAATGTGACCTTCACGCTTCCTGATCCTTGCTGCCTGAGCATGTGAAGGGCTGAGCGCGCTCGCCCCCTGATTTCTTGGCACTAGCGCCAAAACAAACATCCATCCCCGCCGCCTCTCTCTTACAAACACACCATACAACATCTCGGTGCTGTGGAAGATGGCAGCCAGCTCAAGATTGCCCTCGTTCCGTGATGGCGATGTGGACATCGCCATCACGGGCGAGCGCAGCTACCGGCTGCACAGCAACACCCTGCGGCACAACAGCCGCACCATGAGAGAGCTGTTGCGCGATGAGACCGCCCATCACCAGCTCGTCCTCGTGGACAACACTGACCCACAGGGGTTCGCCAGCAATGGCGTCCGCATCCCGTGCGTGTTCGAGCGAGTCCACCTCGATGCCAGCGGCCGTGCTGTTGCCGGGCACCTCAGTGAGGACGATGCGGCTCTCCCACTCTTCACGGTAAGTCTGGCCACTAACTCGATACTATCTCCGGCAAACGCTGACCTTCCAGGCCTTCGATGCTGTCTTGCGCGCCCTGTACAACATGCCGCTCGAGATGGGCAACCCGCAGACCGACACTTTGACGTCGCTGCTGTCCAGGGCATTTGACATCACTCTCGTCGCAGAGTACCTCGACTGCGTAAGTCACTTCATTTTACCACCAGTTCCTCACAATCCACAAACTGACAGCCTTCTAGGCACACATCGTCACCCAGGCAATCGAGTCCACCCTCCTGGCCACAGGCCAAAACTTCTACCGCGCCATCAGCATGAATCCAATCCAATGGCTCGATTTTGCGAACCGAATTCAGTCCAAGGCCATTTTCAAAGAAGCCCTCATCCACGCCGCAGGACAATTCTACATGCCAGTCGTGCAAGATCAGATGCCGCAGGACGAACTGCCGGACGATGTGCTCACTGTCCTTGAGGACAAAGTCAACACCATCAAGATCGCCGTCAAGAAAGCACAGTCTTGTCTTTCGACCTACTACCCTCAGAGACTCATGCGTGCGAGGCCAGACCCGACGGATGACCGTGACAAGATCAGCCGTGCCAGCTATTCCAACGACATCATCATCTGGATTGCCCTGTCCCTGTTCCGCCACTTCCTCGGCGATCAGATGTCCCAAGACCGAACCCACCACGCAGACGATCTGGGTTGGAGCTTCATCAAGACTATCAATACCGGTGGCGAGGCGTATCTCAGCTCGATCGAAATCGATCGTGGATTCCACAACCGCTTTCCGATGAGCAGCAAGGCATCTCTTTGCCTGAAGCAGCGTCTGACTGAGATCAAGCAGACACTCAAGCAGTGGACGACCGTAAGTGTTTACCATTTTGCGGTGATGTGAGTGCCAAAACTAATCGAGATACAGGACCTGCTAGACGAGAACTCCCAGCTTGAAATGGCGAACAACAAAGTCAACTACTTCACCAGCACCGTCGTCACCGAAGACGACTTCCCATGGATTGTCCCAGAAGACGTCACAGACGACGACGCGGAAGACGATGGCGACATATACGAGAGCATCGAAGAGGAAGCAGACCCGGCTTATACCAAGGACACTGTGGGCAGATCTTCCATCGGCCTTGACGAATCCGTGATGGACGAGTATGAGAACTTCCCAATGGACCAGCTTGAGAACGTTGGAAAATATTCTCAAGCTGAGCTCGACGGCAGTCCAATGTCCGAATACGCCGAGGAGCAAGATGCTGCGGAGGCTGAGGCCCGCGATGATGAAGACGACCAGAAAGCTGCCAGAGCCCTGATGAGACTCAGCTCTTCCCGCCCAAGTACGCCTGAGAGCAACCACAGTGGCGACACGGAGCAGATGGATCCAAAGGTCTACAACGACTACCTCGCCGAGCAGAAGATGAAGCATGACCTTGAGGCCGACCGCAAGCGCATTGCCGAGAAGCGTAAGCAGCGCAATATGCAGGCTCGCGAAGCTGCTCGCAAAGCTGCCCGTCAGTAAGGACCTCATCACAGCATATCGCCATAAGGCAAAGCGAATACCGCGAACATGACTACGAGTTCTTTCATGATGATACCCAGCACGAGCGACGACTTTGACTATGGCGTTTGGATGGAAGGCGAGACACATTGATGATATTGGGATGATACCAAGTAAAAAAGCATTATGACAGGATGAAAGAGGACACGCATTAATGGAGTTGGGCTGATACCAAGTAAAAAAGCATTATGAGAGGATTGATTGAGAGATCAGGCTTTGAGACACAACGGACGGACACAGAGACAGGGATTGATTAAGCATTGGAGTGAGAGTAAGCATTTCGCTAGGCATCAGCCCCGAGACCAAGCGTCCATAGCCAATGCATGGAGACTCTTGTTCAGCAGCTTTGACCTCCTTCACATGAAGGAACTATCTCCGTGACACGCAGGTAGGCCAGCTTTCATATGGTCCTTCAGGAGCTTGGAACTATACGGAGTATCGAGGAAAGATGACATGCAGTTGCTTTACGATCGGCGGCCGACGAGATGTTGATGGCGAAGTCTACCTTCGGCTCAGTGAGTCTTCTCGTGAAAACCACGTGCGTGGCAGATGAGATCCACTCAACCTTTTCTCAGGTGAATGACCAAACTGACATCTCCCTTCCAGACACAGCGCTCAGATGAATATTCGCACAGTACCTCGCATCACTTAAAGAGAAACGCCATACCTACTGCAAAACCCAGGTACACTTCGGACGACCTTCCCCTTTCCAACCATCAATTATCAACTCCACGCACTCCATCACCAACCATTGGCCATCATCGCACCGGACCAACCCCCATAAAATCCGCACGAACTCGTCTCGTGGCAATCTCGGGCCCGCCACTGACGCGTTTCTCCAGCTTGCCCCCAACTTCTCCGCACTCGAGGCAAGCCTAACCCCAGACCACGCTTTTTGATAGCCTGCAGTTGCCGCTAACAAAACACGGAAGAGTCGATGATGAGGCGACGGCTCGTGGTAGGGGCCTCTAAGTACTGTTGTCCCCTGGTCTTTTGTACTACCTGCTCGGTTTCCTGGTAGAAGTATACCGATTGCTGAAGGCTCTTGTGTCACTTGGCTAGTACTAGTGATTACTTTGAGAGTTTAAGAGAGCTTGTTCTCGGGCTCGTTTCTGTATTCACTTTCTTATAAGCTTTTTCTGGGTTTGTGTAGGCAAGGTCTTTTCTGGACGTCCATCAAGATGAATAAGTTTTACGGTCTCAGGGGCACGAAGCTCAACATCGCCATTGCTGTTGTGGCGGGTATTGATTTCGCACTGTTCGGATATGACCAGGTGAATCGGACTTCAGTGGCGAGTCAAGGGCGAAAGGCTAATGATTGAGATAGGGTGTCATGGGCGGTCTCTTGACCCTGCCCTCTTTCCTCGCGACGTTTCCCCAAATCAACGTCCAGCAACCCCCCGAAGGAACCAGCTCTGGGACGGCCTCGAACGTCCAGGGTATCACCGTTGGTGGATATACGCTTGGATGCTTCTTCGGTGCGGTGGCGACGATATGGCTGGGGAATATCCTTGGGCGGAAACGGACGATCATGGTCGGGAGTACGATCATGGTCATTGGGGCTGCGATTCAGTGCTCTTCGTTTAGTCTGGGCCAGCTCATTGCGGCTAGGCTGATCACTGGATTCGGGAATGGTGAGTCGAAGAAGGAGCTTCAACCCCCGTAGTATGATTGCTAACGAAAGTTCTCAGGCATGAACACGAGCACCGTGCCAACTTGGCAGTCAGAGACTTCCAAATCCCATCGCCGCGGGCAAATGGTTTGTCCCACCCCCCTTTCATGTCTGAGCCGTCTGCTGACCCTATTGCAAAGGTCATGATAGAGGGAAGCCTGATCGTTTTCGGCGTGATGATCTCCTACTGGATCGACCTAGGATTCTCCTTCTTGGAACCTTCAACTATAAGCTGGCGTTTCCCGATTGCCTTCCAGATTGTGTTGGCATTGTTGGTCCTCGCGGGCATTCCAGGTCTACCAGAGTCGCCACGATGGCTCGTGCTCAAGGGCAAGGAAGAAGCTGCTCTGGAGGTCCTGTGTGCATTGAGCGACACCACAGAGGACGACCCGAGAGTCCAAGACGAGTTCAGAGCCGTCAAGGATACGGTCTTCGAGATGGCCTCCGGAGGCTTTTCAGACATGTTCAAGTTCAACCGCAACAGGAATTTCCACCGGACGGCTTTGGCATATGTTAATCAGATGTTCCAGCAAATCTCGGGTACGTTGCTTGCCACTGCGGTTGATGGAGGGTATTGACGTGAATGTATAGGAATCAATATTATCACTTACTACGCAGCTACTAGTAAGTTCATCGATGGCCACAAATCATCTTCGAAGCACTCGCTAATAGACCAACCTTCACTACAGTCTTTGAGAACAACATCGGTCTATCGCCGTTCCTGAGCCGTCTGCTCGCTGCCCTGAACGGCACAGAATACGTAGGCACCCTCTACTAAAGTAGAATCAGCGATGCGGAACTGACGCTCGCAGTTCATGGCCTCCTGGCTCGCCATATTCACAATCGAACGATTCGGACGACGGGCGCTGATGCTCTTCGGCGCTGCAGGTCAGGCTGCATCAATGGCCATTCTAGCAGGCTTGACTTCCGTGCCAACATCCGATCCACGGAGCCACAGCCTTGGAATAGGAGCTGCAGTCTTTCTATTTGTGTTCAATTCTTTCTTTGCGGTAAGCTACTATCGTCGAAACGGCATCAGCGGTCTAATTTTTAGGGCAGATAGGTTGGCTGGGCATGACTTGGTTGTACCCTGCGGAGATTACGCCTCTCAATATTCGAGCTCCGGCAAATGCGATTGCTACGACGGCAAACTGGATCTTCAATTTCATGGTGGTCATGGTCACGCCGGTTGCTTTTGATTCGATTCGCTGGAAGACATACCTTGGTGAGTATTCGTGCTATTGTCTTAATGGTCATGTTGCTAACACCCATTGCTAGTCTTCGCCGTTATCAACGCATTCATGGTCCCATGCGTATTCTTCTTCTGTAAGCTGTCCAACTACATCGGCATGTCGATACGAGCTAATCGATATGACAGACCCCGAAACCGCCTATCGATCCCTGGAAGAAATGGACGAGATCTTCCACCAAGTTCACGGTTGGCAGGGCGCTTTCACAGTCGTCAAGGTCGCCAACACTATGCCACGCAGGTATGGCAAGAGAGGCGAGCTGCTTATTGCCTACGACAATACCGAGGAGGCGAGAGAAGTGGAGAGAAGGAGGAGTTCGATTGTTTCGGCTCATCGAGAGCCGGAGAAGCATGACAGACTTGAGCATCTTCATGATGAGAAGTAAGCGTCACGGCTGTCGAAGCAATGCACAAGGGGCCGAAATGGGGCTGTGGACAAGCTAGGTTGGCCGCAATAGTACCAAGCAGCCTACCGACAAGATGATGAAACGATTCTACTTCAAATGCAGTATCTCTTGAGGCTATAACTATTTGTAAACCTTGAGCATCACGTAGTAGCCGATCCACGAAAGATGACTCCTTCCGGGCAGCACCAAAAGCTGCGATAAACGGACACAGTCGGGAAGTGGACACCAGTCCATGTTCTCTCACGGCAGGAGGGACCGAGCAACTCGACGTCAATCCATTATCCCTCTGTCCTTTCATTCACTTCACATCACGCCAAGACGAGACCTTGATGGATATGGGCATGGTATTCTGATATCAAGACCTCCAGATCACCTACAATACCAGTGGGACGTCGCTTTCAAAAGAGTAGAACATCAAATCCAAAAACGTGCAATGCTCACGCAGCAGACTTCGAACCACCGGCTCGGTTTTAGAAGGAAGGTTGCACTGCCATGCAGCATCTTTCCCCCTCATGACGATCGGTCACTCGCTAGTGTTCTATAAGCATCGCTTATATAGACGTGGACATGTCTTTGCTGAATGCCTTAAACGTTACAGATGACTCCAGAAAACTGATCTGCTCCCTGCTAACTTTCTCCATGAAGTCCCTTTCAACGCTGTCTGCGCTAATAGCAGGCTCTACTCTTGCCGCAGCCCAGTCAGCTTCCAACAACTCACTGGTTCCGCTGGTTTTCAAGCCTTTGCCACTTGGATCGATATCGCCTTCAGGATGGCTTCGGGATCAGATGCAACTCATGGCCGACGGGCTCGCAGGACATGAACATGACTTTTACCAATTCGTCGCACATTCGTCTTGGCTGGGTGGAGACCAGGAATACTCAGGCCTCAACGAAGGCTTCCCATATTGGTTCAACGGACTTGTGCCTTTGGCTTACGGGCTCAACGACAGTCGGTTGATCGGCCAGGTAACCAGTGCTGCGCAGACTGTCTTCGATCGACAAGCGGACGATGGATGGCTCGGCCCAGAGAATGTCACCTCCCGTAACTTCTGGGCTCGATATCCGTTCTTCCTTGGTCTTACGCAGCTTGCTGAAGCGGACAGCTCTTGGACGGACAAAGTCGTCTCGCATTTGCAGACATTCAACACGTTGATGGACAGCATGATGCGGGACAACTACACGGGCTACCAATATCACGACGGTGATACGCTGGGCTCTGGTGATTTTGATTGGGGACAGGTCCGAAGTGCTGATATGGTACTTACGCTGCAGTGGATGTATGAGAACCATCCAGGCAACCAGAGCCAGCTCCTTCTTGACAACATGAAGTACTTCCACGATGGAGGGAAGAACTGGGAGGATTGGTATACGCAAGAGTCGTACCTCGATCGGGGATTTGACAAAGATCTCAATACTCTGCCGGATTCGTTGACGAGTCCTAACTATGCGTATGAGCATGGCGTGAATGTTGGGCAAGGTATGGTACAAGTCTCCCTGGACTCTCGACAATCTGCTGACTTTGAACAGGTCTCAAGGCTCCAGCAGTATACCGACGCTGGAACCACGACGACTCCTTCATTCAGATCGCAATGAACGGCGTGAACTGGACAATGGAATACCACGGCGCAGCATCCGGCACAGTCCTCGCCGACGAGCGTCTCGTCGGTCTAGCCCCCTACAGCGGCAGCGAACTCTGCACAGCAGTCGAAGCGATGTTCTCCCTATCCTACCTCTACCAAGCGCTCGGCACAAATTACTACGCTGACCGAGCAGAACTCACAGCCTTCAACGCCCTCCCCGTGATGCTGACACCTGACTGGTGGGCACACCAATACATGGCACAACCAAACCAACCCTACGCCGAGAATCTCACAGCAACGCCCTTCTACAACACCAACAGCTGGGGCCAGACGTTCGGCCTCGAGCCCAATTACCCCTGCTGCACAGTCAACCACCCACAAGGCTGGCCCAAGTTCGCTTCCGCCAGCTACGTCCAAGCCGGCGATAACGGCCTCGCCCACGCATTGCTCAGTCCAGGCAAAGCCACCGCGAACCTGAAGAGCGGGCAAGTCACCGTCGACTGCACAACGGCATACCCGTTCCTCGACACCCTCCAATACACCATCACCGCCGCTTCCCCCTTCGACTTCTACGTCCGCGTCCCGCAATGGGCAACATCCAACTCGACCATCACCCTCGGAACCTCCCAACCCTCCCCCCTCACCCCCGACCCCTCAACAGGCATGCACAAGCTCTCCATTCCCCAAGGAACGACCACCCTCACCTACACCCTCACCTCCGAAATCACCACCACCCCGCGCGAAAACGACACAATAGCAATCTACAAAGGCGCCCTCCTCTACGCCCTCGAAATCCCTTCCTCCAACACCTCCACCTCGCCGCCCAAATTCCCCGACGGAAATTCCCAGCATCCTGCAGGCTACGCCCCGGCGCAGAGCAAAGACTACGAGTACCACAACGAGTCGGCGTGGAATTTCGCGGTGGATCCCTCGACACTCTCTTATCACGGGCCGGATGGGGGCGATTCGGCTACGTATGAGTTGCAGAATCCGATTTTCGCGGAGGGGGCCACGCCCGGGTGGATTGAGGTCAAAGGGTGTACGATTGATTGGGGTCTGTATAAGGGGAGTACGCCGGATTATCCGCCTGCGAAGGAGGGGAGGAAGTGCACGGGGGAGGCGAGGACGTTGAGGTTGGTGCCTTATGCGAGTGCGAAGACGCATATGGCGGAGTTGGCGACGATTAGTTTGTAGCATGGATGATAGGGTATCATGTTATGATAGTTTTATTGCGTTCGTTATTTGTCATTCCTACCTCCTTGCCACCCAACCATGATCTATCTCCACCTTCTTACAGCCATGAGTAAGACGAACCAGATTGATAGCGGCAGCAGCTGATCGTGCTGGGGCCTCGGTCTTTGCCCACATGAGAGCCTTTCGTTTTTCGACATCGTAGAGGTCAACGCTACCCGTCTCAAGCCTCAAAAGCTCAAAGGGGTCGAAGCTGTCGAGATACTTTTCGGCAATGTGTCTGTGCATGGCCGCCGAGGGATCTTTCCGCAACGCCGTCATACCAGACACGCGTGGAAGCCAGCCTTGCGAGACGTTCAGGTACTGAATGTTCTTCCAGTTGTAGACGAAGATGCTCGTGACGGCGTCGACTTGTGACAGCGTCTGAGCCATATCATCCATGTCGTCCGTGCCGTCTCTAATGCCGCCTGGAGTGTCTACATGCTCGCCATGATATCCCAATGCCGGCAACCATTCCGTACAGCCCTCGAGATCAAGCCATTGCAAGCAAAGCAGATTGCCGCTCAGCTGTCGCAGGAGAGATGCTGGTTCGCTAAGATCGAAATCGAGGTTGGAATAGTAATGGGATCCGCCAGCTTGAACATCCGGACTGTGTTGGCTGGAGACGGTGGTGGTGGCCAAGTTCGGAGTCAGTGTAGGTCGCGGCCAGTAGGCGAGGGACAAGTGAGTCACGCTCGGAATGTGTTTCGACAGGGACAGTAGATCCCGCCATGAAGCGCCCGCGGGTGGATGAGATAGTGATAGGTGGGACAAATGGGCGAAGCGTGAAGTAGACAGCGTCGGAGTGAGAGCAGCTTCGAAACTATCCTCTTGATCCCATGAGTCCACGACAGCATCAGCCGACGCACTGGTGGTGGCTTTGGACGATTGTTGTTTGACAAACTTCACAATCCGGTGCAACGTGAGCGATCCATAACCAGATAGTCCAGCAAGATCGAGACGCCGAACAGCTTCGTTGCCTTGAGTCAGAGCATCCAGAGTGGCCAAGTCTATTGGAGGACCGTAGTGAGCGAGGTAGCCGAGAAGTCTCAGACGAAGCCGTAACGGGATGTCGACGAGCGCTGGTAGATCCTCGTGGTCGAACAAGTCCCAATTCAGGGCGGTAGTCTTGAGTGTAAGATGCAACAAATTCGAAGGTCCAGCCTTGTCTTCAGTTGGCTCATCGCCGGTCATGCGTGCAAATCGCAACAACTCACTCGGCCTAATACGATCGTCGTTAGTAGAGCTCGAACCACGTAGACGCCGCCGTCCATCACGCAGCGTCAGCGCAAGCGACCACGCCGGCCTCTTCAACCAGCTCTGAGGCGGCGCAGGACCTGGCGTGCGGTTGGGCATCCTGGTTCGCACTCCTCGCTTTGGCTTTGGTGGCTCACTATCGGGGACTCCAAGGACTGCGCGGACATTTGGAGGTACGGACCGTTGATTGACGATTTCAGCCAGCTCTTTTTTCTTTTGAATAGCATCTTTCCCTTCCAGTCTCCTCAGCTCGCCCAGCCGCTCGTTGACACTGCCAGCCTTGTCGCTGCCGCCATCTTTGCTGCTGCTGGCTTGCTTGCCGCTTGATGATGATGAGCCTTGGAGTGATTTGAAGTTGTAGGTGCGCTTCTTGGGCATAAGCGCTCAACGAGGGGAGAAGGGCCTAGAGATTCCAGTTTCCAGCAGCCAGATCCAGGTATTTAAAGGCCTTCCAGGTGTGAGTCAGGTTGATGTTGGTGAGTTAGTGTGGCGATGAAGTCCAAAGCCCCGCCTCCCCAAGCGATGACGCCAAGCCCGGGTCTAATCTTGAGACTCTGTCTTTGTGCCTTCACAATCGACACCAAGATGTAGTCCTCCATCCATTGCTGCTTTCACTCGCAGCATTATTCTTCATACTAGCATGGCATCGATATCACTGCGCCCGCCTACTTTCTCACCGGCAAAAGCACCAGCCGACTTCCAGCTCCCGTCTATCTCGTGGCTGACAGAAACATGGCACGTAACCCATTCGACACTACCAATGTGGAAGAGCAAGCGCAACGTTCGGATTCAATACACCCCTCTCGAGCCATCTTCGCCGTCAGTCCCGAAAGATCAGACCGATCGCATAGATGATCTGGTCTCGTACCAAAGCCTCGACGGCGACAAGGTGTCTACGGTCAAAGGACTGGACAAAGCCGCTAGCAATAGCAGGGGAGAATGGGATTGGAGAGGCAAGGGCTGGCTCAAGATAGCTGGATCGCACTGGGAGGTGCTGGGTTGGGGAGAAGAGCAGGAGACGGGCAATAAGTGGGTGGTGACAATGTTCGCGAAGACGCTGTTCACGCCTGCTGGAATCGATGTCTACTCGAGGGATGGGAAGGGAGTCCAAGATGATACGTTGGGGCAAATCAAGTCTGCGCTGAGCAGTATACAAGACGACGAAATCCAGAAGATGGCCAGCACTTTATTCGAGATCAAGAGAGATGATTCGAGGAAAGATTGATCTTGCCTGATCTTGCCTGATATTGTTGTCAACAGCACCTCGGGGCAGCAGCAGACTCCCATCAAATATTGATTAAAGCCACATCGACTGCCAATTTTCGACACGGCAGACGACAGCCTCGGGACCGTTGGAAAGCTCATCTCTTGCTACCCGGACTGCGCGAAGTCAGGCGCCGGTCTCTTCTCGTCACATATCTACCACGCACTCGAGATATCTTGACCATTTCGCAAAGATTTTATGGCATCTTATTCAACAAAGAACATCTGATCTTTACACGCTCCTGATATTGATGGCGTGACGTCTGCAAGGAAGAAACGCGTTCGTCGAACTGCCAACGGCATCTCCAGACGGATCTGCAAAGCCGTTTGGTATCTCAATTTCCCCCGGCCGGAGTCAGGAACGACTTCACCTCTTTCCGATATGATCAACGCCGGTATAGATGCACTGCACCTATTATAGACTGCGCATGGCAGCGGCACTCCAACGTCTAAGAAAGTCGCCATGTCAGCTCGACTCTTGTTGGCTCGCTGTCAACATCTTCAGATCGTGTGAATCGTGAGCGTTGCTCCTTATTTCCTTCGCACGTCCTTCTTCATGCTTCCTTCTGGCTCTTCCTGTCTACTTCACTTGTTTGTCTGAAGCAACACATCTAGCATACAAGTCAAAGGGCCATCGTCAACCACACCAGTCAACATGCGGACCTTCCTACTTGCTGGCCTCTGTGCTGTGGCCACCCACGCAGCTCTCGTGGACCGTCAGGCTTCTTCATCATGCAATGCGACCTCAGTAGCGACAGTATCCTCAGGAACAGAGACCGAAACAGTGCAAGAGGATACCTACGTGATGTGGGCCACAACGACTGTAACCGTCATGTCGATGGGAGCATCACCTTTATCAACGACCGCATCGCCGACCCCAAGCAACGCAAAACGCAACATCCCAGCACAAGCCCACCTACCAACGCAAGCGTCCGAAGAACGCAAAAAACGACACGCCGCAATCCCCGGCGCCTACAGCAATAACAACGCCGCCGCCGCCGTAAAACGCGACCTCTCCGCCCGCGCCGTCTGCGCAACCCCCTCCACAACCGTAACCACCACCCTCGGCGCCACAACCACCACCGTAACATCAACACACACCCTCTCCCGCTACGCCCGCGCCACCGTCACCGCGCCCGCCTGCGACGCCAGCACAAACTACGGCCTCTTCAACGGCACCCTGAACCGCAACCTCTACTACGGCTACGGCAAAACACCCACCTTCCAATCGTATCCATCCCTCAACGTCTCGGCGTGCTGCGCGCAGTGCTTCAACAACGCCGACGGCTGCGTCGCGTGGAGTTTCGACGGGAGCGTGAATAACACCGATGCGGTGCCTGGGTGTGTCATGGCGCTGTATGATGGCGGGTGTCCGACGAAGTGGGGTGCGGATACGATTCGGTATGAGAATCAGAGGAAGTATTTGGTCGGGTTGGGGAGGTGTAATGTTCAGGTTGCTTGGTTTCAGGGGTAGGAAAGGTACCAGTGCCAGTGCCCTTGGTAGATGGGAGGTGTGAGTGTTGTTTGCATTGAGCGATGGCGTTGATGTTGATGTTTGGACGATTTTGGAAGGCTTCTGAGGAATGAATGAAACGGTTGTGTTGTGTTTGTGTTTCGTGCATGCTAATACCCATTATTGATGTGTACATACGAAAACCGCATGGAATCGAATTGAATGAAGAAGACTGCTCACATCTTCGCTTCTCCTTCCAACCTCTTCAAGACGATGTACAATGCATACCTCCTCTTCTACCGTCGAACCCACAAGCCATATCGAAACAACAAAAAAGGAAGCAAGCAAGCAACGAAATCCACCGATCCAGGCGGTTTCGTGAGAGAAAAGAAAGTCGCAAATCAACCCAAATCAGAATTCTTGCGAAGGTAGTAGAACCACTTACGACTCTTCCATCGTATCCATCCACTCACCTGCTGTGTTTGGCTCGTGCTGGCCAGAGTGAGACGGCTCATTCGCTGAATGGTACTTCTCAGCCTGGAAAGAGCTGTCTGGACTGGTCTTTGGGTTGGAGGTGCGGTTGAATTGCTCGATAGAGGGCATGGCCGGGAAGTCTTGCTCGCAGTGCAGGTGCTCGTTGGGGAGGAAGGTTGGCTGTTGGATGCTGGAAGGGGTGGTTGAGGAGAGGTTGGTGTTGGAGTTTGGTCGAGGTTCTTGAGTCGAAGGGGCGTTGGGATTGAGGTCGGTCATGTCGGCGTCGTTGAAGTCGAAACCGTCACGGAGCATGGTGGAGTCGTCTTGAGGCATGAGAGTCTGCTGCTCCTCACCTTCACCATCAGGAGACACGAGGCCTTCATTAGCACCACCACCACCCGCAAACCTCCTCTCAAAATCATTCCCATGAAACGGCGGCATCGCCCCCCTCGCATGCGTCATCTCCCTCCAAGCCCCCTCCCACCTCACCCTCTGCGTCTCAGCATCCAACTTCCCAAAATCAGCAAACTCCTTCCGATGATACCGAGCAGCCTTCCCGCGATACTCCTCGCCATGGTACTGCCCACAAGTCCCGCAGAACCCCACGGCAGGCTTGCAGACGTGGTTGCCGACTTTGAAAGGCCCGTAGGCGGGCATGAGGGGCGTCGTCGTGCGCGCGAGGGAAGAGGTCTGTTGGCCCTTGGATTTCTTGCGGGTAGGGACAGCCTGCCCCGTATCGACAACCCAAGCCGGCAGCAGCCTAAACACCACCGCAGCCTGCAACGCACAGGGACCCATATACCTCGGATTGAGCTCCTGCCAGGAAACCTCGTCAGGACTCGCATCGCACGCGAACTCGAAGTGCTTCGCCCACTCCGCGGCGTTGAGGTGCAGGAAGTAGAGGAAAGCCTTGGCGTAGACGCTCATCGCCTCGACGGGGACGGGGAACGTCGTGGAGAAGCACTCGAGTTGCTGGTCGGTCGAGAGGAGGTTGCGGAACTAGCGCGTTTCGCGCTCCACGGACGCGGAGGGGGACATGTCGAAGGGGGAGTCGTCTTCGAGGAGGGAGGAGGCGGGGAGGTCGTAGGGTGCCATGCCGTGGAAGTCGCGGCAGTTGGCGTTGCTGCAGATTCCTGGGCCGGAGGTTTGTCGCCGTCGTTGTCGTGGGCTTGGGGGTCGAGGCGGCAGTAGGTGAGGCCTTGGTAGTTTGTGAAGGCGGAGGGGCAGGGGGTGGTGATTTTGAGCTTGCGGGCGCCGCAGAGGAAGTGGAAGGTTGTGTATTGGCACATTGTTGGGTGTGCCGGGAAGGGATTGGTGGTTGGAATGTCAAGATGTCTTGGGGGGAGTGCTGGGTTTTGAGAGCGGGATAGTTGAACCAAAAGCAAGGATGCTGATGGTGCGAAGCGGATGGACTGGAAGGTTGGAAAGGTTTTGAGGGAGAGGGAGAGTTTCGAAAAAGGTCGACATCTTTTCAGGCGAGGTGATAACGCACGACACTCCCATTCACCAAAATCCTCACCTATGTACGTGAGCGCAAGAATGGGATTGTGTGGGACAAAGCCGAAGTGAATGAACAAAGCTGGGCCGAAGCGTGAAGGGAAGGGCGTGAATTTCGTGAACCTCACCTCATCGTCTACACACCACGACGACAGTGAATGTATATCGATCTCTCACAGTCTCGACGTCCATGACCGACTCCCGGGTTTACCTTTCTCCACGCTTCGATGTAGCAGTGCGGCTATACTCGCGAAGCCATGGCCCTCTGCCAGCTTGAGCGGCGTATTCAACCCGTCGATACAGATCTGCTTTTCAGGGTCCGCGCCGTGTTGTAGGAGTAATTTGACTGCCTCTTCATGCTGCTTGTAGACAGCTTCGTACAGCGCAGTGAACTCGCACTCGCCGTCGTCGTGGGTGGGAGGCGGCACAAGCTCGTCAGCGTCCAACCCGGCTTCCAGCAGCAGTCGAATGGTGTCGGTGTTGCCACGCTTTGCGGCATTCTGTAATAATCTTGTGCCCTTGAAAAGCTTCACACCGTAGCGATGAAGAAGTAGCTCGACACATGCGGTCTTGAGTGGAGCACCATGAACAGCGTGTCGTATAAGCTCTCTGTCGACTTCGGCGTCGTGATCGAGAAACCACTGCAACTCTTGCGGCCCAGTATGTAATGACCATTCGAGCATGCGATGGAACGCTAACGATGATGTCTTCATGTCTCGCCAGTCATATTGGTAGAGGACGTCTAGGAGCGCTGGACCACGAGCGGCAAATTCTAGCGCTATCGAGGTATTCCTGTCTTCCAGTGTGGCGCCCAACTGGACACACAGACGGAGGACTTCGGCATCGCTATGGAGGGCAGCGAAGGTGGCGATGGCCTGGAGAGGTAAGGGTTGACCGTGGCCGAGCTGGGAGACGATTGTGCGAACGGCATCCGCGTCGTCTTTGAGGGCGCTGGCGAAGAGCTTTTCCAATTGATCGATGCCTGGATAGATCCGTCAGTATGACAATGTGTTTTAAGAGTGTTGTTTACGCACTCTCAGGCCTGCTATGCGGCGAGCTCAATGCAGCTTCTCTGATAGCATTGCCGACTGGATCGTTGATTCGTAACTCCCACGGCCGTGTGGCCTTCTCGTCTGCCGGATGTCTGATTCCACAGAAATGTGCCAGGACTTCATGGAGGTACTGCTCTTCTGAGATTCGGTTGCTTTTCAAGGCTTGGTAGGCTTCGTCGAAACAGAGGCTCATTTTGGCTGTGAGGTCAACGGAAACAGATCAAGATCGATAACCTGACGAAAGAGAGACGCGAGAGGAGGGCGTTTAAATGCATTTTCGAAAACCACGCATCTCACCTGCCTGTCCCTACCCATTGCTGTGCATCTGCGCCCGTAAATGCTACTGGAAAGGGTGAAAGTGTCCTCTTTGTATGAGGCATTTACCACAAGTCGCGCTGCGAGAGGCTTTGCTGCTGATCAGGGTGTGCAGGTCGGCCACGTGGGTGAAGGTCGTCCAACCTCACATCTTTGCTGGTAGACATTGGTTTTCGTGTATGTCGTTGCTGATGGTATGGGAGAGGACGACATGGCATGAGGACAGGACGGGGCAGCCACCAGAAGCAGTCTATGCGAATTGCCAAGGAGCACAGGAAGCGAGCGCACGGCAAGTGAATCCCGCCCGGTGGCGTCCCTTCGTCCTTTCGGCCTATCACCCCACGGCATTCCAGCCGCATTGAGTTTCTGCGCCGTACGCAGATGAGACTGGCCTCCACCTCGCGGCCACCAATGTCCATCAATGTCTTCGTTGAGGCGCTGAGATGAGGGCGCTGACGAGACGCCGACGCCAGGGGAGGCAGGCGATTGATGGGAAAAAGAGTGGTCGTGGTGAGGAGGTTTTCGCAGTAGAGTTGACCTAGCGCAACGCCGCCCAAACATAACAGCAGGTCACGTGCCAACCAATAGCAACACACACACACACACACACACTTACAATGCTACAGTTAAATCCGCGACGACGACGAGTTCCAGTATGTCGCTTGCGCCGAAGGGGAATCGGCTGGGACGACCGTAATGGGCACGATAGATGCAGAATCTGACGGCACAGCGACAGGAAAGAGCCAACCAGACGCTGCTGCCGCGATTTGAGCGTTCCATCGCGCTGTCCATCAAGGTGGTTTAGCAAACCCTGGTCCATGCATCGAAGCCTCCCAAGGCGTGGGGAGTCGCATGCCAAACCTCGTGGCAGCCCGTCAAGAGTTTTTCAAGCTTCGCTACCCTGTCCTGCTCTACATACAGTCTTCCAGCCCGTTCTTTATAAGGCCTCGTCGTCGCCCGGCTCTGGCATTGACTTCATCCATCTCGTGAGACTTCACTTCCCCCGATCGCTGCCCAGTATGGACGCCTCCACCACTGCAACGGGCGTCTGGCCCCAGTCTACCGACGACTACACCGATTACATTTCCAACCCCGCCAACGTCAACTTGGACGAGGTCGTCGAGTTGGGCCTCATGAAACAGGTCGTCTGCTATATGAACGCCGGCGGGCCCGAATACGGCGGAAGTCTGGGCGTGCACATCTCCGCCATCTTCGTCGTCTTGGTCGTATCGACCGCCGTCACCTTCTTCCCCGTTATGGCTACCCGGATAAAGAAGTTCAAGATCCCCCTCTACCCTTACCTGTTCGCTCGTTACTTTGGTGCTGGTGTCATTATTGCGACTGCTTTCATCCAGTAAGTCCAGCCAACAACGACCACCCGAGACACCGCTGACAACACGGCGTTCAACAGTCTTCTCGACCCAGCATACTCAGAAATCGGCCCGCAAACATGCGTGGGCATGACCGCAGGATGGGATCAATACTCTTGGGTACCAGCCATCGCATTGACGTCTGGCATGGTGGTATTCCTCATGGACTTCTACGCCGAACGTTACGTCGAGAAGAAGTACGGACTTGCCCACGCTGGTGCCGCCCAAGGTGGTCACCCAGGTGATCCACGAGTGCGCGCCGAATCGGTCGATC
Source organism: Zasmidium cellare ATCC 36951 (assembly GCF_010093935.1). NCBI lineage: Eukaryota > Fungi > Ascomycota > Dothideomycetes > Mycosphaerellales > Mycosphaerellaceae > Zasmidium > Zasmidium cellare. The sequence goes on from NW_022986977.1 coordinate 178,796, forward strand.
TTGGTATGATGCATTATCAACTCGACAACAGCAGCCGCCGCCGTTCCACCCACCAGGCTCTCCACTCCGCCGACCAAGACCCACACCTTAGGAACGACCTGCAACAAGGCCTCGGCAACACCAACAACGAGTCAAAGACCATGGAGGACGGCTACACTTCGGGTGACAGCCTCAGCGAGGAAATGGAAGAGCTCAACAACAGGGCCTTCCAGCAGCAAATCGCCGCCTTCCTCATTCTCGAATTCGGTGTCATCTTCCACAGTGTCATCATCGGTCTGACCTTGGGTACCGCCGGTGACGAGTTCGCAACTCTCTACCCCGTCATCGTCTTCCACCAGTCCTTCGAAGGTCTCGGTATCGGCGCCCGATTGTCCTCTATCCCCTTCCCCAAGAAGCTTCACTGGATGCCATGGATCCTCTGCCTCGCCTACGGCCTGACCACCCCCATCTCCATCGCCATCGGCCTTGGCGTGCGCACGACCTACAACTCATCGAGCAACACCGCGAACATCGTTTCCGGCATCCTCGACTCCATCTCCGCCGGTATCCTGCTCTACACCGGTTTCGTCGAGCTTCTTGCGCGTGATTTCCTTTTCAACCCAGAGCGCACCAACAACGACAGGCAGCTCCTTTTCATGATTGCTTGCGTGCTTTTGGGCGCGGGTATCATGGCTCTGCTGGGCAAGTGGGCCTAGAGGGTCTGATTGTATGATTTATATCTGCACAAAGAAATGATGGAAACGGGAGCCTTGTGGCTTTCGACGTATGTGATTACGGCAGAATCATGGGAATTGGGAATTGGGTACTGGGTACTGGGCATTGGGAAAAGGGTCTTCGTTTCTTTCTTGCGGGAGGACTTGGAATCTGAATTATCTTAGAGAGGCTATGTATGTGCTTGTACAGCCATGTTCGATAGCATTGCTTAATACCCACTCACTCGCTGAGTTCGAGAGACAAGAGGAACCCATTCTCGACTTTTCCTCTTCGTCTTCGTCCCTCTCTCCCCTTTCCATCAAAACACATATCCAACCTCCCCCAACAAGACTCGGCCAAATCTCCCTACATAACACCGCGTCTATATCCCGCCCCACTTTCGCCAATAGCGCAAGAAAAACCTCTATCCTCAACGATAGCACGACGGCGACCGAACCTGTCTTCTAACCAAGGGAGGTCCAACCTGCGAACGCCAGACCCACCCCTTCCACGCGTCCAGGGACCCGCCACATGTACAGCAGCCCGTGGCGTCCTGCCGAGCTGCGGTGCTTGAAATCTGCAGACCTTGGTGGTCTGATTACCTGATCGAGATACGAGGGAGGAATCATGTACGGAAATGTCGGCACGGCCGTATTGGGGTGTGTGGGAAATGGTGAGGGGAGGGGAGGGGAGGGGAGGGGAGGAGAGGGGAGGATTGTCAAAGTGAAGGTGTGTATGTACGATACATGTAGATACATCTTACAAGAGGCCGTTTTGGGATGAGTCGAGAAAGCCACGGAACGCGTGAGATCTCCTCCTCTTCCTTCTCCTATGGGTCGTGTAGGAGGTGGTGTTGGTGGCGTGGAGGTAGGAGGATGATAGAGTGGGCTGGGAGGGACCATTTAGGTGCTTCTCGCTTGCAGTAGAGAAACAAAAGCAGCACCCTTGCGAACGCGAGGCGATGTGCATTGCTTTTCGCGTAGATTAATGCACGGCCAGCCGGACGGGGAACGAAGACGTATATCTCGCGTCTAGACGAGAAGTGGGGTTCTGTAGACAAGAATGCGAATTGAGTCTTGATAAGGCTTATATTTGCCGCTTGAGCCTCGTCTCTACAACCAGGGCCGTCTCATCGCAAGACTTGATAAACTACACCGTGACTCGATTCAAGTTGACTAATAGCGCTGCACACTCCAAAGCGAAATTACTTCTACCACTCGAGATCGACTCCGATACACGCACAGACGGACGAACAGCCCGAAAAGTCGAGACTCGAAAGTGCGAGTGGATGCATTGCATCTTCACACGATCGGAGAGCAGGCAACCATCTTGACAAGCAAAGTCGAATCGAGCTCCTTCCCTTCTATACCGTAGTCTGAGAGAGTAGAGAGGCTTGGTCACATGTCGTTAAAGCACTCGACCTTCATGCTCATAATTCACTTGCACCCGTACAATCACATGTCCAGCGGCCGAATCGGGAAGGAGCAAGGGCAATCTAGTCCGCTCCTGCCCCACATGCTTCTATCGTCATGATGTCGATAGCCTTGGAAAGCGGACTCTACAGAACGATAGACTATGTTTGTTGAAGCAGTGAAAGTATCGTAGTGATGAATAATTGTGTTTGCCGATAAAGGATATCCTCTTATCCCGAGTACCTATCGTGCAAAAACTATAAACAAGAGTATCCACTCCACTCAAAAAACTATGTACAGCGCCAGAAGAACACATTTCTGCGATGCGTGGCTGATGTATTTGTGTGTCCTGCGAGAACGCTATCAATCAATCCAGAAAATCAAAATTCCCTTCCCTCAGAGTCGCAATCGCGCTGCTGTCGAAACGATGAAATTTGCCAACCCCAATCATAGCCATAGGCTTTTGTAGCCGGAAAACACCTTTTGAACGCCTTGCGAAAAACCATGCGATGTAGGAATATCAAATTCTCGGACTTGGTCTTTCTACCAAGTCTCAGCGATATACTGGCCAGCGTCCTTCTTGCCGGTCCAGAACTGCTTGGCTGTCTCGTAGTCCAGGTTGCCCTTGGACATGGCGACGTCGATCAGTGCCGCCTCGACACCCTCGCCCATGCCTTTGGTAGAGCCGCAGACGAAGATTCGGCCGTCGACGGCGTTGATGACATACCAGACAATGTCTGCTTGCATGCGAACTTCATCTTGGACGTACTTGGCCACCTTGTTCTGCTTCTTGGGATCGGCGACAGTCGGTGGTGCGTTCTCGTCATCAGTGTGCTCAACCACACCAGCTTCGTCCTCGGCCACGGGAGGTAGTTGACTTGCCCGAGACTGTACGACTTTCTTGATCTCTGACTCGTGAGCGCCGAGCTCGCCGCGGTAGATCTCATCGAGCATGCTGTCTCGAATGCCCTGGATCAGCCAGATCTTGTTGGCGCAGTTGGCGTTCTTCAGTCGGTTCAAGATGAAGCCTCTGAAAGGTGCCATTCCCACACCAGCACCAATAAGCACCATGGGGCCGTCGCTTGCGAACTCTCTTGAAAGTGGGTTCGACATCAAGCCTCGGAACATGGGTACTGAAAGGTTGAGCTGGCGCCCAGCGACACCCGGTCTCAAGCAGAACCCCTTCGCCTCTGCATCCTTCTGTGACTTCTCGTCATGCTCGACAAACTTCTTGGCCAGTCGCTCGAGGAACCCAGATCCTACGCCAGACCGCTTGTCGTTGATGAAATTCTCGGTCTCATGAACCGTGACTGCGATTTCGATCAAGCGTCGACCAGCGAGGCCTTCTCGTGCTGAAGAAACATGTGGGTCGTTCGAGAGCGAATAGAAACGTGGCATGAGCTGGTTCAGTACGCCGCATAGTGACTCGAGCGGCGGCTTCGATGAAGGGAATGCGTGTAGGAGTTGCTGCAGTGTGATATGCGGTCCAGTCCGAAGGTCGCAGAAGGTCGCCTGTCCTTGCGCGCTGCAAAGGTATTCAAGAATCTTCTTCTCGTTGGGATCCGAAGCGTACTCTGCCAGTACCCTCAAAAGTGGCTTCGTAGGCGCAACCGATGAAATGTCGACGGTCCAGGTCAAGACTTCTCGTCGAGTAGTCACAAGCTCTCTCGATTCCTCTTCACCCCAAATGGTCGGCCACCGTCCTCCATTGGTATGCAGTCTGACAGCCCTATCACGCTGGAATCTGGGGATGCCCAATTGATTCATGATATCTTCGACGACATCAGGATCATTAGGCGGGCAGACGCCAACAGCGCCACCAACTTTGAAGTCGACGCCACCTTCCTCAGGGTAGTCTGTGACGTCGATATCGAAGTGGAACGTCCGCTTCTCCGCACCAGGCTTCGTGAGCTCGCGAGCACTATACAGCGGAGCGTTGAAGATGTTGTAGGGAGGATGCGGCTTCATGTATTCGGGTGGGATTCGCTTCACTTCGTTTGCGTCATGCTTGTGCATCGCCTCTTCGGGGAACTTGTCGGTGATGGATTCTCTTCGTATCGGTCCAAACGATACCTTCGATTCAGGCAAGTCGACTATCTTGTTGAGCGGCGTGTCAAGGGATAATGATCGCAGATCGAGATTGAGAAATCGATATGCGGCAGTGCTCGGTGTAAGGATGGGTGCGAATGCGACCTCATCAGTATGTAGTGGCAGCGACTCGATCATGCAACATCCTTCGCCGCAACAGTACTTCTGAAAGAACTTGGTGCCACCTCCAGAACCGATAAGTCTCCTAATATCATCGGCGTTGGAAGCGTATGTGGTGCTTGCACGTCTCTTCTTGGGCGGTGATGCAGTCCTATCCAACGACAGATTCTTTATTCTTTCAATCGGCTCGTCGTTCGGTTCGGTCGCTGGGGTCGAAGGCGCGTCGCTATCGCTCGTGTTGGTGTCGTCGGTGAAGCCAGCGAGACTATCGCCGCTTGATCTCGGGCTGGGAGCCATGGTGCTCATATTGCTGAGTCGGACTTGAGCGTCGAGCGGCAAGGTCATGTCCTTGTTACGGAGTGGTTCGACCGGAATAGGGTTGTCGGGGTGGCTCGTGGCGGTATATGGGATGCTCTTATGTCGGTGGTATGGCTGGGCGCCGTATGAAGAGAAGGTATGGCGCCTCGCGCCCGTCTTTTGTAAGCCTGACATTGGCGGTGGTCAGGATTATTGGCGGTTAATGGAACAGGGTGGGTAGGTAGGACTGTGTCGCATAGTCAGTAATTGTCCGAGCATTGGTAATGCAAGAGCGCCGTGTACAGGGAAAAGTGTGCGGAAGAGGGCGAAAGATCGGCAGAGCGAGGCTCGAGGAACGGCAGACCGGATAAAGGCAAGACAAGAACAGCGCGGGCGTGTTCTGTCTGGCGTGGTAAAGATGCTGTAGAGACAGTTGGTGATGCCGTCGGAAAGTGCCTCGCCTCACCCCTCCGCCGTCCCTCTGTCTCTCTCTCAACACACCCACGGAAGGTCGGCAATCGTGGGCGGTGGGGTCGACGGCTACTCACCCACGAGCGACGGCCAGATGCGGATTCGATGATGAGATTGAGTGGTGGGCGGTGGCTATCAGATCCGAGTCGCGGATCTGATACGCGACGATGATGAGAGCCGCGGCGCACAATATTTGGTGTTGGAACAAAGAGCCAGCAGTCGGAGTTGGGTGGCGGTGGGTGATGGTCGTTTGTTGGTGGTGTGGTTGTGCGAAAGAAGAAGGCCGAGTCTCAGGAGAAGTGGTCAGTGTCGAGTCTGCAATATTCAATCATGCCATTTCACGGTCCAGGCGAAGACGACGACGACGGAGATGCGATGCCGAGGGTTTCGATGCTTCTTTTGGGCAAGCTCCCACCACCAAAAACCGCCCTTCCAGACAGGCCGGTCTCGGCAACGTCAGAGATCTTGATGAATGGATTTTGGACTTTCCAGGTTCATATGATGATGGGAGAACACTCCGGAAGCCCTTCTACTTTCATTCTACGATGCGAGATATCTACCCCCTCTGGCAATCTACGCTCTCTTCCATACTCCGACAAGCCGAACGCCACCGTTCACATCGGCCTTCTCGCCAACTCGCAAGCTACCGATCCAGCTCGCCGACAGCAAAAAGACAGGTTAATCGTTCGCCCGCCTCCCGCCGTCTTGCTTCTTTTCGCTCTGCCGGCACTTCTCACCGTCACCTTCCTTCTTCGGCGGCCTTCTCCTCCGATCTACGCTGCGAAGTGCGATAGACTCTTCCTCCCTCTCTTGTCTGACCGATTTCTGTACACATGTTTCCGCGCTTATCAGATCTACGAACAACAGTTCATCTAATCTATCCCGGCACTCTTGCTGCGATGTTACCACGTCTCCGGGAGCTGGATTCCGGTGGGTCTGTGAGCGCGCACGTGACAGGATGTGCTCTATGCACGACCTAATCCTTACTTCTTCAGTATCCCAAGACTTTGGCTGTCCGGCATTCGATATTATCAGATCATCAATGCGCTCGTTGCAGCCTGATCTCGCGTGGCACGTCGGGAACGTTTCAGAACAGACGCGTTTCTCCATCCCAGAACTTGGCCAAGTACACGCATTCATAATCTCTCACTGATGGCTTAAAGACCAGCAGTGTCTTCGTCCTCGAGCACAACCCGAGTTAATCCGAACACCCAAAATCCGTCTGACATCAACCTGTCACCAAAGATCTCACCCGACATCTCACTCGATCACCGACAGCCCGGGAAACGTCCTAACTCCCCGGCTTCACCACTACACCAGACGTACTGGAACCTACAAAACCGCTAGGAGATCGCAAGTTCTACTCTAACTCTTCGTACCTGCAGCACTCCCATGACTTCACACTTCTGTCCCACAGTAGAGTACCGAAAACCAAGGCAATATGTCGCACCAGACGACCACGGAAAACTTCTCCTTAACCTCACTTCATCGGAGGTGGCCGACGATGTCTGCATCGCATAGTCGTCGGCGACTCTCGAACTCACTGGGTGACATGTTTCTGTGCCCTTTTCGTCCTGAGGTCAGTACCTTCGGCGGAGCTCTGTCCGAGGCCGTGGAGGTTGGTTTCCAGGTCTTTGATTCTGTGATGCAGGTGTTGGCTATGAGACTTGAGTGTCAGGCCGGACGATCAGATCTCGACTTTGGTAAGACTTGCTGCCATTCTCTTCGACATTGTCAACTCGGGACCAATATTCCTCAAATTCCGTTCCTGGTGCTCACCATGTCTCCGTCATTGAGTGAGATAGTGCACCTCTCAAAAGATTTCGAAAGAAAATCTAGATTTCTCAAAATCCGACCTGTACTGATACCAAAGCCCTGTCTATCCTACAAGCCCCATCTGTCTAGGAAATCTACCGTTTATCAATCCCCAACTTCCTCACAATCCACTTTCCCACCCTCACACTCGGCTCATCCAACACCCAAGTCCCCACTTCAGCCGCCGCAAAATTAATCGGCGTATTAATCACCTGCGCGACCAAAAACCTCGAGCTCAGTCCATGGATCCCAAAATCCGGAATCTTCAGCCAATCGTCGATCCACAGCACCAGGTCCTGGTGCATCTGCGTGCCCAGCACGCGGTACACGCGGTCGTTGATCGTCCACAGCAGAGGGGTGTGCACAAGGTACAGCGCGAAGCAGATCCGTCCGAGGTAGCGCATGGGTTGGGTGGTGAAGAGGCTCTGGAGCCATTCGATGCGCAGCACGCCGTAGACGAGCATCAGCGCGCCCCAGAAGTTCCACCAGCGCCAGTATTCGTCCTGGTAGTAGACGCGCGGCGTGAGCAGCTCCGTGAGGATGTACCAGCCGGGCGCTTCGCTGGATTGTTTCGGGTCCCGGATTCCTGACGGTTGGCAGAGGAGGTACCACCCCGTGAAGAAGAAGATGTGGTGCATGACGGTGCGGGAGACTTTGAGAGGTTGCTTGGCGAGCAGCGCGTGATCCCATCCGCTCAAATCATTCATCGCGAGTAACACCCCTCCCATGAACATCGCCAGCGCCCACTCCCCCGTGCTCAGAAACGTCACAGCGGCCAGAAGAAACAGCCCCGCCCGTACAGACACCGACACGGTGCTGAACATCGCACACAGCCCAAACACCGCCATGCTCCCGACAAACTCAATCGCCATGGTGTACGACGGCGGGTTATAGATGTACCAATGCTCCTTGGTGCCGTGCCGCTCGAAAGGGTTGACCATATGCCACGTCTCCGGCACGAACCTGGCCATTTCCTTGCTGAACGTCGCCTCGGGCTGCGGCCACGCCATTCTGGGCGCGAGTCCGAATGGCAGTTGCATAGCGATTGCGAAACATAACCCCACTCCAATCGGCGGGATATACAACCTAAAAGGCCTCCTGATCGTCGCAGAAATCAGGGAATTGTAGCATTTCTTCGCATTGCCATCGCGGAGGGAGCGCAGCGGCGAGAGCGAGAGGACGTAGCCGGAGAGGATGAAGAAGATCGCCACAGCCGCATTCCCGCCCGTGAAGAAGACCCGCAAGAAAGGCAGTTGGAAGATGTAGTGATTTCCCTCGTGGCCCCAGCCATATAGAAGATCATCTGTCGGCCCGTAGAACCAGGAAATGTGGTGGTAGAAGTAGACGAGGAAGGCCGCGAAGCCACGCAGGCCGTCGAGGTAGGCGGTGGAGTTTCGTACGTTGTTGGAGTTATTACTTGAGGCTGTGTTTCTCGCTGTCGATGTAGTGGCGGCGTTGTTGCTCGCGTCGAGCGGATCTTCCTGTCGCGAGAGCGTGTCGAGGTTGTGGAGCGGGAGCGTATGACCTTCGCGTTCCTCCAGTTCCAGCGTGGACGACGAGGAAGCCGCCGCCATGGTTTGTTTTGGCCCCTGTAATGACCGGTCTTGTTTTCGATTAGTATTATTGTGATATTCTGTACATTGTGCCCGGATGAGTATTGGATGAGAGAGCAACACGTGAGGTTGGAAAGATTGAAGGAGGTGCGGTGGAAGGATCGCAGACCGCGGTACCTTTTTGGTGGCGTTTTTGGCGAAAGTCTATTTCGTTCACTTCACCTCACCCCCTCGGTGCTCTATATACGAAGAGTCGTCAGAAGTCATGAAAGGCTGTCTTTTACACTGCATCTTGGATAACAAATCTCGGCGCTGACTCTCACGAAAAATGGACAGCGATACCATTATCAAACATGGGAGCAAGTGGAAGGTTTCGTATACTGTAAGAACCGACATCGATGATATCATCTCATAGATCTCGTGAAGTGTATCAAGCGAACGCCATGAAGCTATCCAGAGAAACAGCATGTCAGGATTCGAAAAGCAGTCTGACATCTCGCAGGAGAAGACAAGAGCAGCGAACTTCCCCGCAAGTGAGGACATGGAGCGAGGATTGTCAATTTTCCAGGAGGATGAACAGCAACGAAGACGAGTTGACTGACCGCTTAATTTACTAGAACTTCCCGAATCGGTGGTCGCCTGCTCGCTCCTGTACTGTGCCGGCATCGTGACCTGTCCGGAAATAAGATCTTGCTTGCGTCGACACCACGCGAGCATCGACGTTCCTACGAACGTCTTTGGACACTGTCATTGGCTTTTCCCATAGCACTGTTGGTTCCCCGATGATCGCTGCGAAGCTCCTCAGGTTGGTTCCTGGTGCCGAGCTTGGAAGGTGCTTCAACCTTGCCTCTAAGCCCAGACTCGACCTCCTTCTCAAGCGCCTCGTGACTTCCACGTTTACCACCTTCCTTCCTTGGCATCTGCTTATCACATTTAATATCTCTATTTGGCATGATGCGTTCAGGCAAGCTCTTGCGAAGCATGCGTCAAGCTTCTTCCGCGTACGCCAATTTATCCTTTTCCGCTGTACGCGGAAAGATCTGGATGGATGGATGGCGATTGGATGGACCAGATCTAAACAAGCTTTCCTTGCCACAGGGTCTGCAACTCGAGATGGTCTTGAGGCTCATGCTCAAGCAGGAAGGTGGCCTATGATCGAGTGCTATGCAATACCATTTCAGGAAGAAGAGTTGGTCAGCCTCGCGAGGCCTTCCCATTCCGGTTAGAACGATCATTAGCGCCCATAGATGCATTCATCTTCTTGTGGCGCCATCGTAGCGCTCCTTCGTTATCGTTGGCAGGCTAATATACGCGGATGGCGTAGCAGTTTATAAAGCACGTCTCACTGTCTAGACATCACTGACTGTCCACTTCGCCCTGGCCCTCTTTGGGCACCCTAGTCCAATCGCGCTTGTGCAGTTGATGCTTTTTGACCCAGTCTGAGAGACTATCGAAGCTGCGGCATACGTGCGGGACGCCTGTAGTTAAGAGCCAGGACTCTTGGTCTTCTGGGTCCCGTTGCCAGCTGGGTGTTGTTAGCCGTACGGAAAACTCTCAAGTCATTTAAATGAGCGCCACTCACCGATCCATCGCGATGTCACCGGAGCACATGATCGACTGCGAGATGTCAGATATATCGTCATTCTGATTGAAAAGTTCTCCAGCAGAGAGGTGAATTATCATGCATACCTGACGTAGATGTTCGATGCAGTGTTCTGCGAACACTAGTCAGTACAAACAGCCTTGGAAAAGCTTATATGGACCCACCTCGATGGTGAACAAATCCATGTTCCGTCTCGTTTGCAAAATAATGGCCACGATGATAGGATTTGCGAAGTCGATCCTGAACGCATTAGTCAAGCTGTCGACCACACTTCCACGAGGGACTGCGATACAAGACAATGTAGCTGGTGGAAGACTTCGAGTCCATACATCCCCAACGAAGGGTTTCGTGCTGACTGAATGGTGTCCGGAAGAGCGTCGACGTCGAAGCCTGTCGCGGCGCTGGTTTGGATCACACCGTCGGTGGCTGATGGGAGAAGACGTTATCATTCGATCGATGCTGGGACGTTATATGGGGCCTTACGAAGTTGAAGATTGCGCCAGGCTTATCTGTTTCTTTCGTGGGAAACCCGTCTTTACTCATAAAGACCTCTCCAGGTGCAAAGGTTGTTTCGTAGTAATGCACCGCTTCTCGAGCAGGATCTGAAGACGACAGCTCAACTGAATTGTACGCCGTATGTCTAAGTAATATCTACGTACAGTAGCCGATGTCTTCGGGACATGTTCGTGAGGTCGACTGGATGTAAAGAAGGAGGCCTAGTATTGCCACAGCTTCAATCAAGATGGTAACAGACAACGTTGTAGTAGAGGCAGGCCATCTTCTCCATGCTGTCTTTGGACGAACGGCACATTCTTCATCAGGTACTTCAGCAATGGTAGCCAAGTCGTCAGGAGTGGAGAGCAGCGACTTGTATTCCATTCTGTCGATGGATATCGGCGAAGTAAAAACGCACAAGAGTTCAACGAGACGATTCACACTGCAGCTTGAAGGGTGTCTGCTCAACCCGATTCATGGGAGCAGTCCATGCAGTGGCACGCTATCGATTCCCAATGGCCTTCGATAGTGGCAAGCCTACTAGCGTCGTCGTTCAACGGCGGACTACATCTAATGCGGCCCGTGAGTCGGCATTCAATCCGTTTGATGGCAACTGCGGCCCTTGAGGGTGGGGCTGGGAGACCAAAGATCGACGAGTGGCATTTGCTAGGTCATTGGTTGGTCAGCTCGGCCATATTCACCGTGCTGTGGTACGTCCTGCTGCAATTAGGAGCCTAGTCTCGTTGGACAACGTCGAAAATGTGATGAAGGGCGTAACTTGGCTCTATGTCGGCGTCTTCTTTCTGCTAGAATGCTCCATGGCAGCTTTGAGGCTGACTATTCGGTCTTTCGTGCGCTTCCCTTCATTGACGTCCCGTTCCCAACACTCTTCGGCATCTCTCCTCTTTTGCTCAGCTTGTTCATCTGGTTCGTCTCTATTCTTTGCAGATAAGAGCGAGCAGGACGCATCTTCCGTGCTCTGCCATATTTGGAAGGTGACAGCAGGCTGCGTCCTGCCGCCTTGTCAAGACCACATGAATCCTCGAGTGCTGGATAAGACCTGCCCTTCTGGGCATTGCACATTGTCCGACTGACGGCGTACCTGTCGTTTGTAGCATGACATAAAAGTCGCAGGATCTTCTTCAAGAGTCAATCCGTTTGAACACATCCATCGACTTGGCTCATCATTCCAAGAAACTCAAATCACTGTCCAAGACAAACCACCATGAAGACTGCCATCCTTCTTCTCCTGACTCTCTCGGTCATCGGCTTGGCTGCTCCAGTATGTCTAAAATGCACATGAGATACTTCAAAACATCTTGCTGACGACAATAGGTCGAAGTGAAGCCGAGAGCAGCTTGTACTCCGTGGCGAACCAAGGAGCGCGACGTCGACTGCATCGGTGCAGAGGAGGATAACCTCCTTAAAGCAAGAGCTGCTTGTACCCCATGGCGAACGAAAGAGCGTGATGTGGACTGTCCTCCGGCGGAGGAGACTGTTTGAATCATTTGAAGAAGTCATCGTGGGAGCAATGTATTTGCCACGGCCTTTGGCATGATGTTGGCTGTGAGATTGAAGAGAAAAATGGACTGATTGATGAGTCTATTGAAGGGATGTCGTGGCCTGTCGTAACTTATCAGTAGACTCCCTGCTATCACAAGCTGATGTTTCTATCCCTGTGGGTATTTGACACGGTCAGTCAACTTGCAACAACATCCTGTCAACAGCTTTGAAGGTACTTCAAACGACGATGCGACTGATGGATCCCTATGAACACTGCACGGTCGCACCTACCGTTGCCACCTACAAACAGACCTCCTCACCGCAAAAACTCATCCAAGCCCTCCCAAAAAGCATGCTTTCCATCCTTCCTTGCGCTCTTCAACGCCTTCTGCTCCCCAACAGTAAACTTAGGCTCATCCTCCTCTGCTTTCTTCTTGGCCTTCTCCTCTCTGCGTACGTCTCTCTTCTTCTCCTTCTTCTCCTTCTTCTTGGCCTCTCGCTTGACAACTTTAGCTTTGGGAGTCTTGGGCTCCTCCTTTTCGAGCTTGAGGGTCTTCTTGTCTTTTTCTTTCTTTGTGCTGGTTTCGCGCACGCGAGTACCGCCGCTACTTGTGGTCGTCGGCATGGTCAGGTCCGTGGCGCTGGGGTTTGTGTGGACTGGAAGTGATGCGGGGGACGAGGTACTCAGAGCACTTTAAATTACAGAAGGTGTTGTTGATCCTCGAATCGCCTAAGTCGAACAAAGCATTGGCAGCTGAACACTTCAATGAACGGACGAGTGACGCAAGTCTCGACGGCCATTCACCTCTGTTCCCAATTCGGCGAGTGACTTCCTGTTGTTTCTTTGTCCCATCACAACACAGTCCTTTATAACAGCCCACTTTCCCACCTCTACACCTTCCCCAACGACAGACGGAGACCCACCCTCACAAATCTCCCTCAGACTCCATCCACTATGCCACCCTCATCTTCACCCGGACTCGCGCCGCCATCAAACGCGCAACCAAGCCCAAGACAACCCAATCTACGACCATTGCTGGCGAGACGAAGCGCTCCCCAGCCTCAAAGAAACCCATTACGACTAAAACCCCAGCTCGTGGCGACGTGCTCCCCAAGCGCCCAAAAGTCGAGAAGAGGGAGGCGACAAAGCAGGCCAAAAAGGAGAAGGAGAAGGCGAGGAAGGAGGATGTGAACGCGAAGAAGGCTTTGGAGGCGGAGCTTGTGACGAGGGAGAAGGTGAAGGAGATTAAGGAGAAGAGGAAGGCGGCTAGGGCGGAAGGTGTTGCGTAGTCTGTCTGATTGGAGACTTGATGGCATGGGGGCGCTCTTGTGGAATGGAACAATAGCTTTTCCATATCACATTATTAAAATCGAAAACCCTCCCTAGAAACGTCTCGTCAACTCGTCATCTCGCTATACTACACATACAGGGCAAAAGGTATCTCTCAAGCAGCAAAATCAATCTCGGTCCACTCACTACTGCCCAACGACTTTCTTTCCCAAATTCTTCGCCTCCTCTGCCGCATTAACAGCTACTGCCTCGGCCTTCCTTGCCGCGTCATTCAACTCCTCGGGCCATCGCTTGGTCAGCTTCAGCAGGATGTAGTAGAGTTGAATGACGCCTCCATGCACGTTCTCCTTGACGACCATGGTCAAGCCATGTTGCAGGAAGCCTTTGACGACTTCGCCGTCCAGACCGGAGTAGAGGCCTCGAGCGCCCTCCTGGCGGTAGATACGTCGGAGGGAGTACAGCAGTGCGGCTTGGCCTTCGAGGAGTTTCGTAGCCTGTCGAATGGTCTGTTTGACGCGACGCTGGGTGGCGGTTGCGGTGGTATCGATCTTGTGATCAGAGGGGTCGACTTCTTCGTACTCGGAGTTCGAAGGGGAGGCTTGGGATGCTTGGGCGCGGGATTTGGCGAGGGAGACGGGGTAGGTGATGGATGTGGCGATGACCTTGGACAAGGCTGCCACAAGGAACGTCTGCACGAAAGAGGGATTCTCTCTATATTTCTTTGGCGTGACATTCCTGAGTAAGTTGTCGACCGCGAACGTGATGGCTGGGTTCAATGTCAAGATCAGCTGGGCGCTATAGCCGGCCCAAAAGCCTTGGATGCCCTTCTCGGAACGGATCTGAAGGGCGATGTCCTTGACACTGAGGTTGTCACTCTCGCCGGGCGTGGTCGAGGAAGTTGGGTCCCGTGCTGCGATGAGAGCTGCTGTCTGCTGCCGGGTGACGATGTTGGAGATTGGCATGGTAATGGCCTTGGAGAAGGCACCAGCAAGCACGCCAACGCTCAGTTCCTTCAACACGGGCAGCTGCTTGCCTCCCTGCCTCTTGAGCATCTGCTCTCGCAGAGCCGTGTACGCCAGGAAGAACAGGAACGAGTCAGCGATGTGCTTGACCACATCAGACGACAGGCCTGTGTAGAAAGCACGCAGCCCTCCTTCATTCTTGTAAATCTTCCTGCCAGCATCGATCGGATCTTTATACTCTGCATCCGCATCACTCGCAGCATGCTCCGCCTCTTTATCACCCTTCAACCCCTTCTGAACCTGCAGCCTCGTAACAATCACATCGATTGGGTAGACCACGCTCTTCGACAACGCAGACGCAATGGCGCCCGCCAACGCATGGCCGAGCGCAGGTAAAGCCGGCCCGCCATAGTCCTTCTTGGTGACCGTCCCTTCCTGGATCAGGTGGTAGAGGGTGAAGGCGTCCTCGGGGGTGTACTCAGCATTGAACAAAGGATTGAGAGTAGCAACGAAGCTCACAAGCTGGCTGTTATAGGCAAAGAAGCCCTCGCCCGTCATCTTGACTGAACAGCCACGACACGGACAGCCGTGTGTTGATGTTCAAGAAAACGATGTGTGTTCGCTGGTGATGAACCTCCTCTCGAAGAGTCAGCCCACACATCTCCATCGCCGCGTGCACCCTGTCCTGCCCAGCGCCTACTCCTCTTCCTCATCTTGCGCGGACCCTGTCTGGTCGCGATTCCATTGCTCCGCACGACTGACCTGATTCCTATTTATTCCTGCTCATCTCAATGCTATTCGCTCGCTCGTCGTGTTCCCTGTCGCGTTGTGTCAGTGAACCCGGTGATTGTGAGGGGAAGAGGTGTACGTACTGGTGAGGAGAAGTTCACGTCTGAAGCTTGCTGCTTCTTTGGGCAGCGCGGACATGGTATGTGTAGCAAGGGAGCTCACCTGTGCTGCGAGTGGACTTTATCGATGCGCTCATCTCAAGCGAGTCACGTCAATCTTTCCCCGGATTGTGGCGTTCTTCCTCGGTAAGGAATCGGACACCATGCTTCTTTAAGAAGTCAGATGGGGAAGGGCTCATGATACTTACGGCAGCAGATGAGAGTGAACGAGGTCGTCAATAGGAGCATTCCAGCTCTGTATCATCATCACGCTATGTACAACCGATCAACGCTCTGTGAACCCTCTAATGCGACCCTGATGCAAGAAACACTGAATTCGTAACCAAACACACCACCATGACGACGAACCCGTAAATCGCAATGGCCAGGCTCAGCTTTCTTAGCAGGTCGCTCTTCCATTGTTTGGAGACTCGTGATCCTCCTTGCTCTGCGGCGTCGGGTGAGCCGCCATAGTCCTCATCGTCCTCGTCCTTGAGCAGGCGTTGATGATGAGGCGAGTCGGGTGCACTGATCTTGTAATAAAACAGTCCGGGTAGAATGAACGAGATCGCCGTGCTTCCAGTCGAGCCAACGTACGCAAGAACCTTATCCAGACTGCTCACCGTCATGGCAACGATGTAGGAAAGAATGATAATCAACGTGGTGAGAATGGCGAAGCGTAGTTCACTCATCTCATCGGGCCTCGATCTCTGCATTGGAACTTTCGCCGCAGCACCGCCACTCAACAAAGAGTTTCTGGATGGAGATCCTCGAGAAGAGGCCGCCGGTGTGAATTCCGTATTCTTCTTGGTCGCTGGTCTCCACTTTGTTACGGCGTCCAGCGATGCACGGCAAGGGTGGACCTGAAGAGGGTAGCTGAACATGACAAGTACGACAATGGCGGCGCGTCCAATGGTTGACGCAACGCTGGGCAGGTACTGGGCGACGATGTTTCCAACGACCTTGTCTCCGAAGGAAAGATACCCGGTGATGGCCACGAGAATGTAGATGCTAGCTGCGGAGCCAATAGAGGCCGTGACGACCGCGGTGGTACGAGCTGGGCTGGCGTCCTTGATTTCGTTCAGGATAGAGAACATCTACAGGCGTTAGCTTAGATGATATACTGCAAGATCCAGCTACACTTACATTCTGATGGCATGTATACGCAAACACAATCACAGGAAAGCTTGAAAGCGTTGCCACGGCCCCCTGCCATTTCACCCAATGCACTGGGCCTCGGTCTGGAATCGTGTCGCCTGAAGCAAAGTGGTATACAACAAGTACGACCAGGTAAGCGATGGACACAAGGGCAACGACCGAAGTGTATTTCAAGCTGTCCAGTTTTCGGAGGAACGAAAGTGGTATCACAATGAGCCTGGCATATGGTCAGCAACGCGAACTTCTTCAATCTGGTTCTGTACCGTCTCCACGGTGTACGATATGACTCACATGAAAGCAGTGACCCAGAAATGCCGATCAACCAAGTATTGAGCACCGCTGTCATCAATGCTCGAAGAGAATCCCCTCACAACTCCAGGCATCAGGTCTCCAATGATGATGAGGTAGGACACGCCGACTCCAAAGCACTTGACAGTAATGGCCGCATCAAAGATCACAGCAGCATTCGGATATGTGATCTGGCTCAGCGCAAAGAATGAGGAGCCTCCTCGGTCCAGATATCTCGCGCATCTTGTCTGGAGATATAACCCAAAACCACTCGTCAAGCCGGCCCATAATATTACTATCACACCAAGTGTTATGCCCATGTTTGACATGGCGTGAGGCATGGCGAGGACGCCAGCGCCCACGATTGTGTTGACCAGATTGATCACGGAGGACGCCCATGATGCATTCCCTGCTGGTCCCGTTTGTTTGGTGTGTCTTCGGCGTGATTGTGAGGATGTCGACGCGGGTCTCGAATCACCGCCATGCTCGCTAGGGACTGAATTTATGGCGGCGTAGGAGGCCATGGTAGGCAGAGGGTTGGAGGGCAGGCGACAAGTTTCCTTTTGCGATCGGGTCGGCCGTTATTGCGGGAGCATTTGAAAATCGAGGATTGCGGCGGTTCAGGGCTGGACTTTCGCTGGTGGTGACTATGCAACCCACAATGGCTGCTGGCGTCGGTGTTTGGTGTAGGCGGAGGTGAAAGTTGGTCTCGGTGTTGTAGTTTCGGTGAGGTTGAGGGTTGCGCCAGATGACGAGCGGCGATCACACCTCAGGCCAAGCCAAGGCCAGCAAGGGTCCGCCGCCCTGGCGCGTGCCGGGTCCACCTGCCAACTTGAACCTCACTTCACTCACTTCACCTGGCCAAGCTGCTGAGCATGTGACAGTCGTAGCTGAAAGACGAGATGGCCGTCACACGAGATACGGCAGTCGACACGCTGCAGATGCTGCATGAGCGTCTGGCCAGGATCGACTTCGCCGTCAATGGAGACGACATCGCCCAAGAAGACCACAAACCAAATGCCTCGGCAAAGGCGCGTCTTGCTTCTCTGGAGCGTACATTGAACACCCTTGCAGCGAGTTCGCTCGGCGTCTCGGACGTACTGCAGTTGCACAACTCACATCCCGAGCTATTCCACCCAGCGGATCCAAAAGACGTGCCAACGACGCTCCCACCAGCGTCATTAGCGCAACTGATCCTGGCACACGACCATCTCTACCGCACGACCTCCACCCAACTGTCCACGCTCAACAACAACAAAGAAGTCCCAGACGCTTCAGCTCTGACGAAGCTCATTTCACTCCAGCCCAGAATCGACAAAATCGAAGCCCGACAAGCGCAACAGGCGAATGAATTTGCAGAACTGAGGACCAGGAGTGCGAAGATTGTGGAGCGGTGGTATGAGAATGGCGTGCTGGATATGGGTGAGAGATGGGCTGGGTGGGAAGAGAAGTTGAAAGACTGTGAGATATTGGTACGGAGGAAAGAGGCAGCGAAGAAGAGGGAAGAGGAGATGCTATGAAATGATGAC
This sequence comes from Zasmidium cellare ATCC 36951, assembly GCF_010093935.1. Taxonomy (NCBI): domain Eukaryota; kingdom Fungi; phylum Ascomycota; class Dothideomycetes; order Mycosphaerellales; family Mycosphaerellaceae; genus Zasmidium; species Zasmidium cellare. The sequence continues at coordinate 196,961 of NW_022986977.1, forward strand.
AATGATGAAGATGAAAAGCTAGAACCTCTACGGGGGCGAGATGATGGTTCTATCGCGTGCGATGAAAATGTGACATGCGATCCACCTCCCTGGCATTGACCAGCGATCTTCCGGATAGTTCCCCTTGGTCCCACATGTCTGGGTGTTGTGTCGAGTCGATCTATCTCCGCCGACTCGTCTCCTCGTCATGGTTGTCCTCCGACATCCTCTCGCTCAGTTGTTGCCACTGCTTCAACTCCTCCTCGGCAGCTCTTGCACGATTCTCGGCATCCTCGACTCGCGCACACATCGCCCGCCTCCATCTGTGTCGCTCCAGCGCATCCATCCTCGCTCGAAGTCGATCGTTCTCCGCCCTGATCTGACCGAGCTCGTACTCCGTCCGTTGGAGGTCCTCCCAGTGGACATTATGCAGTTGAATGGCATGGTCGCGATCGTGGACGGCTTTCTCGTAATCTGCCGACAAGTGCTGGTTCATTTTGATCAAATGGTCGATGTGCGTCTCTAACTTGGCGACCTCTCGGTGGAGCTTGATGCATTCATCGCGATAGAGTGGTGTCTGGCTACGTCCTGGTGCAGTATGGTCGTACGGGGGCGCGGACCAACGAGTCGCAGGTGGAGGCTGATCGATGTTGAAGACCGCTTCTCTCATGCTGGTCGTAACGTGCTCTGATTTGAAGGCGTCGGATTCGTCATCTGGAAGTTGATCATTGCCGGGCGTTCCTCGTCGAAGGTCGCGGTTTTGGTTCGCCCAAATGGTCTTTCGCCTGAACACTCTCCTCAGCTTTCGAATCATGGCTGCTGTCATGCGGCGGATGATGCTGGCAGACACCTGTAGAAAAGAATCGCGATTGTTGTCAGTAAATACGATGCTGGCGGGTTGCTGCCTTGGCCACCGAGTGCGACATCATGGAAGGCACGCGCGCAGGCCATTGTGAGACCTTGGCCACCCTTGCGCGCAGATAAAGAGGCGACCGTGAAGACACAACGCTGACGGTCGTCGGAGAAGCATGATCGATATGTGCGAGAAGATGGTCAAGACGAAGCCGGTTGATCGCGAGAGGGCACGCGCCTGCTATGTGCGCAAAAAGACCAAAAAGAAAAAGTTCGCGAACGATAACGTCAACATCCGGGGATTGAACCCGAGCCCCTCCAATTCAGCAAAAGAGAACCCCGCCGTTCGGGGGAAGAGAAACACCGTTTCCGCTGTTTACTGCTTTAACCATCAAGCTCTCAAAGTACAGGATTGCGGAGTGTTACGCGCACTCACACAACTTGAACAACAATGGGTGGTTTAGACTGTTTTCCTTAAGCCTACTGTTGCAAGTCATGCGCCTTACTGCTTGAGCTATCATATGGTTGAAGATTAGGCGCGCAAAAGGAAATATATAGGCTACCTCGTAGTGCCGCTTGCTGGTTGGCTGGGTTGCCGAAATTCTGACACGCTAGGCTGGATGGGGAAGGAGTGGTGTGAATTGGGCGTGAGATTTGCTCGACGAGGACGCCATCCCACGACTGTTGGACAGGTGTGTGCGCGAACACATGTTACTGGTATTTTATTCCGTTCTTTGGCCCCGACTGTATTCTACCGCGCTGACAAATGATCGCCGCCAGATCCCGAACACTCCGCCTCGCACAACACCAGAACTTCAACAAAGCCTCTAACTGGACACTCTTAAGCCGTCCACCTCACATCCTTCTTCTCCTGATCCACCAACCGCAGTCTCAGACACGCAATCTCCGCCCCCAAATCCCGATTGTTCTGTCTCACGACCTCCAGACTCGTTCGTCGCAGCTTCAACTCCCGCTCCGCCATCCGCAACCGCTCGTGCATCACGAAGACTTCCCTCTCCGCCAGCTGTGTTGCCTCAATGTCGTCGTCGCTGGAACGCTGGTTCCAGAGATCCTGCACTTCACCTTTCAGGACTTCATTTTGTGCCTGCGATTCTTGCAGCGGGACTTCGAGCTTTTCGTTTTCGGCTTGTTTGTCTTCGACGCCGCGCATCTCGTACTGGAGCAGGTCGGACTCGTACCGAATGTCTTTGAGATCTTGAAGCTTGGAGACCGCGGCGTTGAGTTGCTCACTGAGATGCAGAACGTCGTAGCGGAGTTTGCAATGTCGATGGCGTCTGCACCTGAGAAGTGATTGGATCATGTCACGGTCGAGCAGCTTCTGCTCGGTGCAGTGGTCAAGTTGGTCCTGGAGGGTTGACAAGTCGCGAGCAAGCGTGTCGTGCTGGTGCTTCCAGTATGTGATGGACTTCTCCTTCTGTGAGCATTGGTGACGAAGGTCGTGGTTGACATCTTCTCTGGCTGCCAGCTCGTCCAGGACGCTTTCAAGCTCTTGCCTGGCGTCGTTGAGCTGCTTCTCGGTCTCTTCCAGCCTTGCAGCGAGCTTGTCAGCCTCGTCGTCTAAGTCGGAACACCGACGCTGTAGAGCCCGCTGTGATGCCTGCCGCCGAATCTCAGCTCGCTTGGCTGGGCCTTCTCGGTAGGTTGGATCGGAGTGTCGGCTGAAAGGGTCCGGCAGATCGACAAGGGCTTGGTGTGTTGGAATGCAGTCTCGGAAGGCTTGGACGAGGGCTGAAGGACTGGCCATCACTGTGTCCTTGGACGTATGTCTCTCTTCGATGAATTGGAATGTGGTGACGGAGGTGTTTGCGCTGGACCGGCGTCGAGCTGAGCTGTGCTTGGCCGGCATCGAAGGCAGGCCCGAAAGAGCATCCCTCGACACGAAGACGAGTGACACCTGCGAGATTCCGGGACCAGGCGTATTCATCATGATCGAATCGACCCGCTCAGCGGCGGTGTTGCTTGCATTGCCGCCGTGAGGCTGAAGCTCTTGCTGGCAAGTCGAGCACTGACACATTGGCAAGTCATTGCCATCATCCGTCTCCTGATCTTGATTGCGGTGAGCCAGGAAGTCGTCAATAGATGGATGAGGGGCCTCTGTTATCTCTGCGACGGAGATCTTTCTTTTGAAGTGATCAAATGCTCTGCTGAAGCGAGCCTTGGTGTTGGAAAGAGAGAATGGCATGGTGACGGTAGAAGGGAAATCTTGGAACCAAACGAAGGACGAGGAATCTGGACTGGCGAGTAACATAACCTGATCACCTTAATTTATACAACCCTTCTTCCCTCCAAGGCATTACCCAGCGAGCAATGAGACCTGCATACTGTGTGTCTGTGTCGCCCATCGGTATGTGGGAGGCAGGATATATGTCTCAGTTGACCTCCACATGAACGAACTTCGACAAAGCTATGAGATATCAGACATGCAACAAAGAAAATGGTCTCGAATGAGTTGACAAGGTTAATTCCAATACGGCAGAGCCTAAATGAGAGAAAACATTCTAATTCTATATGAGCGGTACGGACTGCCTATCGATGCATATACCTGGATCGTTTCCCATTTTTGGGAGCCAAGAGGACTGAACGTGCGGATGTAGAGGAACTCTGAAAAAGTGAATACAGGCTCATTTTCTCCGCCTGGTGTCTCTTATCGTCCCCTTCCCTGCGGAGAGAGCATGGGTTGGTTTGAACGGGTGAAGTTTTCATACTGCGTCTTTGAAGAGAACATTGCATAGTGTGATCGAGCGCTAGTCCCACAGGACATCTTCCGACATGACGTTGAACGAAATATGATTGTTCGCTCTACCATGACTGCTAAACTGATTCTCTCGCGCACGATTTCTCTCCCATCCCGCCGCACAGCACCGTTCCCTATCAACCCCTTCCCAACCCCTCCTCCAAGCTCATAGCATACTCCATCCACTCCTCCACCTCCTCCTCCAACTCCCGAATCCTCTTCGTCTGCAACCCCAACCTCAAATCCATCTCAAACAAACATCCCGTCAAACTGGTAATCTCCCGCCTCAACTTCCTCCTCCCCCAACCCCTCGCCCGCTCGAGAGCGTAGACTTGAGCTGTCAGTTCCTGGATCTGGTTGAAGCACGCGGTGTTCTCGAAACGAAAGTACTCCAGCTCGTCGTGGGCGTGGTCCAGGGCCGCGGAGGTGTAGGCGAGGTCGTGGCGGGTGGCCGTGAGGGTGGATTGGAGAGTTGGCGTGAGTGGTATGTGAATTGGAGATCCCGAGGGTTCTACCATATAGGAGGGAAAGTCGTCGTCGCTGATGGGGATCTTGCTGGATGCTCTTGGGTCGCGGACCTCATGGACAGTACCTGCATCTGCATCGGTAAAAGCAGTCGACGAGGAACACAGCGTGAAGATCGCCGGATCATACAGCAGACTCCAGGGCGTATTTTCAGAATCTGAGAAGAGCGTCGAAGTTGATCTCGACGAAGACGTCGTATTATCGTCCGCAAGGGGCTCAGCGGCTTCGAAGATGGTGCTGAGGTCGTGAGCTACATGTGTCCAGTCGGTCTTGTTGTGGTAGGCTGACTCGTCATTTTGCCCAGGCTCGTCGTGTTGCTCAGTCTCCTCCTCGATTGGACGAGGTTTGCGCAGTTTGGTGATGTTCTTACAGCTGAGTTGTTGCTTGGCGATGATGAGCCAGGTTGGGGTGTGCATCGCGTTTGCGGTGAGGCTTGATTGCTGTTTGTGGGGTTGAAAGGAAGATGTCGATGGACATGTTTGGGTGTGCTCTTATATACGGATTAACATTTCTTTGGGACGCCGGCCTGGACGGTCGAACATGCGTCTGCATGATTCTAGCAGCTGCTGAGTGTGCTGTCCTTGATGTATGTTTCAGGCTGCTGAGACATTCGAGAACCAAAGCAGTGAAGCGAGAGAAGATGAGTGTGAGCGGGTGCGAAAGTAGGCGTTGTCAAAACGGATAGCTGGCAAACGTACTTTTGATTCTACATCCTGAAGACACCAAACTTGGTCTCCTTAGGCTCGACACTACCAGTCAAAGCAGCTTGCAACCCCATGCCGAGCACCCGTCTCGTATGCGACGGGGGAATGACTCCATCATCCCATAGCCTTGCTGTGCCAAACGTGACCTCGCTCTCCCTCTCAATGCGTGCCTTCAATTCAGGATCGACCTTTCTGCCGACTGCTTCCATGACACTAGACAGCTGCTCGGCGCCCATGACACTTGTCTTGGCAGACGGCCAACTCCAGAGGAATCTGGGGCTGTACGCTCTTCCGCACATGCCGTAGTTGCCTGCGCCTGCAGAGGAGCCTACGAGAACGGTGAATTTGGGTACGCTGGCACATGCGACGGCTGTGACAAGCTTGGCTCCGTTCTTCGCGATGCCGCCCTTTTCGGCGTCTTGGCCGACCATAAAGCCAGAGATGTTCTGGAGGAAGATTAGGGGAATGTTCCGTTGACAGCAGAGTTGAATGAAGTGTGCGCCTTTCAGACTGCTTTCGCTGAAGAGGATGCCGTTATTGGCGATGATGCCCACTGGATGCCCGTAAATCGTTGCAAAGCCAGTCAAAAGAGTCGTGCCGTAGCTGGGTTTGAATTCAGAAAACTCGCTGCCATCAACAATTCGGGCAATGACCTCGTGCATGTTGATGCTTTGCTTAAGATTCGTCCCAACGATGCCACCGAGTTCCTCTGCGTTGTAAAGAGGCTCCTGCCAGTCCTGTTTCCTGGAGGGGTTGGCAGCTGTGGGGAAGTTCAAGTTTGATATGCATCTTCGTGCCAGAACCAGTGCGTGAGCGTCGTCAACGGCGAGGTAATCTGTTACGCCTGAGACTTCAGAGTGCAGTTTGCCTCCGCCCAGGTCTTCAGCGCTGACTTCCTCTCCTGTAGCAGCCTTTACAAGAGGTGGGCCAGCAAGGAAGATGGTGCCTTGCTCCTGTACAATAATGTTCTCGTCGCTCATGCTGGGGACGTAAGCACCGCCTGCAGTACACGAACCCATCACAACACTGATCTGTGGGATCCCTTCAGCACTCATGTTGGCCTGATTGAAGAACAGTCGACCGAAGTGATCTCGATCAGGGAAGACATTCGCTTGATTCGGAAGGTTGGCTCCACCAGAGTCGACGAGATATATGCATGGAAGGCGGTTTTGTTGGGCGATTTCCTGGGCACGGATATGCTTCTTGATTGTTATTGGGTAATATGATCCACCTTTGACACTTGACACAGTCAGTACGAGGAAAACATGAGTGGAAGGTGTGACATACGTGCTATCGTTGGCCAGGATCATACACATTACTCCCTCCACTGTCCCAATGCCTGTCACAATCCCACCGGCGTTCACGTCCTCCCCAGGATACACCTCGTGTCCAGCCAAAGCACTCAGCTCCAAGAAACTGGTGCCTGGGTCTATGAGAGCCGTAATGCGATCCCGGACCAGCAGCTTCCCTCTCTCGACGTGTTTTTGCCTGGCCTTCTCAGGCCCTCCCTTGGCCGCCGTCTTGTGTAGAGCATCGAGCTTGTCCATGTACTCCTTCATCGCCATTGCGTTCTCTTTAAAGCCATTGCTATTCTGATCTACTGCCGTCTGCAGCACAGACAGCTGGGAGGCTTGTTTCGGGCTGGTATACGTCGCTGCTGTCCTTCGTTGGTAGAGGCATTGCGGTGGAGGGATCCTTCGTCTCGGGACGTGGTGAAGCGCACGCGCAAAGGCACGGGAGGGAGTGAGAGAGGCCATGCTCACATCTCGCTGGGCGGCGGGGAACTCCTGATTAATACGAGCAGAAATGAGATGCTCATGTGCTGCTGCGAAGCTTGATGTGTTGCTCGGCTAGACGCGGCTCAAGCAAGGCGTTCGTTTTCCCCAGCTTCGACCCCATTCAACTCCACCTTCACCCGCAGTCGCTTCACTCTTTTCTTCTTCTTCTCCCACACAATGCCTCCGTTATCACCTTGTAGAGCAGCGTTGCTGCAGGCCTCAAGACGAGCTGTTCAAACGATACCCCGGCCTTTCATAACCTCACAAAGATATGCTTCCACCAGGAAACATCCCAAGGGCTTCGAGCCGCCATCAACAGCCGAGCTAGAAGAGCTACGAGAACGGACGATCGAGTTCTGCCGAAGAGAGATCACACACGATCTTGCTCAGGCAACAGACCACAAAAATGAGTTTCCAAACGAGCTATGGCAAAAGCTGGGCGAGGCAGGCTTCCTGGGCATCACAGCCGATGAGGACTATGGCGGGTTGGCGATGGGATACCAGGCGCATTGTATAGTGCTAGAAGAGCTTAGCAGAGCATCTGGTAGCATTGGACTATCATACGCTGCGCATTCCCAGCTTTGCGTCAATCAGTTCCAATTGCACGGCACGGATGAGCAGAAGTCGCAGTGGTTGCCAGGACTGCTGTCTGGAGAGAAGATTGGGGCATTGGCAATGTCAGAACATACTGCCGGCAGTGATGTTGTCAGCATGAAGACTACGGCAAAGAAGGTGGATGGAGGATACCAATTGAACGGGCACAAGATGTGGATCACGAACGGTCCTGATGCTCATGTCGTCATTGTGTATGCGAAGACCGAGCCAGATGCTGGAAGCAAGGGCATAACTGCCTTTTTGGTTGATACCACGTCCCCTGGGTTCAGTGTAGCGAGGAAGCTGGATAAGCTGGGCATGAGAGGGTCGAATACTGGAGAACTCCTTTTCGACAGTGTTTTCGTGCCTGAATCAGCTATGCTTGGACCATTGAACCGCGGAGTCAAAGTACTGATGGAAGGTCTCGACCTGGAACGATTGGTCTTGTCCGCTGGTCCTCTCGGACTGATGAAGGCCGCCCTGGACGTTACCCTCCCATACGTGCACGAACGCAAACAGTTCGGTGTCCCCCTCGCCCACAACCAGTTCATCCAAGGCAAGCTCGCCGACATGTACACCAAATACTGCGCCAGCTCCGCGTTCACCTACTCCGTCGCCCGCGCCATCGACGAAAGCTTCGAGAGCCCCGAGATCAAAACGCAGGACTGCGCAGGCGCGATTCTGTATGCTGCTGAACGGGCAACGGAGTGTGGCATGGATGCGATTCAGTGTCTGGGTGGGATGGGGTACATGAATGAGATGGCTGCTGGCAGGATCATGAGGGATGCGAAGCTTTATGAGATCGGAGCGGGAACGAGTGAGGTTAGGAAGTTGGTGATTGGGAGGGCTTTTAACAAAGAGTATGCAGAGAGGTGATGGTAATAACAGACACCGAAGATTCTCGTCGTCCAATCGCTTGCCTTTGCTTTCTTCTCCTCGCTTTACTGTCGGCTCAATTCTTAAAGCTCAAGAAGAGCTTTTGTGGCCACCGAACAGATAGCTCTCGCCTTGTTTCCCTTGAAAAGTCTGGGTGGCTGTCCCCGGAAACATCCAACGCCCCATCTCCTGGGCGCTCTGAGCAGACGGCACAGTGCCCAACGCCAGCATATCGAAGCAGAGCTCAGGCAGCTCCACCATGAGTTTCTTGAAGCGCTCTTTGTCCACAAGTCTGACCTCGTGGCTGTGGACTCCATTGGCCAGAGCGGGTCGAAGCTCTTTCACGCGGTGCTCTGGGCCGTTGTACGTAAGAGTCGCAATCTCCTCGAGGACCGACATGAAGCGGTCTTCTTCCTCTTCATCCGCCATCAGGCTCACGTAGCGCCTCACCAACTGTTCCATCGCCAAGGCGAAGTTCTCCATAGCATGCACTTTCAACTGTAGCACCATGTACTTGTCGGCAGTGGTGTGCAGGTTGACGAGGTATTGGAGGCGAGAAGGATCGTAGGTGACGCGAGCGCCGTAGCTGAAGAGATAATCAGCAGAGGACTGCTTGGGGAAGGTGTGGGTGCCGTCGTAGAGCAGCCCGTAGCACCATGCCAGTAGCCCGTACAGTTCCTCTGCGTCATCGTCGTGCAAACAGACGTCGCGGGCGGAGGACTTGACGAAAACACTCTCGAACATCTTGCGGAAGTGCTCTGAGTGCGCGGCGAGTATGACCTTATGCGCCTTGACCTGATCACCGTTGTCGAGGTGGATGGTGACGTCTGAGAATGTGGCCGTGATGAAGTAGCTGGTCGCACGTTAGTGTTAGACGATCAAAGTGAAGTGCGTAACGGTAGAGTCTGCATACTGCGCCAGGAGGCCTGCGTCCTCGACGGGCTTCATGTTGTTGGTGTGTTGTCGTGTTGTTGGTGGTAGCAGGAAGTGCGAGCTGCGGCGAAGTTTCAAAAGGGAAAGCATAGGTGGGCTTGGCAGTCACATGAAAATCCCGCTGTAGCTTCACTTCCAGCTCTGCCATTCCAAATCGGCGCTAGACAGTCATTCACAGTTTTGCCAAGAAGCCCATCCATGTCAAGATTACGATTTCACCTGTGATTCTAGCGGCGCCAGGAACATTGTTTGGAAGGGGTTTTCATAACGAGTTGGCTATGAGGTATTGCGAAGAACTGAAGCACAAGAGTCGACAAGCTCCACCGTCTTGCCCGTTGTATGGCCCCTTTCACCTCAATTTCTGGTCACCGCCGATTAGTTGTTGTAGTACACTTTTCGAAGTACCGGTTGCGGGCGAGAAGAAGCGTTCTGCGCAACAGCCGTCTTGGTCACTTGCAGACCCAGGTTCTTCATAGCAGAGGTGGCCAGTTCCAGCAAATCAACAGAGAACTCTGGTACATCCCTCACCATACGTCTGTATTTCTCGTTGTCCACGAGCTCGAGTGTGCGCTCATGAACCGCTTCGGCAAGAACCCGTCGTAGCTCGTCTGTCGCACCTCCTAGCGAATGATAAAGGAGCGTGGCGAGCTGAGCGAAGATGGACACGAGCTCATCCGCACAACGCTCGTTTCCGAAGGGAGTGTATCGCGCTTGCAGTTGCTGTGCACCTTTTTCAAACTCGTCCTTAATGACGCGCATCAGTGCCGACACTCCATACTTGTCTGCGACCCCGTGGAGCTTCAGCAGGTACTTGAGGTGCTCTCTGTGTGTCTTCCCGGAGATCCTGCCGACTCCAGTCGTGTATGCAGAGATACTGGGCTCTCCGCGACTTCCCTGTCCGTGATACAAACAACCGTAGAAGTACGCTAGCATCCCGAACACTGCTTCCATGTCGTCTTCGTACAGATAGATGTCCTTCGCCGATCCATCTAGAGATTCGCTCTCGAACATCTTGCGGAAGTAGCCCGAGTGCGACGCTAGATTGACCTTATGCGCTTTGACTTCATGGCCACTGAAATGAATGGTGATGTCGGAGAATTTGGGGTTGTTGAAGTAGCTATTACTGGTGAGCACACGCCTTTTGTTCATGGAGAGGAGCACATACTGCGCTTTTTCGTTCCAGGGGTCGAGGTACGCCATATTGGTATTGTGGTTGTGATGGCGACGGTGGTGGTGTTGTGGTATTGTGGTGCTGTGGTATTGTGGTGGTGAGTTGGAGGAACAAGCAAACGGCTGAAGTTGGATGGAAAGCCGGGTGGGGCTTGGCAGTCACATGCGAATTTGGTTGCTCTTTCCACTTTCAGTCGGTTCCTGGTGATCTCCTACACATTGATACTATATTCTTGCCTAACAACATCCTCCTCAGAACACGTTACCCGACATGACATCGCCCCTAGTTCCTAGATGGAATAGAGGAATATGCTCCAAAGGCGCAGGCACGGTCACGCTCTGGCCGCCTGCATACGTGACATTATCCCACCAATACGTCCAAGGTTTCGTCCCGTTCGCAGCTCCAGTCTGTGGTAGATATACAGTCCACTCAGTCACATTCGGCAGAGTCACTGGCGTGACCAGTAGCCTAGGGCCAAACATGTATTGTTGTGTTGTGACATTTGTGTTGAAACGAGTCATGTTCGAGACATTCGCATCCGTCAAGCTGAAGTCCATATACAGTGGTCTCATGATCATTCTGCCGGTCAGGTGGAATTGGTTGAAGATGGCCTGAAGATAGTCGTGAAGCTGGTATCGAAGATTGATGTAAGACTTGATGATGGGAAGATTCTTTTCGCCGTATGTCCAAGGCTCGTTGTTGCATGTGTATGCATTCTGAAAGTTGCAAGCTCGAGAGCCGTGATTCCTCATGAAAGGCAGGAAAGTACCCCACTGCAGCCAGCGAACGTAGAGCTCTCGGTAGGGTTCCTCGTCGATGTTGCCACTCCATGGCACGGTTGGATCTGTTTGAAAGCCTCCGATGTCGACCGTCCACCAGCTCCAGCTTGTTGCAGCTGCTGACAATCCACTTGCTACCTGGGCGGAAAGTGTCTCCCAAACAGAGGTGGTGTCGCCCGACCAGATCATAGAGCAATATCTCTGACTGCCGATGTATCCAGAGCGGCTGAGGGAGAGGTAGTCACAGGGCTCGCCCATGTTTGTGCCTGTGGCATTGCGCAAGCCGTCTTCGATTGCAAGTTGATGTGCCCAAGGATAGTACTTGCCAACGCTCATTTGAGTTCCTGCATAGTAAAGAACATCCGCAAATGGGTATGGTAGCGACGTGATGAAATCAGATTGCCCATTATTGTTGTAAGCTTCGCCCAAATTGCCACCGTCGGCTTGGTCGATCCAGAAGTTCTTGATACCTTGATCGTAGTAGTTGCGCTTGAGAGTATTCCATAAGAAGTCTCGAGCCTGTGGATTGGTGCTATCCACGTTACGGATGTAGCTGCCATTGAAGCTGTCTGTGATCCCTGACCCAGACCGGGTTGCCGAGAGAAAGCCGGCGATCTGCATCGTTTCGTAGTTCGAGCTGGCATCTTCCACGCTAGGCCACAGAGAAGCCATGATCTCAGCACCTGTCAGCTCCTTGATCTTCTGCGACATGTATGTGACGTTTGGCCAGAGATCGTGCTGCAGTGCCCAGTCACCTTGATAGGCCCAAGAGAGATAGTCGATTACTAGCATTGAGACAGGAATATTGTAGTCGTGGAAGTTCTGTGCAAGTTGAATGAACTCGGATTGATTCTCGTATCGAAGCTTGCTGTGCAGGTAGCCTAGTGAAAAATCTGGAGGTGTAGGCGCCCTTCCAGTCATTGCTGACAGTCGACGCTGTAAGGTGTCGTAGTCTCCAGAAGGTGCTGAAACAATGGCGTAGTCAACAAGTTTCGTCGACTTAGATGTGAAGCGATTTCGCAATTGGCCAAACTCCATCTCGCCCTCAGCAGGGGAGTTCCAGACGAAGCCATAGCCTTTACTGCTCATGAAGACTGGAGTGGGAATATGAGTCTACACCGTCAAGTCTGTCGTTAGTTACGCTTCTTCTGTAGGTTGTGAATCAGCTTACGTTGAAATTGATGAGATCAATAACATTGCCTTTCTTGTTGATCATGTGGTCTTGCTGGGTGCCTGATCGACTGGTGTCAGTGTTGGTGCGTTAGCATAGGCCGAGTTGTAGACCTCACCTGTGCCATATATCTGCTCGTCGGGAGTGGTACTGAATGAAAATGCCGCATGAAATTCGTAGCCAGGACCATTCCATTCGTAGTATCTTGGGTTCAAAGCCTTCAGAGGCGCATACTCATTGGTGAGGAGCGTCTCACTCCCGTCATCTTCAAGCCGATAGAAAGCGAGCCTGACAAGCGTATGGTTGTTGCCATTTGGGCTGAACGTCTTGGCAATCGTGTTCCCATTGCGAATGGCCGCGAATTGAGTCCCATTGACCTTTGTATCGTACTGCATGCCAGATGTAATGTTTGTGGGGCCTTCTAAAGGCGGGTCGTATAAGAAGCTGATCTCGTTTCCATTTGGTGGCCGAAAAGGCCATGCGCGAACTCTGAACCCGTCATAGCCAAAGGGCTGCACAAGGACTGTCTCGAAGCCATGTTGTATTCGAAAGCCCGTCGAATTTGGGGCGAAGTAGCTGGTACTACCGTTGCTGTACTGCGCAAGACAAGTAATAGGCGTACTCAAGGCGGCCAGAACCGCTTGCCAAAGTTTCATGGTGCCAATGTCGAGGAAGTAGAAGTGAGCAGTCTTGAGTAGCCCACGGCGTCAGACTTGGCTACAAATACGACTGTCCATCATTTTCAGTGACGAAACACTGTCAAAGATCCCATTTAGCCTATTCAGCCGTGAGCAGCTACTGCAAGGAACGTGCATAACGAGCGTACAAGGGGGTGAGGAGTTGGGCTAAGAATGACATGGTAAGGTTGCAAAAGAGGAGGATTGAGGGTCTGATCGGCAGGAAATCAAACCTTTGAAGCAGATGTCTCCATCTTCGGTCTATTGCTGCCCCGGTGAGACGGAGGAATTTCTGTCGCAACAAGGCCCAATGCAGCAACGTCTTGTCGAAAGCCACTGAAACAACGTCGAGCGCACAGGCTGTGGAATGGTGGTATAACAATTGGACTCTCTGCGGAACTGTGCGATTTGACCCGTTTTCACATCGTGACTCGCAGTAACTGCTCTCGTTACAGATCTGGAGTGACGAATTAAAGGAGTACACGGACATATCTGATGCGATGGATCGTTCTTCTCACTCGGTGTTGTCGAGAGAAAAGACCAGAAGAAGAGGGCGGTCGGCACCCACGAAATGAGAAACGCTCGCTGATTAAGCGGCCTGGTGCACGGGCCAAGCGGCGCCAGGTCGAACGACGACATCGCTTCGTCAACAACATCCATCTTTCCGTCACCATCGCGCTGTGACTTTGGTCTTATGGAGATAGATGTATCCGCCAAAGTCTGGGAATGCATCAGTTACGTGTTTATGCTTCGATTGAGGGGAGCCCGACCTCTCAGCGCGAGTGGTAATCGCTTACTACACGCAAGCAGGAGGGACATCCGGAATAAACGGAGTCAAAACTTTACACAACCTCACTCCATGACCTCAAGGCCGAGCCCACTTCGACCGGTTCAGCACAGCCGTGACACTGTTCAACATACCGAGACGACACCCGTTGTGCCTTGGCGCTGAGGGGCCTTTGGCAGCCGAGCAATGTAACCACGGCGCGGTCACTCTGCCAAAAGGACATCACTCGTTTGTTTCTGGCGCACCATGAAGATGCATTGGCCATGGAATCCATGCCATGTAGCATCTCAGTCTCACCAGGACCACTGAACGGTGTAGAACTATCCGGCCGCATAGATGGTAGTCACCAGCGCTAAGTCAAAGCGCATTGATAGTGCGAGCGAGAACACCTCCAGCGAAAGCCCCTCGCCGCGATACCAGGGCATTTCCAGATTATTGAGACAACAATTCAAGGGCAGCACTTTTAGCGATCCTCTGGCTTTGGGACTACTGCTCTTCGCTCATTTCACGCTGAACATAGACTTCAACTATGGAGACTTGGGACAGGGCTACCCACAATGGCCGCCCATGGCTACTGATAGATTGATATCCACATTCGTTGACGGGAACATTTGCTCTGCCAATACTGTTGGGGATTCAAAAACAGGTAAGGTACCCAGAACCACATTCAAGAAACCGCAGTTCCTGGAGACCCAGATGAGGAGAATGTCCTAAATTGGAGACCTCATGCTCATCGATTCTCCAAAGCTCCACCTGGAGAGGATACAGCAAGATACTTAGGGCCACAGCTGCTCCTCTGCTCTCCCCTTCCTTCTTCTCTCCTTCATTCCACCGCACACTCGTTTTCACCATGTCTTCCCGTGCAGCTCTTATCGCTGCTCTCGCAGCAGCCGTCTCTGGCTCCATCATCCCAAGACACGGCGAGGAGTGCTGCTTCCAGATTTCTGCATCTGGCGGCGTTACTGGCACCCTCGGCCAGATCTTCGTATGTAACAACGTCGCTGTCACTCTTGAACGAACAAAGCTGAAAGATACAGGACGGACAAAACCGTGTGGGCGGCGGCTACCCGCCAGCTACCTACTGTCTCAAGGATGGCGGTCTCTACGACAAGAACGGCCGTGGCTGCATCCTGACCCCACCAACCACTCAGTGGCAGTGTGATGAGGGTGCCGCTCCAACCTACGGCTTCTCCATCGGCCCCAATGGCAGCGCCCAGTACAACGGTAGCCCTGAGTTTTGGGCTTGCCCTGTGAACGACAACGGCGAGTGGAACATCTACACTGTCCCTGTCAAGGACCAGAAGAAGTGTGTCCAGGTCTCGCTGCACACCAGCAGCCAGTGCGGTGCTCCGTGAGTGATTCTATATGGCAGCTTGAAAAGGAAGGACCACGTTTTGGCTGATGAAAATCAAGACCGCCACCCCCTCCACCTCCTCCACCACCACCAGCGGTATGAATAACGATTAAAAGGCGTCATCAAGAAAGGGAAAGCTGACTTCAGAAGCCCCCAGCGCCTCCCGTTTACCAACCCCCGGTTTGTCGCAATAATGCTACAGAATTTGCTCTCAGACTAACGTCCGCAGGCCCCAGCTCCAGCGGCACCTCCTGTCTACCAAGCCCCAGTTAGTACAGAACCACATCTCGGTTTAATAAACGCGCTAACCTGTTGCATAGCCGCCGCCACCACCTTCGTAAGCTTCTCACCCCTTGAAAGAACGATCGAAGAGCCACACGCTGATACCATCTCATTTAAAAGACCTCCAGCCCCGCCTGTCTATCATGCCCCTCCACCTCCGTAAGCAGGCTTCCCACTTTGCATGGAGTACGTAAGGCTAACATTGTGCCTTCTAGACCTCCCCCACCACCCGCGTAAGGCTCAGCATCGCGAACCTATACAAATGGCAGATTGCTGACCACAAGTGCATGGAAACAGTCCTCCGGTCTACCACGCTCCTCCTCCGTATGTGTTACAGTCCGTTTGCTGGCTGAAAATAAGATGCTAATGACATTCACAGACCGCCGCCACCACCAGCGTGAGATCTGAACCTAATGTTTTTTGCGTGCTTGGCAACTTGCTGACGTTCGCTATCTGACATAGGCCACCGGCTTACCATGCTCCTCCACCTCCAGTACGTCGTTTTCTGCATTCTGAACGGAGGTCTCTTGCTAACGACCAACAGCCAGCGCCTCCAGTCAGCACCCCAGTGTACGAGCACAAGCCAGAATATAAGCCCAGCTCGTCTGTCCCACAGCCGGAGTACAAGCCAACCTCGTCGGCGCCAAAGCCAGAATACAAGCCGACCACTCTGTCGACTTCGACTCCTTGCACTACGGCTACGCCGACCTCTGCGGCCTACTCTAACAGCAGCGCAGGAGGATATGCTGCGCCAACCACCTTTGGATACGCTTGCAATCCAGCTCACGAGTACCCAGAGGTTTGTTTCTCCCCGAGCCGCAGATACTGTTGAAGCGAGCCTAACTCCAGTCATAGGGCGTCAAGTGCGTCAGCACCAACGGCTCCCTGGCCCTGGTTACCCCAACTGCCAAGCCATAGAGGATGCTTGAGCGAGCAAGTGACAGGTCTCTGTCCTGGGACAGTCGAAAGCCTGAGTTGGAGAGATAGATCTCTGCACATAGAGATATTGAATAAAGTTGACAGTCTGAAGATGTCAAACTACGATCTTGAATTTCCAACCTCCTCGCAAAGGCAAGTTTGATATCTCACTTTTATTTTCGAATGCGTATCTTTGATCAATGTTTTCTGTCCCTCCATGCACGTCGGCCCGGGCAATCTGGCCTATCTCAAGGATGCGGCTTGGCAGATCTCAAGCTTACCAACCTCGAGCGAAGCACTTGCTCCGTTAAATGCCGAGCATGCCCTGTCCCTGCCTCCGTGCGACCCTTCCAAATTCGACAGACCTCACCTTAACATGAAGGACGAAACAACATCATCGTTGGACGCCAACGATACGAATGGCCTTGACGACAAGATGTACGCGCGAGTTGCCACTAGTGGGTCCGTAAACGACGGCGACGACAACCTCGAAAATTCGCAAGATGCCCTCAACTCAGCCTTTGCGAAACGAGTCGTACGGAAGATCGATTTCTGGATTCTGCCACTGCTTTTTGTGACGTACAATTTCAATTTCATGGACAAGACGATTCTTTCGAGTGCTTCTGTGTTTGGGTTGAAGGATTCTACGGTGAGCGAAAGCAGAAATGAATCAATTTACGTCCACGAAAGCTGACTTGGAACAGAACCTCAAAGGCTCGCAATATAGCTGGGTCTCCTCAATCTTCTACTGTAAGTGTACTTGAGGCCGATGTTCTGTCAGGCGACTGATTGTTATAGTCGGCTATCTCTTCTGGGAGTACCCAACATCGATCTTAATTCAAAGACTTCCAGTTGGCAAGTACGTCGCAGCGAATACTTTCTTCTGGGGTGCTGTGGTCGCTCTTACCGCAGCATGCACAAACTATGGCGGTCTGATCACCGTACGTTTCTTGCTTGGCGTAGCTGAAGCGACAATCTCGCCTGCGTTCCTCTACATTACTTCCATGTGGTACACACGAAGCGAGGTACCGACGAGAGTCGGGATCTGGTTCGCTGGCAACTCTCTGGGTGGTGTCTTCACTTCCTTTCTGGCATATGGACTCGGCCATGTGAAACATCCATTGGAACCATGGCAGTGGCTGTTCATCGTCCTCGGATGTGCGACTTTTCTGCTGGGTTTCGTTCTCCTGTTCATGCTCCCGGACTCGATAGCAACTGCTTCCTTCCTGACTGCAGAGGAGAAGGCATGTGCAGAGCAGCGTGTGATCCTTGCAGGAACAGGAAAGGCCAAGCACGATTGGAAGCCGGCGCAAACACTGGAATGTCTGATGGATCCGAAGACGATCTTTTTCTTCGCCATCTCGCTCCTCACGCAAATTCCCAATGGTGGCACGCAGAATTTTGGCAACTTGATCCTCAAAGGATTTGGCTTTACCAGCCTGCAGACGACACTAGTCACTTTGCCGGCCTCGTTTGTCTCAATCATCTCAATTCTCGGAACTGGGAAAGCAGCTGGCAAATGGCCAAACATTACCTTGTTCCTGATCTGCGCTTCAGTGCTTTGTCCCTTGGCCGGCTCAGCCATCATCTATGCAGAGGGGCCATCTCAAGGAGTCAAGCTGTTCGGATACTACCTTTTGTCGACAAGTTATGCTGCCTTGCCGTTATCGATGTCGCTCGTCGGTGTGAACTACAGGGGTTCGACCAAGAAGATGACCATGACCGCGATCCTCTTCCTCGCATATTGTGCTGGTAACATCTCTGGCCCACAGTTCTTCAAGACAAGTGAGGAGCCACATTATCCCACTGCTTTCAGAGCCATCATGATCTGCTATGCATTGGTTGTGGTGACAGCTATGGGCTTGAGGGCATATCTGATGTTTGAGAATAGAAGGAGAGATAGAGTCGAGGGTGCAGTGGACGCCGATAGTATAGCTGATACTTCGGCAGCTACGAACGAGGAGGGAGAGGACGAGTTGACGGATTGGAAGATGCCTGGGTTTCGGTATCGCATGTGAAAGTTTGCGTTCCTTCCGTTTGAATACATGCTTTCGCGCTAGCTTCGTTAGCGCGAGAACCTACAAACAATGTCGCCTTTCGTCGTCCCGAAGTTTGTACAAAGCCGCACTGCAACACTTTTCGAGCCGCCACGGACCATCAATCTTCCACTGATCTTCGCCATCGCCATGACCAGAGGGAAGCGGGGCGACGACGATGGCAACGGCGGGAGCGGCACCGGCACAACCGCGTGCTCCAACGCTCAGAATCAATGCCTGCCGACTGATATGTTCGTGATATGCGGCGACCGTATTTGGCCGGTACACCGCAGAGTTCTCATACCCTCGCTATTCTTCCGGCGCCACTTCAAAGCCAGTCGCAAGGTAAATTCCACAAAGCCGCACAAGTCACTTTTGCTGACCCTCATGAGCAGTCTCCTAAATCCCCACCGATCGACGGCCAAGTCGTGAGCGCTGTACACGCCGCGCTTTGCTTCATGTACAAAGGCGATTACGATGACGAAGACTACGATCTGGCAGAGTTTGAAAAAGCTGAAGACGCATATCCGATCCTGTTCAATGTCTACGTCCACGCTGTGGCCGTCAAGCTGGAGCTAGCGGAGCTGGAGGAACTTGCAGTCACAAAATTCTCCAAAAGGGCAGAGGTGGAGCGTGGGAGCCCTGGCTTTGCGGACGCCGTCCGAGAGATCTACACCGAGTGCCCAGAAACCCGGCTCGCGCTCAAGAACAAGGTCGTGGAGGTATGCCAAAACCATGCCACCGAGCTGTTTGGTGTAGGCGCCAGTGTCGACAGCGACTCTCGCATATGGTATCACAAGCTGCATGGTGTGCTGAATACCGTGCCGGAGTTCAGGAGAGATCTCTTGCGTGCTACGCCGCCGACGACCGGTGGATATACATGGAGCATTCTGTCCTTGCAGACG
Organism: Zasmidium cellare ATCC 36951; assembly: GCF_010093935.1. NCBI lineage: Eukaryota > Fungi > Ascomycota > Dothideomycetes > Mycosphaerellales > Mycosphaerellaceae > Zasmidium > Zasmidium cellare. Next base: position 216,037 of record NW_022986977.1, read on the forward strand.
GCCGAAATCTCTTACTTGTGTCCGCGCTATGACGAGACGTTTGTGATGTGGAGTGTCTCGGTGCGCCAGAAGAAGCATTGCTGGTGTCCTTACTGTGGGGCGCAGGAGGAAATGGTGAATTTGCAAAAGCAGGAGGTGAAGCTTAAGTAGGAGACGTCGATTGCGAAGAAGGAGGATTCAGGCAGGAGAATCTCATCCTGTGTCGACTAACTCTGGACAACGGGGAAGAGAATAGGGTCAAGGAAATTCGTATCGCTGTGTTCTGCCCTTCTGGGATCAGTATGGGCATCTTTCTTCACTTCATTAAATGCGGAAGTTTTCCAGTCCATATCCTTGGAACATTCGGCCAGCATGCCCTCGTGCGAATTGCTTCTGTCTAATCCCGACTTACAGACTTTGGGCGGGTCCCTCGAGCTTACGATCATCATTGGCGTGTTCTCTTGGTATAGATCCTGGTACCGTCCCCAAACCCGTTTGTCAATGAAGAATGCTACGCTTCCATGCCTTTGATTTGTAAATGCTGGACATGGATACGAGCATGGTATGGCCGCGATGCATTAGTTACGGCTCCTCCAGTGTCCAACAAGTTCAAACTCTAGAACTACTTACGCGCCATAACTTGCGCTAGATAAGACTTGTCAGCTCGCTCTAATAATGACTAGGTATGCGAGGACGTCTTACAAATCTTGTCCCGAAACAGTGGGCGTGAAGATGAACAGGTTCATCGTCAGGGATTGCAGTTGGGTTTCCGATACTACAGAAAGCAGCCCGGATAGTCGCATGATGGTTTGACAGCATCTTAGATGGAAACTGGTCGGACATTTGAAGCCGCTTACGAAAAAGAGGCTGCTCTTGCAACCTCAAATATCTGACATGAAGTCTCAGAAGTCCGGCAAAGAAAGATGTGATGTAGAACCACATCTTCTTCGTCTCACAAGGCTACGGCAGCTTTGCGGAACTCGTACCACATCCAGCACTTGACCTTGATAGGCTGGTCTTTGACAAGAGGTGAAGGCTAAACGTAGCTTCAAGGGTACACTACGGTGCTGTCCGTGGAATGCAAAGGCTCCACATGCCACGTCAAACGGCAACACAAAAGTGGTATTCCACAAGAGTCTACAGCTCGGGGGAAGGCCGTAGCGCGCAAAGCTAAGATCATAGCCTGATGACCTCCAACACTGACGTCCTCTCTCTACCTTTTCCTCAGGATTGTACGATCTACGAGATATATGTAAGGGCTTATGCTAATAGCAGGACTAGTCTCTTAAGATTCTACTCAACGCCCCATAGCCGAAGTCTTCACTGCATAGATGACACGAGGCAAGGCCGCGGAGCCCAGTCGGTCGCTTGCCAATGACGATGAGTCGGTCGATAGGAAGACACTGCTGATTCCATTGGTAACGACGCTGCAAGACCGGACAACGAGTTCGCTGGCGAGTGACGATGCAGATGTTTCTTGCCGTTCGTTGAATATCATTTTGAAGCCCTCAGCCTGGTTTGACAGATTTGAAGATGCGCTTGTAGACGCTCAGCAACAACAACAACGAGACCCTCTCATTTTGGGTTCATGTCTTGCTGGAGTCCGCGGTAGCGCATCTCAACAAACGGTTCATGGATGACGTTGGTCCCACGATGCTGTCAATCCGACTTCCATTTGGCGACACCAGGACAAGGCGTGTGGTCTTTCCTGTTGGAACTTTTCCAAGCAAGCCAATGGAAGGACCCAGCCCACCCATCGGCAACAGCGATGAGTGAACGACTTTCTCAATGACGATGTGCTTACCACTCAGATGAGTCCAGCGAATGACCACCTCGAACCTTGCACTAAGGGTTTACGAGCAGGATCTTAACACTATTCCGCTTTGCACATACGCATATGACCGATGCGAAGAAAGCGTAGAGCTTTCTTGCGTGTCTCCCCAACATCACAGAGAACGAATGATCATGGTAGAATTCCCGAAGTCGAGCATTTGCGGAAGAGACAGCAGAGTGCACATAAAGCAGAGGGCAGACCCGTCTGAGCCAACTTTCGCTATCAAGCACGTTCAGCATCACAATCGCGGACCGGCTTCCCTCTTCATCTGCTATATCTCCACATTACGGGTGAAACAGCACAGCATGTCCCTCACACTCATCACCGCGGCTGCTCTTCTAGCCTTCACCTCCAACACGCTTGCAGAACCGCCGACTGCAACTCTGGCTGCACCTGAGCCGGACTATACCTGCACGTGCAATGGCCTAGATGCACCGTCTTGGAGTGCCTGTACGCATAGCCCAAGAGATATACGATGTCGTCCAGCCTAACATTACTGTGCAGGCACCGAAATCGCAAACACCTACTTCGCTGGTGACGCAGAAACTAGATCGTACGTACTGGAGGGAGAGGCTCCCGCCTGCTTTCCAGTAAGTCTGCATAGCCTTGTGGATCTGTCCATGTCTTCGAGAACTTTCCAATTGGACGAGAGCGGTTATGCGCACATTTCACGAAATTTGCAGTGACGCTGACAATACAATCAATTAGTTCGACTCAAGCAATGAACTGAACTGTCTTATATCGTTCTGCCCACGGGAAGGCGTACCAGTGGGGACAAATATCACCGCACAGGAAGTCTTGTTGTGGTATACTTCAGTGGCCTCCAACTGCGAGAGCGACGCTGGATCGCCTGGTGGAATCTGTGGACCAGGACCCGATGTGCCAGTGTCCTATACCGACATACTATCTGTGGACGTTATCGCAAACCCCAACTGCAAACAGAACGACGCCGTTCGTACTAAAGCAGCTACTAGCACGTCTAGTAGTGTAGCGACGACTTTACCACGAGCGAGAAGGCATTCAAGACACCTAACAAAGGATGACGGGACACCTCCAAGTACTGTAAGTGCCTCTAGTGCTGCCGCTCTTCTAGATAGGTGCGCTGACAGGCGATAGGACAACGAATGGGAGAACATTCTCACGGCCGACAATGTCAACGCGCCGGGGGTCAAGATCAACGTCTTCGGCCCAAGTCCAAACGGGAGCACATATACCGTCATGGACGCTCGCTCTACCACCAAGAGCGTCGAGGCGAGCGCCGGCCTTTCGGCCAACCTCTTTGATATATTTACGGCTTCGGTGGGAATCTCGACGACCTACTCGCAGACCTTCTCCGAGGAAGTCGGCTACTCGGTCCCAATCAATTGTCCAGACAGCGAGAGAGGAGTCGGTGGGTCAATCTTCAACATGCGTGTCAAACGATATTTTGGGCGTTGCTAATCGATCTTGACTCTAGTTTATTGGGTGCCGCTATTCACTCAATACGGAGGCGTTTATCTGCCGTCCAACACTGGGGCAGACTGGTACATCGCGAACAGTGGTGCTCAGACCAGCTACGAAGTGCAGTGCCTCGATTAAGGGATTGAACATTACCCACGAAGGATGGTGTAGTTGAGAGCAGGTCGGGGGAGTGTACAGGATATAGGTAGAGATCGGTCCGGGCTGTTCTTGATGAATTGTTCAGACTCTGCACGGAGTGCTATTCAACAAGTCTCCTGCTAGGGCCTCCATAGGTTTAGAATCTGGAATGTGTTTCAGTCCCGACGTCTTCGACATCACTCGAAATCTTGAAAGCTGGAACATCTTCAAGCCTCGCTGCGTTATGACGTTAAGTTTGGAGAATGAGAGAGCCTCTTTTTATTCGATTCGATGTCCATCGCACAGGGAAGTTGTGGCGATGTTACCGCGTTTGGTACGGCTAGCTTTCACCTCACAGGTGCTGTTGTCCCGCCATTCAAGTCCCCCCTAGTCATAATCGTGATGAATCATTACAGTCGTCGTCTCGTCTCAGAAAATCCCGCCGACGATCAAAGCATCGCCATAAGTCCCAGACCTGCAACGAACAGGCCTTTGCCTGCGAGGACTCTTGACCCAGCAGAATCAGTGTTCAAAGCCGGCGCCGCCGAAGAAGTCGCTGAACCTTCTGCACCCGCCGCAGAAGTACTCTGACCACTCGTGGTCGTAGCTGCCAGCACCGCAGTGCTCGTGATAGTCGATTGCGACGTACCGGAAGGCCCCGTCATTGTCGTCACAAACACAGATGTCGCAGTCGACGGTGTCACCGGGCTGCTGACAGTGACCAATGTGCCATTCGCCATCGTCGGAGGCGTCAAACTCGCAGACGTTGAGCTGGTCGCACTGCTGGTGACAGAACCCGTCGAAGTGATTGAACTTCCCGTGCTGGTCGTACTAGAGCTGTCACTCGTCGTGCACAGCAGCGAGCCCACTTGGACGGTATTTGTCGATAATAGACTTGGTCGTGTGCTGGTGAATGACGCCGGTCCTGTGCTGTTGTTGTAGGTGTATGGAGTGCAAGTTATGCTGGCGAGGTCGACGCCTTCGGAGCCGGTCAGGTAGAGCGTACTCACGGACTGGAGGGCAGTGTTGGTGACACGGGCGTTGAGTGGGATGGTGATTGTTGTATTGGTTAGGCCGTTTCCTGCACCGCCGTGGGACGCTTCGATTGTGATGGTGGCGGATTGGGCGAGAGCTGTCGTCGCCGTAGCGAGGCCCAAAAGGGCTTTTCTGAAAGACATCTTGTGATTCGAGGAGTTGCTTTAAAGTCGTGCAAGTCGTGTACTTCTCGCTGATCGTGATGCGAGTACTACAGATAGCTTGGCTTTTCTTCTTGTAGGTAGCAAATCGGTGTATGTAAGAAGAATCAAAGATAGAAAGAAGGAAGAGAAATTTTAAGGCTGTCGCGCTCCCTTTGATGGCCGCGTCGCCTTCACCAAAACATGTGCAGCAAGAGTGAAGCACAGCATTTCTCAGCCCGAGTGACGTCCTTGTGCCCAGCCTCCCTCGTGGATGCTGAACAAGAATAGCAAGCTTTCGCAGATCAGCCGCTAGCGGGGAATAGCTTGTTTTGCGGTATTCGTGAGTAAGTCACTGCGTACATTTCAGAATGCGCTGATGATGGTCGCCACATTTCTTCACTCTCAACCTCTTTCTTTTCCCTTCACTTGGCTCATTCAATGTCATGAGCAACACACTGCATTCGGGGGTTCAGTGGTTACTTCCGTGATGCATGGCGATATGCGGGTGTCCGGAATATCCTGGTGGAGAGCCAGCGATTACGCCACGTGAGTTGCCAGGACGCCTTTTGGCCCCATCATCTCTTTTCTTCTCCCGCGTCTCATGATCCATCAAGCCTTGCAACAAAAAAGCCCTGTCAATGAACGCCGTCGCATTTTGCAGCGCTTGGGTTGCGTCTCGACTGCCTTCTGAGTCGATGAAGTGCAAACAAACTTCGGCCAGCCCACGCGGGGCAAGTCCGATGGAACTTCGTGTCTGTGGGATCTCGTGTCAGCTGCAAATACGACTGCGAAATCCGCTGGAGCAGGACGTCTTCAAACCGAGTGGTATGGGTGATGTCAGTGGGAAGAATTTGGTGATAGCAGATGGAAGACCGCCCAAGGAACGGCAGCCCGCCACCAACCTCGCCTTACTCCGGCTTTCGACTGGGTGAAGCACATCTCTCCCAGGCCGATATCGACAGTCTGAAGCAGAGATGCGATGCAGTTGCTGATGCCGCACTGGTTAAGCTACAAGGTCTTTCCAAGGATACGATCAATGGTACCAGGCTCGACCTCTACGCCCTCCTTCAAGAGCATCATGAGATCCATCCAACCTTACGCAGACTGTGGGATGAGGTGTACCATGTCCCAGACTGGGTCGATTGGGCACAACTTGAGCGCGGACAGAAGGTATTCTGGCGTTATGGCTTCGCGAACCTGATTGGATTTGCTCTCCAAGGCTTTATGGGCGGTAATGCTGCCACACCTGGGATCGCAGAAGTACTAGTTCGCACTGGAGGCTTCTCGGCCAATGTTGTGCTTCGCAGAGCTCTCGAAACCTTCCAAGGACTTCTTCAGGTCACTCGGTCTTTGCAGGACTTGAAGCCTGATGGTGATGGCCACACATCCTTGATTCGCATTCGACTTCTTCATGCCAGCGTGCGGCAGCGCATCCAAAAACTGCGTGAATCAGATTCGTGCTATTTTTACAGCGACCAGTATGGCCTTCCAATCAATACCTGCGACGACATCCATACTATTGCGCTTTTTGCTTGCAATCCCATGTGGATCGAGTTACCAGCGATGGGCCTGATTCCCAAACCAGACGAGATTGTGGACTATGTTGCTCTCTTCAGATACATAGCGTATGTGCTCGGGGTACCGATCGACTACTTTGCCACTGCTGCGGAAGCTCGACATGTCATGGAAGCCATGTGCGTGTACGAATGCATACCTAACGAGACTTCCAAGATCTTGTGCCACAACTTCATTGTGGCATTGAAGGACGTCCCTCCAGTGAACCTCTCGGCCGGATTTATTGCAGCTGCAAGTCGAACAATCAATGGACCCAGGCTGAGCGATGCTCTTGGAGCAGGTATTCCAGCCATGTTGGACGTAGCAACATTTCGACGATTTTGCTGGCTTGCAAGAGCGCTGGTGTTTGCACAAAGACTGTCACCAACTTTCGACGACCTAATGATCAATGTAAGCGCAGGAAATAAACGGGACGTGGCATTGATTGACCTCTTTACAGTTGCAACGAGAAGTGCTATACGCCTACACTGTTGAGGGACATTCTTCCAAGTTCTGTCTCGGAGGCGCTTCCAAATTCGACATGAAGCATATACCAAGACTTGGCAAACGCACCAGCAAAGGACGACCTAGCGGTACGAGGTCTGGATCTGGCTTCTTGTTCCGTCCCTTGGAGTTCTTGTTCCTTACTACGTTTGTACTGGGATGCTTTCTGGTTCCCGCGCTACTTCTCCTCTCGTGGAAGTTTTTGTGGGTAATGTCGACGTCGGCGCAGCCCCCAAACGAAAGGATGTCCTCGTCACGGGGCTTGATCTAACGGCTAAATTGACTAGCCAAGACGATGAGGACAACATCACGACTTGGCCGCGGGCCATCAACTCGGAGATAGCCTTTTGCCAAACCGACACCGAAAAGAACCCGATCGTCGGCAGCCAATCCGAAACCTTGTCCTCTCCACACATCCACCCCCTCAGTTCCTGCATGGACGACTCCGCGTGCGAGTTTTGTGCAACGGAGGCTGAACGAACACCAACTGCCGCTCCAGTGACGATGCGGCACGTGAATTATTTGTAACCGAATGAGCACTCACCTTGCAATCGAGGTCTCGGCAAGACGCCATCGACAACGACTCGCATGCTCGTGCCACCTTAGCGCGCAACGTCCCTATCTAGCACCTTGACTTCGGCGGAGTGTTGCACCGCGCGATGGGGTGTGACGTTTGTATAAAGCTTGTCTATTTCGTGTTTTGTTTATGTTCCTGGATCCTTCGACAGCCACTTCTTGTCTTTCAACAGCTCCTCTGCAACATGAAGTCTTTCATTGCTGGCGCTGGTCTTCTGGGCCTGGTTGCTACAGCTCCAAACCCAGCTCCCGGTTACGGTGGTTCGCCCAAGGTCACAGTCAAGAATGGTACCATCGAAGGATTGCACTCAGCTACCTACAATGAGGATTACTTCCTTGGTATACCATTCGCACAGCCGCCGGTAGAGGATCTGAGATTCCGCAACCCGCGATCCATCAACACGAGCTTTGACGGTGTGCTTCAGGCGATTGAGTATGCGCCAGCGTGTTACGGATACGGAGTGAGCATCTCAAAGGCTTGAGTTGAGTACCAGCGCTGATTTGATCTTCTAGGGCGACCAAATCGGCTACCCCCAGTCTGACGATTGCCTGTATCTGAACATCGTCCGCCCGTCCGGGTATGAGAATGCATCGTTGCCAATTGGAGTGTGGATCCACGGTGGAGGACTTTACCAAGGTTCAACAAGAGATGAGCGCTACAATCTCTCGTTCATCGTCGAGAACAGCGTCAAAATTGGCAAGCCCATCATTGGCGCATCAATTGCCTACCGCCTCGGACCTTGGGGATTCTTGCAGTCACAGGAAGTCAGCGCAAGCGGCAACACCAACATAGGTCTGCGTGACCAGCGGCTTGCTCTGCACTGGATCAACGAGAACATTGCTGCATTCGGTGGAGACCCAAAGAAGGTGACTATCTGGGGAGAATCTGCCGGAGCGGGCTCGGTGGGATGGCATCTCACAGCGTATAATGGACGAGACGATGGTATCTTCCGCGCTGGTATCATGGAATCGGGAAATCCTGTGAACTACAACAGTTACAAGACGAACATCGACTACCAGCCACGGTTCAACGATTTGCTCAACAGGACGAACTGCACTACCTCACTTGACCGACTCGACTGCCTTCGTAAGGTGCCAGTCCAAACAATCCAGAACATCTTCAACTCGACATCTTTGCAGAGCGGTTGGAGTCCGATCGTTGATGGAGATTTCATCCAGAGATGGGGCAGCATCCAGCTTCAGGAGGGTGCCTTCGTCAAAGTTCCAATCATTGACGGTGCCAATTCCGATGAAGGCAACTCCTTCGCGCCTCAACCTGTTAGTAGCGAGGAAGACTTTGCCTCGTTTATCGCCAACACCAGTCTGAGCAACCCTCTGCCGGAATGGTGGGTAGCAGAAACGCTCAAGGCATACCCCAACGAACCAGCATACTGGGTCCCTTCAGTGGCAGAGCTTGGCAACTACACCTACCCAGAGTCTTATGGCGCCCAGTACAGGCGGGCTTCTGCCTACTTTGGAGATGTCTACTTCCACGCCAACCGCCGTGGTGCTGTCGAAACTTGGGCAGCGCACGATCTGCACGCATACTCATACCGATTCAACACCAGGCCTGCTGGCTACGAATGGAACCAAGGTGTCATGCATTTTGTTGAAGTCGCCTTCGTCTTTGACAACACCCAAGGGCTGGGATATGACGAGGAGCACGGCACGGTCAACCCTTTCCTCGACAAGCCGAAGAGCTACTACGATCTTGCCGATCTCATGAGCAAGTCTTGGACTTCTTTCATCCATGATCTGGACCCTAACTATGCTGGGAAGAACGCCTCATCTCCTGCATGGCCGAGGTACGACCTAAAGAATCGGCAGAACATCGTCTTTGACGCCAATGTTACTGGGGTTGCTTGTGGAGAGCCGGATACGTACAGAGAGAAGGGCATTAGATTCATTCTCGATCACTCTCTTGCTTACAGGAGATGATATGCCTACACAGCGATAGTCGAACGACAGTTAGCATATGGAACACGATATATGAAGTCCGTATCTTCGGCCGAAAGGAGCAACATGCATGACCAATGAGCCTCCACTGCACACATGTCCATGACGTAAGTCGCAATTCTCAATGCTTCTTTGTCCTTGAAGGCTCTTCGCTTTACCAGGAGAGAATTTGTCAGCCTGGAGGAGACTCAGACTTGAACTGTACGACCATATAACCGGTGCTACAGAGCTACTTGATCCTTCAGCTTTCAGCCTTTCAAGCCTCGACCAACGCGCCGTTTGCCACCTTATATTCTTGGCATTCACGATGGGTTTCGACTACAAGAAAGTGCTTCTCATTGGAGCAACGTCTGGCATTGGCGCTGCTTTGGCTGAGACGCTTGTGGAGAATGGCGTGTTTGTGATTGGAGTTGGCCGCAGAAGGGAACGATTGGAAAGCTTCGCCCAGAAGCATGGCTCGACGAAGACGGACTACAGAGTCTTCGATGTCAATGATACGGACACGGTAAGCCTCAATGAAGTACCGAATTGAAGATGCAGAGACTTACACACCACAGGCTCAAGCCTTCGTCGACGAGATCTTCTCGGCTCACCCAGACATCTCCTTCGTCTTCCTCAACTCCGGCATCCAACGCGGCCTTGACTTCACCAACCCATCAAAGGTCGACCTGTCTACCCTTGAATTGGAGCTCAAGACAAACTACACCGCCCCAGTGCACCTCACCAACGCCCTCCTTCCCTACCTCACCCGCCAATCCAGCCCAACAGCCTTGGCCTACACAACCACCCAACTCGCCATCATCACCTTGAACTCCCGCCCCAATTACGGCGCTTCCAAAGCCGCTCTGCACCACTTCATCCTGGCTTTGCGTGCTCAAATCTCCAAATCCTCCCCTTCCCTGAAGATCATCGAAGTCTTCCCACCAGCTGTGCAGACTGAGCTTCACGATTCGAAGAACCAGCCCGATCTTAAGAATGGAGATCAAATTGGGATGCCGCTGAAGGAGTTTAATGACGAACGTTGGGAGGGGCTGAAGCAGGGGAAGGAGGATGTTGTGGTGGGGAGTGCAAAGCCGATTTGGGAAGCGGTAGAACCGCCTAGGAGGGAGGAGAGTAAGAAGTTCAATGATGTAATGGATGAGGCTTTAAAGGATTTTTTGGCTTAGATGGATGGGGGGTGGGAATACCTTGTCGAGGAAAGGATCTTGTCGGGGAAAGGATGAATGTATTTCTTGAGTGAGTTGCGGAAGCTATGATGTTCCCGTTGCTGTCGAGCACCCAAATCGATGAGATTTGCTCGAAAGCGTTGGAGGTGTCGCTGCCTTTTCTCTCACCACTAATGGGTAGAGGTAAGAGCCAGACTTCGACAGGAAATCGTCAACATAGGAGGTGGTCTTCCAAGTCATGCTAACAACGACTGCTTGCCAGTACAGTTCACCTACTATGCCCCTCACCAGCATGGAGACTTGCAATTTCCCTTGGACACACACCAATCGACCCTTCAAGCAGAGTTCGCGGCTGAAATCTGCAAAGGCGTTGCCATGTTTCAGCTGGTCGTGGCCTGATCAAGCCACTCGCTTCTTTAACCGCAGTGTCAAGCTTCGCGGACGCCACCACGCCCAAAGCTTGTTCTCGCCCATATGCCTTGGCCAAAGAGGCCAAGCACTGGACCAATCGCGTTATGAGCGAGCGATGCATTGCCTGGAATAGGCGTGCGAGGCTGAGTCTGGTGTCTTGCTCTGGTGCTTCACCGGTCGGGCTGGCCGAGTCAGTTTGGTGAAGCGAGTGATGGGACGAAGTGTGATAAAGGGGAGAGAATGTCCTGGCCTGATCATCCAGCAATCTTTGTACATCCCTTTTGCTATTCTGTGACGCAAGACTTTTCCCCTTCTCCATCAAAATGAGCCTCGGTTGGGTTGGAGCTGAAGGGCTCAATGTCATTGATTTCCAAGGACAGCAAGCCAGCGAGGAATGGCCATATTGCAGCAAAGTATGGCCTTATTGCGTCAACAATCCGACTGGTGAGTCAACTTACAAGCTCGAAGATCCTGGAACTCAAGCTCACATCGCCTTCTTTTATCAACAGCATGCACATTTGTCGGGGTCTGCAACAACTGCCTCGAGTTCCTTCCAAAGTCTGTGAAGGGCTGCTGCCAACAGAATCCGCCAGCTTCATGCTTCCAGAACATCTTCGCAGGCGGATCCGGCACCCAAGATGATTCGCAGCAGTCTTTGAGCGCATCGCCCGCCGCGAGTGCAAGCATCACCGACGCCAACGCGGCCGTCTGCGCAACAGCTCTCGCTGCCGTCTCATCGTGCGAAGGCGCAACGTCTGGATTCGATAGTCTCGCTGCCACCGCTCAGGCTAGCTGTTTGTGCTATGACGCCGCCACCAGTTACGCGCCGAGTGTCTTCGACGGGGCTTGGAGTTCTTGTGCGGCATATGCTTCCACGGCGGACACCAGTGACTATCCGGCTGTCACAAGCGCGCTAGGCCTGTGTCAGAGTGCAGGAGATGTGAGAGGCAACAACAATGCGGCCACTACAACCGGTGGAAATGGCCCTGCCAGCACACCAACGACTGCTACGGCGACGGCTACTGGGACAGCAGAATCCACTGGCGATTCTCCGAGCTCTGCGTCCTCAACTTCTGCCGCTTCGGGCAGTCAGTCCTCTTCAAGCTCGAGTAATAGCAGTGGTGCTTCCACATTCCGATTTGTGAGCCTCATCGTCGTTTTTAGAGCCTTGTTGTTCTTGCTGACTCCTGGACAGGAAGGCCGGCTGAGCGGTTTGCTGGTCCTTGGGATGCTGTCTTTGGCCATACTTCTCGGTTAACGAGTCCTTAAGTGCCTTAACTTAAGGGGCCACAAAGCTCGTTCTCGCGAGAATCGGAAATGAGATGGGCGGGAGTTCGTCAATAGGTGTACGAACGAGGGATTGGAACGAGACATATTTTGTGAATGAAGTACTGTCTTGATTAACGTTGTATACTTTCAACGACGTCGAGAATCGATGCGAGCGCTATTCAGAAGGTCTGCAAGCGGTGCTGGTCATAATGCACCTGCAAGCGCCTCCAAATCATCACCACACGCCTTCATCCACTCGAGGTCTTTCTGCAGTTCCTTGACATGTGTCAACTTATCTTGAGCCAAGTACGCATCCACCTGCTCGTCGAGGCGCGCATCAACACTCTTTCTCGCTTGGGGAGATCGTTCGTAACCCTTACCAGCTGGCTCTTTAATGCCTTAGCCTCTTCGTCTTTCTCGAAAACACCCTAAGAGAACTCAAGAAAGTCTTTGTAATCTTCCACGGCTTTGTGAGTGCTTCGTAGCGCTCCGCGTACTCCTCCTTCGCTTCCCTCTTCACTATTCTCCACCTGTCCTCTGTGCTGTTTCTTCGACCAGAAATGCTCTTGCCAGCGTCCGTCCAGTTGATTCCGCCGTGCGTTGCGTCGCCACCCGCAAGCCGGGTCAGTGCATGTTCAGCAGTTCCAGCAAGGTCTGCGAAAGGTACGGAATACAGGGCGAGGAACCGCACACCATACGGGAAACCGGTCCATGGGCAGACTCGAAACAAAGTAAGAGCTTTGAAGTATCAGGACGAGAGGATCTTCAAGGTACGATAGAGCTTTACCTTCCTCCATGATCGCAAATTCTCCGTTCCTAGCAAGAAATGTCACAGAGCACTAGTCACAACGTTGATCATTACTATTCCGATCAGTAGGATCGAAACAGTCATTCCGGGTTGATGCACATTCTCACGTAACGTACAGATATGATGCAAGAGGAGGCTAAACGTGGTCATAATGAAAGGCAGCGAGTTCATTGTTGTCTAAGTCAGCGGCCGGGTGGTCCGGGCTTATCTATCTAGCTCTGCGGTCTCCACTGGTGTTCCAAAAGTGTCCTATCCTGCGACAGAAGACGCTCCATGGGCTTGATGTCAACTTCGGGTCCTTATATGCGATGGCGAAGACGGAGGTAATCGTTGCGAGAAAGTCTAGAGGGTAATCGCGCTCCATCGGTGGACACCACTTAGGGCTTTTGACTTCGGCTCATCGCTGACTTTGACGAGCAAATGACTTCAACCATCATCGTGGTTTATATGCACAAAACTTAGTTCTAGGAATTCAAGTTAGAAACCCGAGTCTAAGTAGATTGGTAAGGAAACGATTAATAGCAACCGATCTACAATTTCCTTTCATTCTTAATTAGCTTGTATTCTACACTCTCCCTTGACGGTCCCCAAATGTTCGATGTGTTGGTGAGAGATAGTAACGAGTAACTTCAATTCTATGTTGCAAAGTCATTACTACCAGTGGACCCATGAACAAAAAGCCATTAGCACTTAGGGCTCAAAGCTGATGAAAATTTCGGACTTTCTCGGACAATCGCGGAGCCGCAGCTACGCTCTAAGGAATGCCTTCTGCGACCCCTGAATGTGCTTGTAATATTAATTAGCCACGACGATTCCGCTACCTCTGCTCTTCGTGAACTCGATATCCACATCGAAAGTGTGATAATGCGGTATTCTTCAGGTGCACGAGCACTATTTGCGATTTTTGTGCTCTTGAAACCCCCATCAAATGCTCATGGGTTAGATGCCACTCCCCGTCGTGTACAGGGAAGAACAGCGAACGAGTTGGAGCCATACTCCCTTCCTAACAAACACACAAATGCTAGCCGTGCAGTGGCGATTGCGAACAAGCGAGCAGCTTTTCAGTATGGACCCGGCATAGATGGAGGAGTGTCGTCACCCGCGGGTCCCTTGGGACAGAAGTATGTCGCCACAGCTTCCAACATTACTAATACCGAGTCGGACGCAGAAGGCATTATTACTACTTCTGATAATAGTACGGCTGAGATGGACCTGTCGAAATTGCGTGTTATTAACTCGGTAAATGTCGAAACCGTACTAATGAGTTGGAAAGTACAATGGTCTCGCTAATGTCCGAGATTATACACTTCTCTACAAAGACGAATGGATGGCGAGCGCAAGACCGACTGGCATCGATCCTGGTATGCTCCACAACTATACTTCCGACCTTCTTTTCAGCATGAGTAGACTGTCTTTCAGTCCTTTTGCAGTAAGAAGATTAGCCCCGTACGAAACTCTGCCGTTCAATGTGGATCCTTCCGCGGTAATGTCCGTTACTGGACAATCATTGGAAGAAGTACATCAAAGTGGTAAATTATTTTACGCCGACCACCGTGCACAGAGACAGCTCAATCGTACAAAGCTCTATGCGCCGGCATGCGATGCTTATTTCTACATTGCGAATGCCAGCTCTGAATTTTTGCCGCTCGCAATTCGAAGTAATGGCAACATTAGCCTCGTTTATACTCCAATGGATTCACCGGACGACTGGCTACTCGCAAAGATGATGTTTGAAGTCAATGACTTCTTCTTTGCACAAAACGATCATCTGGCAAGATCGCACTGGGTCTCAGAGGTCGTGTACCAAGCCGCCATTCGGACCTTGAGCGACTCCCACCCTATACTTGGACTTCTCAACAGACGTAAGTTGAGACTGTTCGGCAACACATTGATTGTCGAAGTACACGTGACTGACAAGATTTCATCAGTTATGTACGGAGCGTTCGGTATCCGGCCTCAAGCACGGGAAATTCTCTACGACCCTGGAGGTACGTTCGACAGTTTTTTCGGATTTGGGGGCGCGACATCAATCACGTTCGCGAGAAGGCTCTACGCGGACGGTTCAGCTGGTTCCTACCTGGATAACTACCTACACACGAATCTTAGACGACGTGGGCTTATTGACTGCAATTATGGACCAGCCCTTAGCTCATTCCCCTTTTACGACGACGCACATGCAATCGTAGAAGCTATCAGAACCTTCACAACTTCGTTCGTTAACGCGTATTACCCCGATGACGGCGAAGTTTCAGAGGATAGCGAGCTTCAGTCATGGCTTGTAGAGACAAACGGTCCTGCTGGCGGCGTCAACTTTCCTACAGCTAGGGACATCGTAGGCCGATGCTCCCTTGTCGACCTCCTGGTTCATTTCGCCTATCTCGTCTCGGCAAACCACCACGCTATAAATACGAACTCGCTCCTCAGTACCGCAGGAGTGTACCCACTTCACTTGCAAGCTCTTTATCGTCCACCACCATCAGTAAAGGGCATTACCAACATTGTCTCGTACCTACCTCCACTGCAACAATGCCTCGGATTTCTCAACATTGAATCAGCATTCTCACGTCCGTTGCTGGCTAATTCCAACCGCTCTTTGCTGCACATGTTTGATGACGGCGAATTTCTTAATAGAACGAACAATTTGACAAGAGCTGCAAACGCGGAGTTTAAAGCCGTTATGCAGCTTCAGAGCGATAAGGTCAAGTCACGCGGTTTTGACGAGAATGGATTGAGTCAGGGCATGCCATTCGTGTGGAAAACATTGGACCCGGCCGTTGCTCCTTGGAGCCTTACCATCTAGATGCAGGCGACATTGGCACGACATGTTGCGTATCTGTTTATTCCAAAAGTTGACTCAGAGCAGTGAGTCTTGGAGAATGAGTTCCGCTTTAGCGATGCCATACCGCCTTTCAATAAGTGCATCGTATTAGATCGAATTGGCGCACCTCTTAAATGCCATATGCCTGCTTTTGCGAGAGGAGGTTCTGGAGGGCGTGTGGTCACGTCTCGCTCCGGGAACTCAACCACGTATGCAAGGCGCGAGCCTCTGCGTCGACGCTCTGTAACACCTTTCGCGTCAGACAAAGCGTCAAGGGTACGTTGGTGCACTATGAACTGAATGACACTGACAGACGTGCGCAGATCTCTCACGGACCTGCTTGGGTCAAGACCTTCGACCTTCAACAGATCTTCCAGCGTCAACAGGTCTCAACCGGCAGAGCGAACGTCACAGTCTTCACCCTCGCACTGATATGCATCCGCCACAAGATCAGACACCGCCTGGTTCACTGGACCCATCACATGGCCAAATGCCGTTCTATGGCGTTTTTGCTCCACCTCCTGAGCCACAGAATCTGACTGTCGACGCCCAAGGAGGGCAATCCGCCCCCGATATCCAACAGCAGCAAGTAGACGATGCTGCTCGGCAGCGACAGCAAACAGGTCATACTGCATCACAGCAGCGACAGTAGCGACAGACACAGCAACCCGGCCATGGACACCCGACGACTGGCTTCTCCGGGACCCACTCTTCAAGCCGCAGTCGCCGCCCCTAGGCCAACAGTTCCCTCATGTACGGAAGCCGTCACTGCTGAATCGCTCGCTTGGCTCAAACGACCTTCTTGGCATGGCATCTTCTTGGCTTGACCCTGAGGAATCTACACCTCATGGTCCGTCCGGAGACTCCACCTCCGCGGCCACACCTGGTCGTCCACTCATCCCACGACCTACTCAGCCTGCCATGACTGGCGCTGGTGGACTCAACACTGGTTCTACGCCGTTCGGATTCGCACCAGAGAGTCACCCCTTCACGTTCCGCCCCACCGGTGATACTCAGGCCAACGTTGGAGGCCAAGATCCTCCTGCTTCTTTCCCTCAACTGCCAGCACAAGGTGAACAGCTTCCGTCTCCAACTGCTACACAGCAAGTGAGCGAGGAAGTGAGCGGAGGCCAAGAAGCTCCAGAGACTCAGTAGGCCCTGACCCTAGCCAGCTTCCTCCGACTTCTGCGCAGAGTGGCACAGCTACCAGCCAGACTGACCCAGCTCCTTCTTCATCAGCAGCTACAGGTATGGCTCCGCCTCCAGCTTCTGGACCGCTTCCTACCCGCAACGAGCCACTCCGTGTGGCGGTTCACAGCCCAGCTCGCATCGCCAACTCTGCACTCGACGAGAAGGCTAAAAAGATGGTCAACAAGATCTCTACCGGTCAGCTCGAATCGTGCTACAGAAAGTTCAAGAACAACCAACCCCCGGAATGCTGTCTTCTCATAACCGTCGTCGACTCCAAGCCTCCAAGCTATTCTCGCTTCATCGACACGTACACAAAGTGCCCGAAATGCAAGGGACTTGGTCGTCTGCCAAGCAAGTAAAGAGGTTCGAGAATCGTCGTTGAGGGCAGTTGTACATTAGTAAGATTGAATCATTGGGGCTCTCGATGGCAGGCGTTTTTTGATACTTGGTTGAAATGTCACGGCATTGCATTAGTATCTCTTTCCTTGGTCCCTACCCTCCTTCATTTAGCATCGATGCTTCTCTTCTCCTTTTCCATGCACATCGTTTCCCTTCGCTCTTCGTTTTCTCCCTCGTTAGTCTTCAACACCGCCGCCAGCTTCTACACAGATCATCTCTTGGGAAGATCGACGGCTGATTTCACACCACAGAACCTCGATGGGCAACTTTCTGAAACGAATCTCGAGAGGTTTTGAACCTGAATGAAATAACATCCGATGTGGTGATATCAAGGGTGCAAGTTTTGCTGCAGGGTTCACCCCTGACTTCCTGTCTGCTGTCAATGCCGCTTCAATAGGATGATTGGAAGTGGAGAGCCGGATGGTCTATTGGCCTTCCATGCCTTGACTTTCACACATCATAGGACGCACTTTGGGTGGCAGAAATGCTACGTCTGTGAAGTGGTCAGGTCAACGACCTGCTCGTTGGTGGGTGGGAGCTAGGCGAGCTTCGTCTGCCCTTCACACATTACATTTAATCCCTATCGCGGAGAACTTTGGGAGACTAAAATGATGAACGGGACTAGAAGATTTCAACACAGGTGATGTCTGACACCGCAGAGCCTGTATGGCGGCTGGTCGGAAAGGGGATGCATTGAGGGCTGTCTGTGGTATTCACACACCCACTTTCACACCACCAGTGGACATTCTTGAGAAATGGAATAGTCGCATGAGACGACTGGATCCTGGGAATGCGTCGATCGAAAAGTAAAATCCCATCCGAAGATGTGATGCAGGGGAGAGGTTTCACTGGCTTTGGGAAGCAGTTGCGCCATCTCATGCCCACGCCTTCGGCGGGAGGTTTTTGAAGAAGCGAATTTGCTCAGAGAGATCGTTCGAATGGGGAAATACATCGTTCGAAGGCGTTCGAACGGGTGATGCTGTAGAGGTGGTCACCAACTGGGTAGGCTTTCACAAGCACCTGCGCCGTCGTTTGTCCATGCCTTCGATCGGGGAGGTTTGAGAGGCAAATTTGCTCGGAGACCGTGAGAATAGAGAAATGCACCAATCGAACGCATTCGAACGGGTGAGGAGGGGTGGCGGTCATCGCCAAGGGTATGCTTTCACAGGCAACTGCGCCATCGTTTGTTCAAGCCTTCGATCGAAGACTTTTAATGGCAAGTTTGTTCAGCAAGTCTGTACGAACGGAGAACTATAATGATCGAAGGCCATCGAATGCGTGGTGGTGTTGTAGCAGGGGTGGTCACCGGCTGGGCCAGGCTTGCACAGTCAACCGCGCCATCGTCTTCCCACGTTCGATCGAAGAATTTTGAGAGGCAAGCTTGCAGAGAAATTCCGTGCGAATAGACACATGCATCAATCGAAGGCGTTCGAATGTGTGGTGGTGTTGCGGCAGGGGTGATCACCGGCTGGGTCAGGCTTTCACAGGCATCGCAACTCCAGACCGGTTCCCACCCGCGCACGCTTTTCGCCTGGACAACCTGAATAGACAGATTTGCTCAGTGAACAGAGTTGATTGAGACTCTATACCAATCGATGGTTGAAACGGTATTTGACAGGAATTGCCGAATTGGGTAGAGTCCTCTTGGTGAGGCTTTCACGGGCTGCGGCGAGGCAACTACACTTCAATCCTTCCACACTTTCGTATGGACAATCTGAAAAGACAGATTTGCTCATTGAGGCCGTCTGAATGAACATCTACCACGATCGAATTTTCAAATGCAGTCCGACCGCTGGTGCTGGCTATGAGGCAGGAACAACCGGACCGGAAATATGTTTCGATGGGAGACTTTTGGGAGAGAAAGTTGTAGAGTAGGATGTGCTGATTCGAGATCTGTATCGTTCGGTGGTTCATTTGTGAGGTTGGTAGTGGAAGAGGCGGTGAAATCGAGGAGTGAGGCCTCCCGCTGCATTCACGCTCTCACCACCGCATCCTTTTGAGTGAAGAGTTTTGAGAGGCAAAGATGATCCCTAGTTACTGCATATTCCAGAATGACATCATGGATATCGTCGACCTGGGTGCGGTGGTAGTGGGAGGTGATGAAGTACAGGGTCTAACTTGCGACTGGATTCACTGCTACAGCACGACCCAGTTTTCGACTGGGATATCTTTGGAGGCAAAAACTATTTTTAGTTGTACAATATTCGATAACCGTATCGTTCGAAAGATCATCTGCGGGAATGAGTGGAGGATGGAGGAGGTGGGTGACGCTTACTGGCTGGCTAGCATCTGGATTCACACCCTTTACTCGGTCAATGACTTAGAGGGGCACAGAAGATATCTCATCGTCACATTTCTCGTATATCATCCAGATGGTAGTGGTGGAAGGCGGTGGCTGTGGGAGATGGGAGGAAATGGTGAAGCTCAGGGGCTGGCTGGCAGCTGGATTCACGCCACACCACGACCGCTCTTCGATTGGAAGACTTTGAGACGTAGGAAGATCATGGTCACACTGCTCATCCAGGGGATAAGGCATTCGAAAGCTCAAATGCTCTGCTTCGGGGGTAAGCTGTTGGAGAAGGGGGTGAAGCTGGGCCGCCTCCCGCATGGATTCACGCTGGCCATGTACATATCTTTCGTACAGAGAACTTTGGAAGGCAAAAACCGTTGATTTATACCTGCTGGTCCTGGGTATGGATCGTTCGAAAGCCCAAAATCTAGGTGTGGTGTTGGAGCAGGGGTGAAGCAAAGCTGGCTTCCACGTGGATTCACGCTCGCCACGTGGTTTCCTTTCGAATGGAAAGGTTTGAACGACAAATCTTCATGTTCAGCAGGTTAGAATCAGGGGCTTCGTCAATCGAAAGTTGAAAGGCTGGGTGTGGAGTGGGAATATGTGAAGTCCCTTAACCTGCCGGCAGGATTCACGCAAGGCTGGCAGCACCTTTCGCCTGGGATGTTTTGGGAGGCAAATACGTTCCGTAGGATTGATAGATGCAAGCGATGTATTGTACGAAAGATCAAATAGAGTGTGTGACGTTGGACGGGTTGACGCCTGGTCGTCAGCTTGGAGGCAGGATTCACGCATACGCTGTAGGTCTAGTCGGACGGGTAAGTTTGGGAGGGAGATACGATTTCTGGGAATGGGGGACTCTTGTAATGCATCATCCGACATCTTAGATGCATAGTGTGGTGTATGGGGGACTGAAGCCATCTCCATCACCCCTGGCTTTGCAGAGGGATTCACGCACCTCGCTCGGATGGGGAACTTTGCGAGACAAATACGTTCATTTGAAGCATGCATTTCAAGTAATACTTCATCCGAGAGCGACCGACTCTGGGTGTGGTGGTTGCAGGGGTGAAGTCTACCCCAAGCTTTCCAGGTAGGATTCACGCACATGCAACATTACTCGGATGAGGGACTTTGGGAGGCAAATGTGTTCGTCTGAAGCACATAAAAATGGTAATATCTCGCCCGAGGGCATGCGATGCGTGGGTGTTGTAGTCGCAGGGGTAATGGCTGACCTTTAGGATTCATATACATGCAGAGGAAATCGCTCGGATGGGGCACTTTGGGAGACAAATATGTTCATCTATGGCGTACGACTCAGTTATAATGTCATCCGAAAGCATACGATGCGTGGGTGTTGTAGTTGCAGGGGTGAAGCCGTGAAGCCTGCTACCTAGCTTGGAGCAGGATTCACACACTCGTAGCGAAAATCTCTCGGATAGGGAACTTTAGGAGACGAATGTGTTCGTCTGAGGCATGCAATTTAGTAATATCTCATCCGAGGCCATACGATGCGTAGGTGTGGTAGTTGCAGGGGTGAAGCCTGCCACCCAGGTTGGAGCAGGATTTATACATGCAGCGAAAATCTCTCGGACAGGGAACTTTGGGAGATAGATATGTTCGTCTGAACTATGCGACTTAGTGATTATCTCATCCGAGGCCATACGATGCGTAGGTGTAGTGGTTGCAGGGGTGAGGCCTTCTGCCCAGCTTGGAGCAGGGTTCACACATACATAGCAGGACTGCAGGGGCTGTGTAGGAGACCTGTTCGTGTGCAATGGGAGACCTGCGTGAAGCATAGGGGAGGTGTTTAACGGATGTGTTTGGATGGTGGTTTGGGGAGTAAGGCCGTCGGCAACGCTGCGAGGCTGCCAGCTGAATTCACGTTTGGAGAAAAGAGCACTTTCACACCTGCAAATTCACACACCTAAGACATTCGCTAACGAGGGTTGGATACTTGCGGAGCACACATCGTCTCTTTCATAGATACAAGATCTTCTTGGAAGGCAAATAGGCTAACCTTCTGGAGTTCAGGAGGCAAATCTGAAGCATCTTCTTTCACGGAGGCAAGTTTGCTTCGACTCGCTTGAAAGAAGCACCCATCTGCTTTCACGCACCACGGCTTGCATGTGTCAGTTTGAACGAAGCACCGATCGTCTTTCACGCTGGGAAAGTTAGGAGGCAAATCTACCCGATAAGTGCGCTTCGAAGCACCATCTTCTACGTCTCGTACTACGGAAGCTTGGGGACAAATTCGCACCCATCTTCTTAGAAGGCAAATCTGTTCGCTAAGGCTACCCTTCAAAGCACCCCTCGCCTTCCACGATAGGGAAAGTTGGGAGGCACATCTGCACGTCTCGAAGCACCTATCTTCCCTTCTCTTTCACGTACCACGTCTCGTCTGGGGCAGCTTCTTTCATGATACTAAGTCTACCACTCAATACCCACCTCGCCGCCGCCCTGCCCCATGCCCAGGCGTAAGATCCGAAGGCAAGTTTTCAAGCACTCGCAAGCACTCGTCGAGGCACCCATCTGCTTTCACGCACCCATACTCGCTTGTGGAAGTTTGAGAGACAATTTGGTCGTTGCGCCTACCGTATCTCGTCCGTGGAAGCTTGGGAGGCATGTTTGCCCGTTTGAAGTACGCCTTCGAGCACACGTCTTCTTTCACGTACCTCATCTCGTCTCAAGAAATTTTGAAAGACAAATTGGCTCGTGGATGCCATTTCGTAGGCTTCGAAGCACCCGTCTTCTTTTACGCAGCCCATCTTGTCTAGAGAAGTTTGGAAGACAAACTGGCTCGTTTGAAGTACCTTTTGAAACCATATCTTGCGTTGAAAAACAGGTTTCCTTATTTGAAGTACGCCTCGAAGCACTCATCTGCTCACGCACTTGGCATTTGCTAGCTGAGGGCCGTTTGGTAAGTACGCTTTGAGGCACCCGTCGACTTTCACGTACCTCATCTCGCCTAGAGAAAGTTGACGAGGCAAATGTGCGAGAGTCAAATGTGTCGCAGCATTGAAGATCTGTTCTAGAGGGTTCAGATGACCGGGTTGATGATCGGAGATGCATGCGTGCAGCAAAGAGCCTAAACGCGTGCGTTGAAGACCCACAACTTCCTAAACTGGGAATCAAGGTTTTTCTGTCTAAAAAATACCACAAACGCGTACTTCCACGCGGTTCTCTAAAGCCCCAGGTAAAAGCTGTTCAACTCACTGCAGCGGCGGGTTGTCTCGTGTAAATTGCAAGATGGGCTTCGCACGCGTTTCTACGCGTTTGGTCGCGAGTACAGATTTGGGGATCAACTCCGAGCTAAAACTAGACATGTTCTAATTCGCATTAATTGCCAGATCGGGATGACTCGCTTAAGCCTTTCTAGAAAGTTTCGAAGTGTCAAGCGCTCTGTTCAAGGCCCTAAGATCGCGTCTAACTAGTGCGCTGCTTGTTAGTATGCTAGATGCAACGCGCCTTCATAGTTACAAAACCATAGAATAGACTTAGGGCGTACAGCCAACATGCCTGATCTCGCACGTCGACGCGTCAAAATAAAACCTTTTAATCCTTTAGCAAGGACTTTGACGCATAAAAATTGCAGCATTGAAACCCCTCAAAGACGCGTAAGCAGAGCGCGTCTTTCGACTTGGAGAAGCGCTTTTGGGTGCATAGATGCATTGCTCCGTCTACTCACGCGTTGGTCCACTAACTGACGCGTCCTGGGACAAGAGGACGCGAGACTTGCTAGTACGATTCGTTTTAGAGCGCGTTTGCGCCCGTGACACGCGCGTGGTTGAAAGACATAGCCATCCATGCGCTATGTCCAAATCAGAAAGTTATTAGGAGACATGCATAGTTCGCGTACATTTAATAATGTTAGGTCGATGCGTACATCTAGACGCCTCGTTCTACATCTGAGTACTTAACAATTAAGGGAGGGCACTAGAGTCGAGTATGGAGGGCGTCTTTTAAGCAACAAGACGCGTCTCCAATGTTTTCTTCTAAGTATGCAGCACAAAGATCATCACGCGTACCTTCCCCTTTAGATGACCAAGTGTTCATCACTGAGCTTGTTTTTAATCGTACTTCGACACTGCAAGACCTGTACTAGATGCGCCGAGGGTATCTCATCCAGATTAGGAAATTAACACTTCGGTAACATCCTACAACCGGCCTCTGGACGAGGTATAGCGCCCGTGCATTTCTGAGATGCGTGCTTTGCAATTCGCTTAACGCTTTGTGTCACCTGTAGACGCGTAACAAGTGCAAGAATGTACTGTTTGACTATGTAGCGCGCATCTCGATAGTGAAACGCGTATTCAGAGTTTCTAGCGCCTCGTCTAGGCGGGAAGCGCGGGTGATGCGTCGATGAGGCTGCGCAAAGCTAAAACCCACGCACCTGAGAATATAATCAAGAAACCGACGCGCTCTTGTAGCCGGCTTTCAATTGTATTGCACTAACAACCTCCTAGGCGTGTTGAACAAGTGAAGTAACGCGCGTCTTGTGAGTTCCGGTATAAGTTTTAAGTCGAGGAGGCGTTCTTGTACTAGGGCGCGTGGGCTATAGCTAGGCTCTGTTCTTTACCTATGCCTAAGCGTTTGCTGTCCAAGTCCTGAACAAGCTAACATTTTGTACAGTAAAGTAGATTGTTACGCGCCAATTCATCTTCTTAGGAGAAAAACAAAGACTCGTAGGGCGCGTTTACGACAATCATCTTTGCGTGCGTTTTATGTGAATACTTCGAAACGCAACGTTGGACACTTCAAAGCGCAGATGTCCAGGTTAGGAAGTTAAGACTGAAAACCTTTCCACATTGCGAAAATCCAGATTGGGAAATTAACACTGCGTCTGTTCTAGCATTGTCCCAGCTCGCAGCAGACTCTTTGGACAACGGTGAGTCTGTGCTGTTAGTATAAGCGCTCGTTGTTCCTTGTTAGCCAAGTTAGCACTTTGTACGTCTATGCCTCGTATAAGAAACGTACCAATATAAAGTCTGGTGCTGAACTTCGGGTCCTACCTCCCTAAAATCCCAATCAAAAACAAGCAATATACTCCATCAGGTGGCTCGCGACCTTGACGTGTCCAACGTCTGTTGGATGGTTCGCGGGACTGTAGTCGTTGTGTTGCATAATGCCCGTGGTGTTAAAGTAGTAGACGAACCCTTCACCCCCTTTCTTGTTAAGCCTGCCGCCGTTGAAATGCTTCACAACATCTTGGATCTCGTAGTAGAAGCCGCTCTGCTCCGTCCACGTGCTGTTAGTGCGGGCCCAGCCCTTCCACAGTGACTGTACTATGATATGGGATTTGGGCCATGTCGTATGGACCTGTTGAATGAGGCTGACGTAAGCGTTGTAGAACTGATCAGACGAGACATTGATGTCGGTTGCGTTATCGTTGGTGCCAATGTTGATGACGGTAATATCTGGAGGTGGGCGAAGGCCGAAATCCCAGTCCGGTGGGCCTGCAGCACGTCGTTGTCAGTCGTCACTCTGACGTTGACGAGGAGGGTCGAGCCTTACTATCGCCGTACATGTCTATAGCACGTTGACTGGTATCAACCGTCTTACTCCACTGGAACGACTGCCCACGGCTGTTACCATGGCATGGCCGATCCGTGACGCAAATGCCAGGAAAGGCCGTGATACTGAACTCGGTGTCGCCAAAGCCATATCCAAGGCCCCAGGCGTACGTGCTGATGCCCTCGAACGTAGCCGCATAGCCAGCGGTGAGTGAATCGCCGATGAATTGCATCCGACGACTGTAGTCAGGAATGCGGACGAGCCGTGCTGGGCCTCCTGAAAGATGGACTTGAGCAAGCTGGACGCCGAGGGCCCAATTGGTCACGTGCAATTCCAAGGTTCGTGTGCTGGACGTGGTCAAGTTCCACCCAGGTGTTCGTGGCATTATCAAGAGGTGCGTTGAGTTGGCAGTGACATTAGTCAACATCCAGTCCTGGCCGTCCAATCGATACGCAACAAGAACTCCTGCAGACGTGTGACCCCCGAAGGTGCAAGCTACGTTGTCGGCCTCGAAGCCAAATTTCAGGCCTGGAGCAGACCACCACGAGATGTACTGACTATCCCAGCGACCTTTGTACGAGATCTCGGGAGAACTAGGAGGGTAGTGTTGCCAGTCGCCATCAAGTTTGGTCGCGGTGTTGGGATAGTCGGCCTCCCGAGCCTGGCCATTCTGGAATATGGCTGCAGAGCAGACGTACAGGTACGCGACAAAAGTGAGGCACACAAGGCTCGTAAACGGCATATTGAAGGAGCCGAGGTCACTTTCCCAGCGATCTCTTAGGGAGACCTCAGCGAGCTTGTTCTCAAACAGTGGCTTTTAATAATGCCTGGGAACAATTGCGCTGAACCTTTTGGGTAGCAATGCAAAGCTCTGGCAGTGACGTTCGTCGACAATCACCTTCCTCTTCCGTACTGTTCCCTAAATAGGTGATTAGGGATGTGGTAGACAAAGACATTTCACGCAAAGCAGTATATACACCGTGTTAGGAAACTGCCTGAAGAAATCCACTTGGTTAATGTGGCGTTTCAACAAATCAACTGAGCCCAAACAACAACGTGGATGACGACATGCATTCGACACCATCGACCCAAGACTCTTCATACAGCAATCCCGCCATCGAGCCTGCCGACAGCACAAGTTTCATCGGAAAATGTTGTGCTGGACAATTCTATACCTCGTCTTCTTGGGCACAGCCTGGTGCTATACGAAGCCCTCCGGGACAGACCGCTTCACATCTCCGACAGGGAACCTGGAGGTAGAGGTGACCTTACAAGGCGGACATCTGAGCTATACCGTCTTCCTTCATGGTTCTATGATAATCAATCCATCCTCTTTGGGCGTAGTCCGGAGCGACGGAGATTTCTCCAACAACTTGGTTGATTATTCCTCTGAAAAGGTACCAGCACGTGTCGAAGACTACACTCTCCTCCAAGGCAAGCGGCGCAAGGTCCATGCCGTATATAGCTCATATACCTGCAGCGTCGTCACTGCCACGCAGGGGTCCTTTGAGGTGCAGTTTGCCCTCTCAGAGTCGACGGTCGCTTTGCGATATCGCTTTCCTGAGGACGAGTCAGTCGACAGTCGGACAATCTTGCATGAGAATACGACCTTCGCCATTATCAAATCTCCCGGAGACTTCCAGCTCATGCAGCCTTATGATACGCCAACTCCCAAGTACCAAACGTTCTATCAACCCCGAACTGATCGCCGGCGCGCAGAGATAGGATCCACATCCGGAGCTGGCGTCTCGTCTACGGGATTCGCATTTCTGGCTCTTTTCAAAACGCAAACGGCCCACTCAGATGCGTGGATAGTTCTCAAAGAGGCTGGATTTGATGGAACGTACCCAGCCAGCCACATTGCGAACGTGAGCAGCAGCGGCGTCGTCTCCCTGGCGTTCCCTCCAGACGATGACGGCAACGGCGCCTTCGGGTCCGGTCGTCCTCAAGGGATCCTGCCATGGACAACGCCCTGGCGAATTATCTCTATTGGAACAGATCCGGCTGCCATCGTCAGCGACACTAGCGTGACTGATTTGTCGGAAGCCTCTCAGATTCGCGACACGAGTTGGATCAGGCCTGGCGCGGCGTCTTGGAATTGGTGGGCTGATTCGTCCAATCCTTTGAACTACACGGCCAACAAGGAGTACATCGATTTAGCATCGCAACAACACTGGCCATACACCGTGCTTGACACGTCGTGGGATCAACAAACCGATAGCACAGGACACAACGTGTCCCTGTCAACCGTCATGGCGTATGCTGGGTCCAAGGGGGTCGGAGTGTGGCTATGGATCAATTCGGCGGGACCGAACAACAATGCGGTTACAAAGAGATCTCCTCGTTCAGCCTCGCACCAGACGACAGACGATGGCGAGACTGGCGGGTATGGGTGTTGTCGGCCTCAAGGTCGATGGAATACAGAGTGACAAGCAGGAGATGATGGCGTATCTACTCGACATCCTGCAGGACGCAGCCGAGTTCCGTCTGATGGTCGTCTTTCACAACTGCCCCTTACCGCACGGCTGGGAGCGCACCTGGCCGAACTTGCTTTCCTCAGAGGCACTGATTGCGTCCGAGTACCTTGCGAACGCGAAGACGTCGTATGCGCCGCAGTTGCCAGAGAACAACGTCAACGAGGCTTTTGTGCGCCTCCCTATCGGCCCGGCAGACTACGCACCAGGCGTCTTCTCGACTGCCCACCATCCCGGCGACGCAACCCTGACGACCTACGCTCACGAGGTGGCCCTGAATGTCATTATCGACTCCGGGCTACGTACTCTCCCGGATGCTTCGCAGACATACGAACACCTCATTCCACCCGATATCACCCGCCTACTGGGGACGCTACCCTGCGTGTGGGACGAGACAACCTTTGTCCAGGGAAATCCAGGAAAGTATTTCGTCATCGCAAAGCGCTCTGGGCGAGACCTCTATATTGGCAGGCATCAACGGCGAGACAGTGAGCATTCCCCTGTCCACTACCAACGATACCGCTACAGGTGTCGCCCGCAACGTCACCATCGATCTTAGACCTTTTGGTGTGTTGTCCAGCTCCGCTTTTGCAGTTGTCGACACAAAGGGCAGTCGCGTGTGCAGAGTCCAGCACGCGCAACTACATTCATCCCAGCTGAATTTACGAATGGAGCCATTCGGAGGCTTTCTGTACAAGTTCGAGTTGTCTCCAAGGAAGCAGTAACGCGTTTATAGTATTCTCAATTTTATACCATTACTATAGACCTAACCAATAGGAAAAGGAGCTGTTGAATTGAAATGCGGCTGCGGCTAGCAGGTAGGCGCAGTAGGATATGTTATTACTGCCGCAGTCTTGCGATTTCGCGCAGGAGTTTTCAAACTGCGCGGCCTGGCGAACTGCGCAGTTTGAACGAAATACTGCGCGAGGGGCAGTACTTGGGCAAAGTCGGTTTGGGGGGTGCAGTAGGCTAGCAACTGCAATCGAACGGGCCCGAAGTATTAGGCCTTCCTTGAGTTTTATGCTCCACTTCTAGTCGTCCTTCCACGACATCGAGTCTGGTCTCGGCGATGGCATTTCATTCAAGCGCATACTTGACGCATCTAATACGTTTGTTAACCAGGACACCTGCTCTTCTTCGCGATCTTCATCATTTCCACATTCCCGCAACATAGCGCTCACCATGTAATGGTTGACGTTTTTGGCACTAACACGCTATGGATTTGAAAGACAACTGCTGGTTGATATTGATTTGGGAGCCAGCACCGGGTAGTCGAGGACCGCTCTTATGACATGGAAAAGCGGGCGCCCGGGATTGAACAGCAAGCATACTCGCCTTTCGCCCACAATTCGATGAACGACGAACGCGATCGCACGTCCATCAGCGTACTCAAACACATCTCACCCCGCAATGCCGATCAGCTTCACAGCGGGAGAAGAAGAAAACATTCACCTCGAGGCGGGGAAGCGACAGGTGCTTGGAATGCTTAGCGGGGGGATGACGTCCAGTCTTGATTGGCCCGAGACTCACGAGACGAGCAGGCCACATGCGGGAGGAAGCTTGGTATGAGATATTCGATGAGGCTCTGGCGATTTGACTTGAAGTATGATGATGGTGGCTCGCAGGCGGGATGATGTACCGGCGGAGGTATCCTCTTTACATGGAGCGCATTCGCTCTCTGTCATCGTACCACCTCATTCCACCACCCATCCACCATGAACGACATGGACGAGAAGCGTAGTGACAGCTCGATCGCACCGGACATCCAATGGAACGAGAGACGACCTAGCGAGAAGCTCCCAGCCGTCGAGAGCGCCGACATCGATCCATCCACGCACCGCCTCATTAATCGCAAGTTCGACACTCGCATCCTTCCCTGGCTCTTTGGCATGTGGTTGCTCTCATTCATTGACAGGCAAGTTAGCATCCGACCGCTCCACTGTGCAATGTTTTAACCTTTTCCAGAACTAACATTGGCAACGCGAAAATTGACGGCCTGGTGCAGGATCTCAACCTTCAAGGCCAAAAGTTCAACATTGCGCTCGCCATCTTCTACGTCCCATACATCTGCGTCGACGTCCCGAGTAATCTCGTACTCAAGTATTGCAAGGCGGGATACTATTTGCCGGCCCTGTTGACATGCTGGGGATTGGTGGGGACGTTCATGGGGTTCGTGAAGAGCTATGGAGGGCTGTTGGCGGTGGGTCCAGATCCATATATAAAAGGTGATCGCTGACATTGTAGGCTCGCTTCTTCCTTGGATTATGCGAGGGCGGCCTGCTGGGAGGGATGATCCTCTACTTGTCCATGTTCTACCAGCGACATGCCATGCTGTGGAGAGTGGGACTCTTCTACTGTGCGGCGCCATTGTCGGGAGCTTTCGGTGGCCTGTTGGCGACGGGGTTGGCTCAGATCAAGACTCCAGGATACAACGGGTGGCCGTTCATCTTCTTCGTCGAGGGTGCCATCACCACAGTCTTCGGCATCGTCGCCTTTTTCTTCCTCCCAAACACCCCTTCCGACGCCAAGTTCCTGACTCCAGAGCAACGAGATGCGGCAGTCAAAAGGATGGCAGATGACAGCCAGAGCGCATCGACACGCGATGTTGATTCCGAGAAGTTCGACTGGCACTGGGTCAAAGTCGCCCTGCTGGATGTCAACGTGCAGCTGCTGTCTCTCATCTTCTTTCTCATCATCACTCCCATTTACAGCTTCAGCCTCTTCTTGCCTACCATCATCAAGAGCCTGGGCTACAGCAGGGTGGTGTCGCAACTCTTTACTGTAAGTTCGGCCGATCGAAATCTTTGTGCTGCACTGACGACGATATGCTCGAGGTCCCGCCAAATATCTGCGGCTTCTTCACAGTTCTCTTCGCGTGCTGGATATCCGATCGCACCAAACAGCGTGGCGTATACATGATCGTCGGGTGTGTGGTGACGATCGTGGGATATATCATGCTTATCTCGACCGACCGCAAGTTGATCCAATATGGCGGAACGTTCCTGGTAAGGCCGACAACTGTTGAACGTACGCTTGCTAACAACGTCCAGGTCGCCGCTGGGATCTTCCCTTGCAGTCCTCTCGTCATGGCCTGGCTATCGAACAATCTTGTGAGCCGTACGAGTAGTTTTGAACGATCCAGACTGACTTTCTTCCAAGGCACCACACTTCGTCAGGGCCACTGGAACCGGCTACCAAATCATGATTGCCAATTTCGCAGCCTTCATAGCCACCTTCACATATATCGACAAAGAGTATGCACCCTGAATCGCGTTGAGGTCCATTCTGACCATGTGTAGCGCCCCGAGATACATCACTGGCCATGCGATCAATATCGGAACAGTCGGCGCGGCCATTGTCTGCATTGTCGTATTGCTGTTCTACAACGTATGTGATGTATCTCCAGCTCGAAGCTCTCCACTAACACTTCACCAGCGAGTTGAAAACCGGAAGAGGGCCAGCGGGAAGAGAGACAACAGGCTGCAAGAGGAGAGCGAAGATCGGTTGGGATCGAGACATCCAAATGTAGGCCACCCTCGACGAGACCAAAGTGTGTTGCTGACAATCGATACAGTTCCGGCTTACTTTGTAAGAAGTCGTTGCAGAAAGACCCAGCTTCGATATGTCCCACTCCCGTCTTCCATTCCTGCTTTTCGATCCCTCACTCAATTAGCAAACGCCAGCGTGAAAGATCCATCCTGAACAAGCTGGCGGGAAGTCTCACCTTCAACACACAAGCCCAGATGCCTCCGATCATCTTAGAAGTCTCCAGACGGATGACCAAATCTCACCTCCCCTCAGCACGCTCCACGAGCTTCTCGTCCAGTCCGACCGGCTCGTAAACGCTCCGATCGCCCTTCTTCTGAGCCCAGATGATATCTCCTTTGATGTAAACAATCACACCTCCTTTGCCAGTCGCACTGGCCGTGATTCTGAACAGTGGAGATCCAGTCTGGGGATGCGCCTCGCGTAAAGGCACCATCGTGAGGTCTTCTTCGGCACACCAATTCTCGACAATGTCCTTGAAGTCTTGCACCAAATCTTGCGCGACAGGCGGCGGTTTTGCAGCAGCAGCCTGTGCTTCCATCTTCTTCCCAATCTCCTTTGCGATGGGTCGTGCTGGTCCAGCAGCAGGGGCAGCCAACTCAGTCAAAGGACGGCCTTCCTCTTGCAGATCGAGTGCCCGATTGATCATTTGATCGCCCTTTTGCCACTCCCTCTGAACATCAGCATTCGCCATGAGCGGCTCTGGAATTTGCTGCTTCCACCAAACAAGCCACTGCCCAATCTCTTGAAAGCTTGCTTCGTCAGAGGTGAGCCAGAGATGGAGAGTAGAGAGCCACTTGGGGAAGAACTCAGCCACCAGCAACCGTGCCAGAGTCTCAGATTTGAAATGCTTTTCCCAGCCGAGAACATTCTCCAGTGGTGTCAGGTCTTGATCTGAAGGGTCAACCTCAAAGTGCTGCGACAGATGCCGTGCCAGTCTTGGCAGCAAATGGTTGACAAATATGTGATCGAGTTCAGAATGCAGTAGGTTCCGCCATTCCAGCAGACCAGGCAACACCCCTGAAGCCACATCCCATCCATCAAGAACTTGCCGTAGTCGACGCTTGAGACTGGTAAGTAAACCGCTGGTGGCTTTGGGGTCGAGTTGGTAAGGTGGAAGGTATGGGAGCCACGGGAAGAGCCAAGTGTGGGGTTGGGCGTGTTTAAGAGTGACCGTCTTGTGATGATGGGTACGCTTCCTGGGATCCCATGTCTGGAGAGCTGCGGTGAGCTTCGGTACGATGAGCTGGTCCAGGAGATTGCTGTAGATGAACGCAGGCAAGAGTGGCCGCCATGCATGAACGAGACTCGTCAGTGGATTGTGATTGAGCACATCCCAGTTGGTGATGGCTGTGCGAAGCTTAGGGAGCCAGATGGTGTACATCATCGTTTCGTAGTGTGATGTCGCTTTCTGTCGTCTTGATCTCCCATAATCGTCATCAAGATCAGCATGTTTAGTGGCGACCTGTTCCAATGGATGCAACCCAAGCATGACTCTTATCGTTTGAAGATCAGGCACCATGGAATCCGGATGCTCGAGTGGTTCCCAGCTGGCCATTTGCTTCTTGAAAACCGGAGTCAATGCCCCAATGGCAGCCTCTGACAGCCCATATCGCTCGACATCATGTTGGTGATCTTCTTGAATCTTCTTAACCTTGTCGATCACAGTGGTCCACTCTCCATGTTCGTCAGTATTAGAAGAGGCTGTCAATCTGAGACTCTCAACAGCTTCAACAACAGCCTGAAGTCGCCGAAGTTCATCTTTCTGCTGATCGGCTTCCAGTTGGTGCTGACCAGCTTGCTCTTCAACATATATCTTCTGCTCTTGCACGCCATGCCAAGCTTCAATGAATGCTTCAAGCTCCATCTTCTCTCGCTTGGCAATCTTGTCGGCTTCCGTATCTGCAGGCTGCCCCGTGCCCAACATGAGACCAGCGGTGCTTGTGAGCATCTTCGTCTGGTTGCCAGTCGCGTCGATGATCGAGCTCAGCATCTGTGGCGGTACATCCAGTCCGGGAGCGGCAGCTTGAACGTCTGCCACAGTCTTGTATCTCGTCTTCTGCTTCCTCGATCCACCACCCGGAGTGCTTGTCCCACTACCTGCACCACTCACTCCTCCTTTTGTTTTCTTCCTCCTCTCCTTGCGCGCCTTGCGCTCCTCCTCACTGCTATCCTCATACTCCTCGCCTCGTCGTTCAGCGGCTCGTCGTTGCTCTTCCTTGTACTGCTCGGTTCTCTCCTTGACAGCGCCAACACCGGCTCCCTGAGGTCGTAGCTTGACCTCGATCGGGTTCACGATACCCTCGCCACCCTTTCCAAGACCCTGCCCCTCCTTGTAACCCATCTTGGCCATCATCTTTTGCGCGAAGGTCGACATCTTCCCTCCACCTCCACCTGCAGCGCCGCCGAGTTTTGGTGCTTTGTGAGGGCCATTGCCAGCGCCTTGAAATTTGCGCTTCGCAGATTGGCCGTCCATGCCGCAAGTCGAGGATGCTCAATGTGTGGACGACGAAGTTGTGCAGATGGAGTCAGTCTTGAAATTCATGGCGCATGACTCGCGTTCGCTTACTTAGCGTCGGATCGGATCTTGTTCCCGAACCGAGCTGTAGATCGCCGTCGCCTCTGAGCTCACTGATGATGTGCAGGCAGACAACCTCGACGACGTCGAAGAATTACCAGAGTTTCAAGTTCGAGAGCCGCCCAAGCATCCCACATAGTCTCCTGCGAAGCGACGCCCAACATGAACCGGCTGTTCGGCGCCAAGAGCAACACCCCCAAACCCACTCTCAACAGCGCCATCTCAAATGTAAGTCGACCGTGCGTTGATTGAGCAAATGCGTTCTTATTGTCCTCGTAGGTAGACACACGAATAGAAAGCATCGACGTCAAACTCGCAAAGCTCAACGCCGAACTCTCGCAGTACCAGCAGCGGCTAAGTCGCATGCGAGATGGCCCGGGCAAGAACGCTATCAAGCAGAAGGCCATCAAGATCCTGCAGCAGCGCAAGATGTACGAGTCGCAAAAGGACCAGCTACAACAACAGAGTTGGAACATGGAGCAGGCAGGCATGATGCAGGACAATCTCAAAAACACCATGGCCACGGTCGATGCCATGAAGACGACGCAGAAGGAGTTGAAGAAGCAGTACGGCAAGGTCAACATCGACAAGATCGAGAAAATGCAGGATGAGATGGCAGATTTGATGGACATGGGGAACGACATCCAAGAGAGCATCAGTCGGAGTTACGACGTGCCGGAGGACGTGGACGAGGCAGAGCTGGATGCAGAGCTGGAGGCGCTGGGCGATGAGGTGGACTTCGGGGCAGAGGCTCTGGGAGAGGGAGAGATGCCGGGTTTCCTGCAAGAGAGCGCTGGTCCACCTCAGTTCATTGACGAAGCTCCCGAACAGAACAAGGAGAGACAGGCAGCCACGTGATGGCACTCACTTAACGTCTTTCACATGCTGCTCTTGCATCTCCCATCGCGCACGTGGCGGCGCTCGGTCCTCTCACTCGTGCATGTGACGACGGCGATTGTCGTTGCACCAAATCAAGCAGCGTTTGCTGCTGCGGGTACGTACCGCCGCCAACACCGCCGCTGTTGTACGCACGTTCCACGTCCGTGGTTTTGCCTGTCAAGAACATCCACACCAGCTCAAGTCAGCCTCACAATTTTGAGGACTTCCACAAAGGTCAACCTGCAACATGGAAAAGCAAATCCGCGACCTGTGCAAAGGCATGGGCGATGCCGATGTGGTTCGGGTAGACTCAGCTAGTGCCACCAACCTCAAACACATGATTGACAGGCTCTCCGTCTCAGCCCCGACACTGCAAGGCCATCATGAACCGTCCGAATACAAGACCTTGGACATGCTCGAGCATACCTCATTCGAACGATTACAGCAGGGTCGACGCCTTTCGAAAGTCGCTCTGCATGCCACTGTTACTGAAGTCAAATACAAACACGGCGCTCTCATTTCTGTCCGAGACGAAGATGGAGCCTCGTTCTTAGTCTGGTCGATCTTCTTGCGGCCATTCGGAATGACTATCGCTCATGGCATGAAGATTGCCATAAAGGAGCCCTTTCTTGGACAGTGTCCAACTGGCGACCTGGCAATTTGCGTGCATCATCCCACGGACTGCATTCTTGTCGACTCATCGTCTCCGACGACAAAGCCTCCACTACCCGCCACACCATCCTGCTCAACACATCACATTGCCATACGCCCAAGCAGTTTGGGAGGACGGGGTGTCTTCGCCACTGCACCGATTGGCGCTGGAGGTCTT
Source organism: Zasmidium cellare ATCC 36951 (assembly GCF_010093935.1). Taxonomy (NCBI): domain Eukaryota; kingdom Fungi; phylum Ascomycota; class Dothideomycetes; order Mycosphaerellales; family Mycosphaerellaceae; genus Zasmidium; species Zasmidium cellare. Next base: position 251,365 of record NW_022986977.1, read on the forward strand.
GTCGTGCTTGAGAAGGCTTTGGCTTTAAGCGACAGCGTCGACGCCGCCACGTACGGGAACGGAATCGATGGTATTTTGGAAGGAGAGCGAAGCAACGGGAGGAAGCTGGCCCTCTTGCAACAAGTTGTAGACAAGGTATGTAATGACGGAGAACTGCAGCAAAAGTTGTTCGAGTTGCATGCTGGACAGCGACCGCCAGTATCACCAGACGACTCCGCCCTGCCCGCTCCTCTTTCCACCGCGGCGTTCGACACCTATCGCGCCCTCGCCATCGTCAAGCACAATGCGCACACAATCATTCCTGGCAATACGTCCGACCATCACGACATCTCGAACAAGGCGGCTCGGCCTAACCATCCATCTGCGCATGACCAAACTCCCGGCATCTGGTTGCAGGCATCGATGTTCAACCATTCATGTCTTCCGAACTGTACCTGGGCTTGGACGGGAGATTTGTTCGTTGCTCGGGCCAATCGAGATATTGCCGCCGATGAGGAGTTGACGGTGGCTTATGTCCCGACTTCATACGACTATGAGAAGCGCAAATCCATTTTGAGATCATCAAACGACTTCGAGTGCTTATGTCCACTGTGTGAAGCAGACAAAACCGCTGCACGCACCCCTGAAGTTCAGGAAGCAGTCACCAAAGCCCAGCGTCTGCCGAAATATGTAAAGGGCGGTTCTCATGAGGAGAGAGTCAGGGAAGCGGCAATGCTGGTGCGTTCAGCAGTGGCTGCGTATCCTCGCTCCATATACACCGATCCAGATGGTGCTGAGCTGCCGTGCATTCAGCTTGCCGAACCTTTCTATCATCTTGCCCATGCCATGCTAGATCGAGCAAAGAACGGACATGACTGGATCGCAACATCTTCCGATATGAGGAACAACGCCCGCTTATACTTCACCGCGTGCGTGGAAGTCGGTCTGGGTTACAAGCTGGTCTTGGATCAGCAATCCCCATACTGTGAACTAATACTAATGAAACACAGCCAGCCAAGGCCGATTGGTGTTTTAGCCTTCATGGGCTTGGCTGAGCTCGCTTTCATCGACGGAGACAAGATACGTTGCAGGGCGCTGAAAGCATGTGCGAAGAAATTGTACGGAATCTGGTATGGAGAAGACGCCTCATTCAAAAAGCAGCACTTATACTACAAGTGTAAGGCCGAACCGCCCGAGAAGGGAAAAGTGTCGTCGTCGAAGGAATGGGAAGAGTTGAAAGCGGCGATGTTATTGAAGTCGACGGTGCCACCGAAATTGAGTGCAAGTTGAGCTGTATAGCGACAGGCGCTCGCATATCACATCGATGGAGAGAGTTCAGGACAAGTGTTATTACTGAGATAAGGATTGGTTTCAATGAAGAACCTCAATCTACAAGTGTAGTCAAAGACGAGAGGATAGGAGTCCTTTCGCGAGAACTTTGCTGGAATTGATCTAACAGTCACGTGCATTCATGAAGTCTCCACTTTTTCTGACCTCACTCTGGACAGCTTGGACAGCTGCGTCCACCCACAAGCCAGGGCAGCCCGCTGCGCATTAGAAATATACAACGCCCTTGAACGCCTAGAGCCAGGCTGATCGTGGCACCGACCCGAGCAAGAGCTTCTCCATCTGCTGTCGCTGCATGAGGCCAATATATAGGTTGGTCCTGTTTGCGCTGCTAGCTTTCATGTTTCGTTCCCCTCTCTTGCGGCTACAGCAATCCGCGTCCCACTTTGCCAGAACCACAGCTCCCATCGTCAGGAGGTCTTTCTCGAATACATCTACTGTACTGCAGAACAACGATACCATGTCTGAGAAGCGACCCGATTCATTGATTGCCAACAAGGGCTTGGAGTTGTTGACGTTTGGCACCCCGAACGGTGAGTAAGCTTGTCATGGTCAAGTTCGTCCTCCACTGACATCTTCATACAGGCCACAAAGCGAGCATTATCCTCGAAGAGCTGAAAGAGGCTTACGGAAAGCCAGACTATGTTTGGCAATCGATCCACATCGGCCAGAACATCCAAGTACGAACACCCACGACCTTGCAGGGAACACCGAAGTTAACAGTGCAGTAGAAAGAGCCGTGGTTCACTGAGAAGGGACCCAATGGACGTATCCCCGTCCTCGTAGACCATGATAACGGTGGACTTGGTATCATGGAGGGTGCCGCAATCCTCTCGTACTTGACACGACACTTCGACCCTGAGCACAAGTTGTCCTTCACGCAGGACCCAGAGCTTTCGCTTTGCGAACAATGGGTTGCATGGCAACATGGCGGTCTTGGTCCGATGCAGGGGCAGGCCAACCAGTAAGAAACTACTCAACCGGCATACTGAACGAGTACTGACAATGGCTTCTTTCCCAGCTTCTATCGACTCGCTAAAGAACGCATCCCTTACCCCACCCAGCGCTACGTCGGAGAGACCGAACGTCTGTACGGTGTACTCGATATTCGCCTCAAGGGTCGTGACTACCTTGTTGGAGATAAGTACTCCATCGCTGACATCGCCAACTTTTCGTGGGTGAACGTGGGATACTTTGCAGGTGTAGACCTCGAGCAATTCCCCAACCTTTACAAATGGTGGGAACGCATCAACGCCAGACCTGCTGTAAAGAGAGGCGTTGCGATCCCCAACGAGCCCACGATCACCAACGAGCCGTACAAGAGGAGGATAAAGGAAGAGCCGGAGTTCAAGCAAAAGGAAGATGAGCTTGCCGAGCTTCTCAAGAAGGCGAAGGAGCAATATGATTACAAGTTCTCGGCACCATGATCGCAAGGTGCTGGTAGTACATTGTATATTGTATGACATATCACTTGGCTACTTCATTCACAGCTTCTCGGGCGGAGCGGTCTTCTTCGCCTCCCCTTTCGACTTCAAGCCGAGCCCATCTCGCCACGCATCGTTGATGTCAACCCTTTCTCTCCGCGCCAGCTTTCCCCATCGCTGCTTTCTATCCTCATCTTCGCATGTCCATCTCTCCAACTCATCGTGGAGAAATGCCGCACTTGCCTGAGCAGCTTCCCTCGGCCGCTCATACGGCACCAGATGCCCGGCATCGACTACTGCTTCTTTCACTCTTCCTTCAGCCAAGCCTCCACTACCACCAGGTCCCGTACCAGTGACCTCCAACCTACGCCTGCGCAGTTCTGGGCTGGACACCCCCGACTTCTCACCAGGAATGAACAACACACTAGGCTTCAGCTCTGGCAGACGATGCCAGAGCATCTTGTTCTCCGAGCGAGAGAAGTTTTCACCACCAACGTCTTCTCTATCTTCCGGATAGAACTCACTCCAAACTTGAGCTTTCTCCAAGAGCAATCGATCATCATCGTAAGTAGGTTTGACATAATTGTACTGCTCCTGTGCTTTCGTCGTCTGCAGCGTGACAGGCACACCGTCTGTAGGAGTTTCGGGATACAGCTCTGTGGGAAGTTCGCGAAGGCCGTATTCGATGTACTTGTCTAGGACACGGGGGTCCCATACTTGGAAGGCTGGGTTCGCACGCATCTTGTCAGCGGCGGCCTGACGGGAGGGCCAAAGATCTCGTCGGTTTGCGGATGCGGCTGACCACATCAGGCCGGGTTTATTGTGGGCACGTTGGATTACGGTGTCCATGAAGATGATTGAGTGGAGGAGGCGGGGATGTAGGAGGGAGAGGTGGGCGCTGTACGAAGGTGTGAGCTTGAAGTATAACCCATTATTTGGGTGCTTCACTCACAGATGACCAGTCCCCATACTGTGACCAATGCCAACTATGGGATGAGGCATTTCATCTTGAAATTGATTGATCAAGAACAACAAATCTCGGCCATGATCCCACCAGCTCGCTTAAACGAAGTCAGCCATGTCCATTTCAACATCGAAAGAAGGCGCTATTACGGTCAGGTCCAAGGATCCTCTCGTTCAAAACACCACTCTGCCCTTGATTCGCCGGATCTGCAATCCAAATACTGCGGATCCGGCGCCCTTTTGCCTTCAATGCCTCGTAGAGATCGTCCCAATAGGGCTCAGCCGTCTCTTTGGGGAATGAGTTGGCTACAGCGCCGATGATGGTTACGTCCCCCGGTTGTGGGTGCGAATTGGAGAGGGGAATGTATTGCTTCACGTGGAGTCGCAGTCTATGTTCCTCGCCTAATTCTGTCGCTGCCCAGCGTTCTCGAGAGTGCTGGGTCCGGACGATGTGTTCGACGATGCGGAAGTTGGACATGTTGCGGCGAAGGTTGTTCAACGCTGGGGAATTGGAGAAGGCTTTGACTAGTGCTGGCCGCATGTCTGATGTGAGTCGTTGGCGGTCATCTTACCAGATGAAATAATACCGCAGATTGGCTGTTTTGGAATAAGGGATCCCGGGTTTGATATTTAGACTGAAGGGCGTGAAGTCGGTCGAAGTCCAAGCCAAAAGCGACAGCCGAGGTCGAGACATGCACTCACTGGGCGACACTACCCCTTTTGATCTGTTTGCATAGGGAACCATGCCAAGAGGTTCATATTCGATTTTAGATTCTCCATTTGTTTGGAATCGATAGGAATTTTGCACGTTCATCGGCGAGAAGGCGAAGGCGAGATCTGCAGCCTCAGGCACCAACGACAAGTTTCCCTTTCGGCTCCACCCAGCCAACTCTCCCGCTCTCAACACCTCTCCCCTCCGCCCTCCCTCCGACCGCCACACCCACTCGTAGTCAGCCTGCCACTTGCGCATCTTCACGGGCTTGGCAGTCGTTCCATCCCACTTGGCTCGATACTACTGCATCTCTGGGCCACCCAATGCTACTCTACCATGGCCCGCCACCGACGCCAGTTCCCACCCCAGCTCCCTCGAGCAAGCCATTTCTGCTTCTTTAGGGGTGCGATCTTCGCTATTTCGGAAGTTTACTGTCTACAACCACCACATGCTGTCTGCGTGAACCTTTACAGCTTCCTGACTGGTACTCGGATCTTCACGCCCATGATGCAGGGCTACCGAATGGCGCCGTTGGTCGAAGGAACAGTCGATGGATGTGAAGACTGATTCCGCCAGCCATTGTCGTCGTTCCTATCCGATCATACCCCATCTTCCGAGGGCCATTTCTGTAGGTATAAAGGTCGTGTAGTGCTCGGTGACGTTGGATCCGGCCCAAACGGTAGGCTAGGACTCGTCTTGGGAGTCTGTTTTCATCATGTTTCGTTCCCTCACAGCATGGCTGGGCCTGCTGTCTGTAGCAGCAGCGCTGCCAGCTGGTCTTTTCCCCCCTGACTCCGCCCTCGAGAAGCGTGGCGATGGCTACAATCCAGTATGTCTGCACCGCTGCAAAACGAAGGCAGAACAGGAAATCTAACTAGTCTGGATAGCCACGATCTGTTGTGTATGTGCAGACTTTCAGGACGACATCTGGTGGTCAGCTCTCCCTGCTTCCCCTCGTCCAGCAAAATACCAAGGTCACCCACATCTACCTGGCTGCTGTGCATATAAACGACAACCCAGGAGACATCACTCTGAACGACAACAATCCGAACGACACCATCTGGGACACCGTATGGTCAGAGTCCGCACAATTGCAATCTCAAGGCGTCAAGGTCATGATGATGCTGGGAGGTGCTGCCGCCGGAAGCTACCCTCGTCTGTGCAGTGGAAGCAACGGTGCTGTTGTACGTGGGAATGATATTCACTCAAAAAGTGTCAACTAATTCTTTACAGAACGATGACTACTACGTGCCGCTCGCGAACACTCTTAAGTATCACAAGATCGACGGTCTGGACCTCGATATCGAAGAACAAGTTGACGTCTCTTGCCCATTGAACCTCCTGCGACGTTTGAATCAAGATTTCGGCACCAACTTCATCCTCACGATGGCTCCTGTGGCCACCGACCTTCAGCCAAGCGAATATGGATTGGGCGGCTTCAAGTATTCGGCCCTTGACTCCCAGGCTACGGCTTCTGGCAAGCCTAATGGCAAGTTGGTAAATTGGTACAATGGTAAGTCTGAGCAGTAGGGGCGTGCTGGGAATAGCACGATGGTTGACATCCTTCCAGCGCAATTCTACAACGGCTGGGGTGATTCCTCGTCTCCTGTGGGTTACAATGCTATTATCTCGAATGGCTACGCCGCAGACAGAGTCGTACTCGGTGTTCTCGACAGCCCCAACGACGGCGGCAGTGGATGGTACAGCATCAACACGTACAAGAGCACCATCAACACATTGAAATCCAACTATGCCAACTTCGGTGGCGACGTAGGCTGGGAGTACTGGGATGCAGGTAGCAATGACGGGTACTCTGATCCATGGCAATGGGTCAAGGAGATTGGCACCGCCATTTTTGGCGCTGCAACTGGTCAAGTCAACACTGTCAGCACGCCTATTCCTTACGGTCCAAGCCCGTGGCCGTCATTGACGTCGACGCTGGAAGGACTGGGTGCGCTGCATATCGAGGCTGTGAGGGCGCTCAACATCACGAATGGCAGCTTGGATGGTGCATTGAAGCTGTTGGGTTTGTCGGACATCTTGCCTTTGGACGCATAAAGATACGCCTGCATTTATATGATTTACGATTAGACGAGATGAATGTTCAAGAAGAGATTCTTCATGAATCTGGTATCTTCAACTGAATACATGGAATGTCATCCATCCGAGCTATTACCTACAGAGTCTGAACGTGCACATTGGATAGCCTGGTGTTTGGCGGGCCACTTCTTTCCCCCAACCTCTCCAGACGTCACTATCAGCATCATATCAACAGCATGAAGGCTAAAGTAAATCGCATTATTTTTACCCGAATGTCAAGAACCTACGGTACCTCAAAGACGAGACCACGAGAGAATGCACGGGAAGCAGTCCGATCACGGACCCTGATTCCGACGACCACGCCCTTTGCCATCATCTCTCTGTCTCTACAGTCCCCGAAGGAGCGGCAGCCATCTAGAAGCGGTGCAACTTTTCTTTCCGGAGTAAGATCAAGATCTCAAAATGGACATTGTCAAGGATCTATCAACTTCAAAAGGAGCCATCCGATGCATCGACATGCACACCACCGGCGAACCAACTCGTATCGTCTTGAATGGCTACCCAGCCTTATCCGGCACACTACTCGAACAACGAGCTGAAGCGAAACGGTCCCACGACCACATCCGCCGCAAGCTGCTTCTCGAACCTCGAGGCCACAATGACATGTACGGAGCGATCCTGCGGCCAGACACGGAACTTACGACTTGCGGCGAAGCTCACATGGGCGTCTTGTTCATGACGAATGATGGCTACTCGACCATGTGTGGACACGCTACGATTGCTCTCGGGCGGTTTCTGCTCGACACGCATGACAAGACGGTGTTTCCGAAGAGAGACGAGGTACACTTCGATGCGAAGACGAGGGCTGCCTCTTTGGGGCTGCACTGTCCTTGTGGATTGGTGGAGGTGACAGTGCCTACGAATGAGGATGGGACTCGTTCAGATCCTTCGAGACCAGTCTCGCATATCTCAGTACCATCTTTCACTACAGGGCTGGATGTTGGAGTTGAACTATCTCAAGATCTTCGATGGCCAGAACTTGGAGAGCGACAGTCGGTTACCGCAGACTTCAGCTATGGTGGCGCCTTTTACTGCTTCATTTCTGCTAAAGAGATCGGGTTCCCTCGAGGGCTTAAAGGCAAAGTCGATATCGCCGCCATGAACACCGCAACGAGACTTCTGAAAGCCGCTGTGAACTCGAACCCAAAGTTGAGATACTTGTTCTCTCATCCTGACCACGACGACCTAGGCTTTCTTTATTCGATCATCGTTGTCGATAAAGAAGCGGGAGAGCCTATTGCACAGTCTACACAAGCCGAGACTGACCTCTGCTTCTTCTCCGACCAACAGATCGATCGATCGCCAACAGGTAGCGGAGTAGCGGCGAGAGTCGCTCTATCACATGCGAAAGGCTCACCCTCGGCCACACAAAGAGCAACATACCACTCCCTCGTCTCGAACTCCCTCGGAGGCCGCGGCGGCTTCATTGGAAGTCTTCACGACGAGCAAGGTCAAACCAAAGACGACTTCCCTATTGTACGAGTACTTGTGGAAGGCTACGCCTCGTATACTGGGACATCCTCTTTCGTGGTGGAAGAGAGTGATGCATTGGGAGATGATGAGTTCCTATTCGATAAGTTGTAACGAGTGGCAACAGGCTATCTTGGTGCCCAGTACATATACTGCCTCACCCGAAGAACCCTCCACTCATCGCCATTCTGAGTTTCTCGACGACAACAGCGAACCTGGTAGCTACCTTTGTCGTCGCTCTGCCGCTCGATAATTGGCCCTCCGGCAAGGTGTCTTCTTTCTACGTCCCTCGATATCTGCCTTCGCTTTGGATCCTTGACGTTTGTGACCAGCCCACTGACCATTATCATCCCACCAGCCTTTTCTCCTTTCTGCTCTCTCACAGATGCTGGCAGCGTGCGCGGCGACACGTCTGACGACGATGTCGACCCGCTTCTTGACGATCTGCCGTCGAAAACATCGGCGACGGCTGCAAAGTCCAAGTATTGTCTCGGCCCTTTCAAGTATCCTCTCTTGTCGGCGGCTTCCATTCCCTCGTTTACCCTCTTGTTGAGAGCAGCTTCATCGAGACGCAGCTGAAGTCGTTCTTCGGAGCGCTTGGACTTGGTTGTGCTTCGGACGGACCACCTGGTGCGTAAGGTATCGATCAGCGAAACATGAATCCCAGATTGGAATCGAATTCTCACATCTCTTGTTGACACTCAGCGAAATATACATAGATCACGGCATGGAGAAGCAGCAGGTTGGCAAGAATAGGATGTCGGACGTGGTTCCACCATCGGCAGATCTTGCTCGTCAGTCGCACAGTGTTCTACAACACGTACAACACATGGCGGAACTGGCCTTTCCTTTGTGCTTCAGTCGCCAGGTCACGTTGGCCATGGAATGTACAGGGTCGAAACCAATTGTTTCATCGTCGCACCTGTGTCCAGAAAGGAGCTTCGTTCCTCATGCTTCACCTCCAACAATCTTCGTTCGCACTGGCAAATGCAGAGGTGTTGTTGATAAATGTCTAGCAGGACAAGTATATGCAGTCGTGCCAAGGGGTCCAGGAGACGCCACACAGGGTGCACGGACACCACAATCACATGCTTCAAGTGGCCACGCTCAGCCTTCCACCTTCCACTTTTCCCGCTCCTCCCGAACACTCCATTTCGTCTGGCTATGATTCGTCCCGCTAAAGGTATGCATGACTTCCAATGCGCGCAGTAGATACTAAGTCCGAGCAACACTTCAGCCGCTCTGCTCCCTAAACCCGTCGACCTGCTCGAATGGGAACTGTTCGCGACTGTTGGTCAAGTTCGTACGTTGCGGCGCTTGGGCCGATCTGAAGAGGCATATAAATATCGATCAAATGTCTGTCTGGTGTCCAAAACCGTCTTCACACAAAAACATTGTCGATCTCGGCTGAGATGCCCTAGGACCTGAAGCCGAGGAGGATCGCGACCCTTGCATGAGCCGCCGACTTCACCTGCATACGCACACCTCGCTGAGCTTCCACTGATCTTCCAAATTCCTTCCAAATTCACAATCCACTCCAAAGACATGCACCAGGACAAGCAAGAAGAAAACGATGAAGGAGAAGTCAAGAAGACCGCCAAAGCGCAAACCATCGTCTCCCGGCAAATCGAGTCGGTTGTCGTCGCCTCCTTCGCAGCCCTCAACAATCACAACTTCGACTTGACCACGCCGCCCTGGACCTGCTTCTCGAAACACTACCGCAACGACCCCAGCGGGCCCGCGCCCAACCTCTCCACCTACAGCGACTATCCCATTCTTTCCAACAGTGACTCCACCGACCTCCACGGCGTGGTCAGCTTTTTCCGGACCCTTGCTGAGACATGCCCCGGATATCAGACGATCGTTACTGAAATCTCAACGAGCGAGCTAGATCTGGAGGCGGGATATGGGAGTGTGATGGTAAGTGCTGAGAGCCATGGGATTCCGCCGGGGGTCACGAGGTCGAGTGTCAGCTCGTTTGAGTTTCGGAGGGAGAAGCGGGAGTGGATGTGCGTGAGGCAGAGGACGTTACCGGGGATTGAGTATGTGCCGGGGGGATGAATATGGGATGAGAATGGGGATTATGAGGATCAGGAAGGAATTACGCCGGCCGCAGTGCGTTTGAGCTGAGCCACAGTGCGTGCAAGGACGGTTGGCCCGTCACCTGTCGCTGTGGCAAGAGGCTATGGTCTCTGGCAGCTCTGCACTGGATGGTAGTTGCCAGGCTATGCGGGTTGAGCTGAATCACTCCTGGGGCGGTCAGTTCTCGAATGGAATAGATTTGTTGCTCTAAGATCGTCAACAGGTAGCTTAAGGAGCTCAGAAGAGTCGTTCTCGACATTGATAGTTTCACTACATCAGAATCCGCTTGTGATCTCGCGCAATTCATGGCCTTCTCCACGTGGCGGTTTCCATTGCTTTTGGACTGGCAGTATATCTCAATTTGAGGAACTGTTCCGTATTCGTGTTATCTAAAACTGCAAAATGAGCCCCAGCCCCGAAACCTCTGAACCAGCGATGGCTCAAAAATGATAATCGAAGCCGAGAGGCGAATGCTGGAAAGGAGACTCTAGTCGTACATCGCTCGTTAAATCATGTCCAGGTGTGGACGCCGGCCCCCTGTCTCGAAACATCATGGTGGTCGTCAGTTCCTTGGCCCCACCGCCGAGAGCTCCGCGACCCACACATTCACCGCCGTGGTTTCTTTCATCTTGAAATCGTCTTGAGTCGTCAGTATAACCGTCTGTCCGACGCCCACGTGCTCGAGGATTGAGTCGACGGTCTGCTTCATCTCGTATGAGCGCACATTCTGGTGGGAAATTTCCGAATGGTATGTCAGTTTAACGAAGTGGGTAGCGGCTGCCTCATTGGCCTGCTCGAGATCATAGTAGATCGTGTCGTTCACGGGTCGCTCTTCGACATCCTCCTGTGTTGTGTCCAAGACTTCGTCGTTGATTTCCTTTGTGATGCGTTGCTTGATCTGGTACACGATCTTCGGCCGCCACGTCAGCTTGCTCTTAGGGAGAATGCGATCCTCGAAGGTCCTCATTCTCCTCACTACCATCGTCTCCACCGTTCCGACAAGAGGATTCTTGAGCTCGAGTAGTTGCTCGCCGTCCCCTCCTGGGACATTGCGTTTCTTGAGTGAAAATTCTGAATCGCCATCCGCAAAGACCGTTCGCCCAGGAATTACGCGCATGACTTCTTTGCTAGCAGCGGTATTTGCCTGGTTGAGCTCTTCATACGCACCAGGACATTCCATCCATTCGGGCTCTTGCTCACTATTATGCTTGCACCGTTCGAGATCATCGAGGTCCCATTCGCGCCGCAAAACCACGTATATGTAGTAGAGGTAGTCGTCTTGATCGATGGCCTCTTCTTCCCTCTTCTCGGGTTCGTACATCTCCTGCCATACCTTGGCCTGGTGCTCGAGCGTTTTGAAGAAGAACGTGTAATCGAGGGCCTTTCCTCCTGTCGTCGGTCGGTGATGCAGTGGTTCCGGAGCGACTTTGGCCGAAGGTTTGATGACCGAAAGGTCTGCCGGGCCTTGCGTCGCAGTCTTTCGAACATCAGTGATGTTACTGAAGACATTCGAAGGTCGCGGCTTTGTCTTGGCCAGTATCGAAGCAAGGGGACCCTTTTTCTGGGCGGCGGCCGGCGGGGGAAGCGCGGTTTGTTGACGTTCATTCGGCTGCTGCTGCTGCTGCTGCTTCTTTTCGTTCTTGCGCCGCGATTTCGTCTCGTCGTACAATGGAGACGCCCGGAAATCATCAACCAACCTATTGACTCTGTCCAAGATCTTGGGATCTCCTTCGTAGAGCTCTTTGATTGTCCTAGAATCGATGCCAGCCGCATCAAGCAACTCGACCAAACCAGCATGTCGTTTCCGCAAAGCATCTTTCGTTTTCCTCTGGTGGCAGAACGTGTGATAGTTCTTCACAACAACATCCCAAGTAAAATCGAACATTGCCCTCCACTTGAGGAGCTGGGTGTCATCTCGAGTAATCTCCCTAATCCCGCTGAAGCCGATTCTTCGGAGCGTATTCTCTGCTGGCACTTGCGTCTCATTCGTGTGAGATGTGCCCACGGTTCCAGATCGATGACTATGTGTCACAGGCCCATCTCGTTGAGCAAGGCCTGACGTCGATTGAGGTTGGAAGGCGTTTGATACATTCGGCTCGTTCAGACGGATATCGTCGTCGGCGTGCTGTCGGTTCTGAGCATTCCGCTCTCGCTGTTTTTGGATCCGCTCCTCCCGTGCGCGCTGCTCCTCGCGTTGCCGGTCAGTGAGGGGCTTGGCAGCCCAGGCCTTGTGTGCTTCTCGCTCGAGTCTCCTCTGATTCTCTTCGTAAAGTCTCTGCGCCTCCGCGATCTTCTCCTTTTCGGCTTGCTCTCGATCAAACTTGGCCCTGGCTTTATTATGTGCCTGCATTCGCAGTTCCATCGCGCGCTGCTCAGCTTGTTTGCGTTGTTCAGCTTGTCTGCGTTGCTCAGCCCGTCTGCTCTCTTCAACCTGTCGGCGCTCCTCAGCCTGCTTCCGCTGGGCCTCATCCCGAGCTTTGTTGAATGCTAAGTCCCGCTCCTCCATCTCCCGTCTTTCCGCGAGCTCACGCTCCTGGCGCCGCCTCTCGGCAGCATGGTCTTCTTCTTGCCACGAGAGAGGCAGCTTGCGCTCAGTTTGTGGGTTTGGCAGATGCTTGTTGTGGTCTCGCAGACGCTCTGCATGCTCTGACTGCCTCTGAAGCTCTGCTTGGGGCCGTTGCTGCTCCCTCAGCTTTTCATTCTTCTCGTGCTGCAGGCGAGCTGACTCTGCGGCTTCGCGGCGTTTTCGCTCATCCGCCATCCTTCGCTCCTCTGCGATCTTCTTCTCGTGCTGCAAGCGAGCAAACTCTGCGGCTTGGAGAAGGTTTCGCTCATGGTCCTTTCGTCTGTCTTCTGCTGACCTCTTCTGTCTTTCTTCCTCCGCCATTCGCCTCTCATATTCCAGCCGCTTCTTCTCAGCTTGCTCTTTCGCTGGAGCAGCCAGTTGTTCCACACGCTCATTCTCTCGGGACTGAAAGTCAAGACCATGTTTTGCTTGAGGCGTTTTGGATAGAGGCTTGCCTGGCGGTTTGTGTACCTCGTTTGGGTCATCGTCGGTCAAGTCGATCACGGCAGAGGCTGTGAACGGTTGAGTAGCTGGGGTTCGTCTCGTAATCGCTGCCGAGTCGCGCCCCTCCTGTTTGACTTCCTGTTTGATCGAGGTCTTGAATGGCAAGGAAGTCGGGGATTCTCCAGGACTGCCATTTGATGGAGAGTTCTTGATCCTAGGGTGTCCGATCATAGAGCTATGCTTGGAATATCCTGCTAGCTCATCGTGATCGTAGACAAATCTCGATGGTTTGAAGTCCTCGTTTCTACCGAACGTCGATGGGCTTGTGAAAGAGACGTCGTTGCGGCGTTTGGCTTCTTCGCGCTTGCGATGGCTTTCAAGTCGCTGTGCTTCCTTCCAGTCGCTTGATGTTCCTGTCTCGAATCGACTCAGTGGCCGATTCTGCCGGGGCGCCTCTTCCTGTCTCGCGGGTATGGTAGACGATGGTTCATGACTGGTGTCTTCTTCCTCGGAATCGGAATCAATGTAGAACGGCCCTTGGGATTTGACCTTAGGCGCTGCGGGTGGGTTGGGGCGGACGATGCCAGCGTTTGACTGGTTGCGATTCAATGATGGCCGATCGCTGGAACTCGCCGACGATACCTTTGGTGACCTCATGGTGGATCGTGCCGAGAGTCGAGACCTGTTCGAGGGTCCATCGGTTGGAGTAGATTCGAGTTTCACTCGCTTTGCGCTGGTATCAGAGCTTTCATTAGCAAATCCCTCGATGTGACGCTTTCGACCAAAGCCGCCGGTGGCACGTTCGATGGGAGTCTCTTGACTCAGGGCGGACCAGTCCCAAGACAGCTTCTGGCTCTCAGGCACCGTGAGTGAAATCGAGTTGGCAGTCAAATTCATCCTTGTCGTTGTGTGAGAATGTAGCAATGGTGGTGTGTTGTTGAAAAGGCTCGTTGAAGGTGGAGACGCCGGCTACTCAACGGCAGGAGCGGATTCACATGTGATTCACAGGTGAAGTGACGGAATCGAGGAGATAGTCTTCAGCAAGTTGTCCATTGCAACAGAGTTCTTCTTCTCGGTGCTCGGAGTCGAACTGGAGCCCAGAGGAGTGGTGAGAGCCGTCGGCTTCGAGTAGTGCCTGAAATCGACGGTGGTGGTGCTGGGTATGTCCTTGACACCTGCTTTTGGCTTCGTGGGAATCAGGTGGGCCACAATAGTTGAAAAGGTATGAGTGTTGGTATGCAGAATGGCAGTCGGAAAAGATCACAGCGAGGAAGGTTTGTACCTGGTCTTGGTCCGACACTGATGGTGGTGAGGTGGAGACGAAGTGACGACTGTCGGTGACTGTCCTTCGTGATGGATGGAGAGGTCGAAAGTAGCGAAGTACTTGAGTTGTGGAGTGTTGTTGCAAAGAAGAAACGATAAGGAAGAAGATCTGCTTAAAAAGCGCCAGGAGACAGTCCGGCAGCGCCCGTTGGCATATGACGGCGGAAGCAAGGGTCTATGACCTCCGTGGCGACGTCTTCAGCCGCCGGTGAGGCTCTCTGCAGTCTTCTGAGCTCATCGTATGGAGCAGACTACATTCAGTGTGCGGGCATGGCGATGAACGCTTGTTGATCATCTCGTCGCAGACTCAACATCGGCTTCGCATTTTCACGTCGGCATCGTTTGTCACGGGTTGGCCACAATATCTTCAGCCCTGCTCTCGCTCATTGTCCGCCCTCAACTCAGCCATCAACCCTCCCTTGTCTCTCTTGTTCTCATCCTCCTCCAGCTTCATCTTGACCACGTTGTCCAACATCTTCGCCTTCTCCAGCGCCATGTTCGTACAGGTCAGGACACTGAGTCCATCGATTGGGGGACCGCCGTACTTGGAGATCTGGCAGACCTCGCCGAAGCGGTTGATCGATATGATGACTTGTCCTTCCCGGCATTGTTCCTCCAGAAGTGAGGCATCATGCAGCATGATCTCTCCTCCATCGAAGTAGCTGGTAGTGATGCAGAACGGTTGGTGCTGCATTTGAAGCTTGATCGGCTCGCGTTCTCTCAGACCGAACACTGTCACGTCTTCACCATGGACCTCTACGTCTGGTCGTCTGAAATGCATGAGGGCAGCCACAAGTGCAGTGCAGCTGGAGTCTGCGATGTTCCCATCGTAGTCTAATACATGGACATCTGCCCTGATGTGAAAGCACTTCTGCCCAGCAATGATGCACAAGCTCTCGGTATCCAAAGCACCTGAACGGCGAATGGTCTTCTCAAGGAGGCGCGAGAGGAGAATTTCGGTTTGGTCTTGTCTACGATATCAGTCAGTCCATTCCACCTCTTCACGCATCATGCCTGTCGTACCTCCCCACTTCGAATGCGGGACTCGCGATTGGGCTGAGCTCGGTGGAGATGGTGAAGATTCCGTCGAACTTCCTGTCGGAATACGGGGTGACGACCTCGGCGGCGACCTTGACCATGACCCTCGTCTTGCCTATGCGCACGTCGGCGACACCATACTCTTCTCCAAATGCCAGCTCCACCTCCCGGAACTGGTCGAAAGCGCGGCCATCCAGACGAACATTCTCACGGAGCGCCGATAGCACGAATTCGCGCTCGTTGTTGGAGGGATCTGCTTCGCGTGGCATCTTGTTCGTCACCGCATCGTTCGTGTTGTGTTGTTGCTGGAAGACGTGTCGTTGGCTTGCATGTGAAGATCTGAAGTTCGCGCGGGAGTACCCGCCTCCAACTAAATTTTGATCACTTCACCTTGCCATCTATAAACATCACCAAACTGCGACACTCCCACTCAACGGCCACCACCTTCTCCTACTCCTCTCCCTCCTACCAACATGACCACTGCCCACAGGCCGACGTTTGATCCAGCTCGAGGCAAGGAAGCCGCGCGCGGCGAAGCCTACCACCAGCGCCTGCTACCCGCGCACAAGACGCTCAAGTTCCGACAAGCGACACAAGGCGCCCCATCAGAGCAAGCGAAGCGCGACCTGAAGGCGGAGCTGCTAAAGAAAGAGTCAAAGTACTACGCGAAGAAGGAGGGTCGAGAGATTGCGGAGGAGGATGAGGAGACGGTGGACGACCGGGAGCCTCTGCGAATCGAGGATGGCGAGGACTCAGCTGGTGGCGTGAAGCGGAAATTGGAAGATGTAGGAGACCAGACGGCGGATGAGGAACCCGAAGAGGACTACGAGGCGAAGAAGCGACGGGTATTGGAAGAGACGAAGGACATCGATGCAGACTCAGAATCCTCAGAGGAGTCAGATTCGGAATCAGAAGACGAGGATGAAGAGGATGAGTCGGCAGTGCTGATGCGGGAGCTCGCCAAAATCAAAGCAGAACGTGCAGAGGCAGCGGCAAAAGCTGCAGCAGAGCAAGCTAAGAAGGACGAGGAGCAGCGGGAGAAGGACATAGCTCTGGGCAATCCTTTACTGAATCCCAAGAAGGAAGAGTATGGGGTGAAGCGGAGGTGGGATGACGATGTGGTCTTTAAGAACCAGGCGAGAGGTACAGAGGAGAGGGGGAAGGAGAAGCGGTTCGTGAACGACTTGCTACGGAGTGACTTTCACAGGCGGTTCATGGACAAGTATGTGAGGTAGACAGAATGCGTGCGGCTGTACACGTGGGGTGCATTTCTCTCGGCATGGAAGTGGAATCACGAAGACCTCACAGACACAAATGATACCAAGGGCATTTCGAAGCACCATCGCCCTCAGGAGTCTTGGCCAATCCTACAGAACACACATGCAAATGCTATCAGGGCTGGTACTTCGGATATTCCTACGTCACTGTCCTTTCAATGGAGTAGTTCGGCTTGCCTTGTATAAATGCAATGCCTCCCTTCGCACTGCTTGGATTTCCACACCAGCCCCACCACCGCGATGCCAATGCTATGTCGACCGCCGAAGCAAACGACAGCCATTCCACCTTTAGATGACAACATCATTTCGTGCGGCTTCCCCATGAGGTCCATGAGATCGTCTTTGAAGTGGTCTGCAGCCACCTAGAGCCCGTCAAAATCGTCACCTCAACTCAAGATGTGCTTCACTTCACTCCGCTTGCACTTCCTCTGGACAAAAGGATGCCCTTCTACCGCACGGTCCATAGCAAGACGTCGCTCCCGCGACAGGTTGCTGAGGTCGGTCTGTTTAACAGGGTGTCCCACATCTCAGGCTGCTGTCATTTATTACCTGGTTCAACGAAGTTTCCGGAAGAGTTTCGGTCTCTTGTGCCCGAGGAGGCATATGGGGGCTTCCTGTCCATATGAAATTTCGTACCAAAGACAGAGCCAGAAGACGGGTGGCCAGGGCATGATCTCGAGTGGATGATCTCGCGCAACTTGTGCTCATGTCGTGATTCGAGTCGTGGGAAAAATGCATTGAACGCAGACATCAGAGCAGATAGTACCACAACGAGCAGCAGCACCAGCTCAGTGCAAAACGAAACGAAGAAATAGCATGTTGCGTGAGAACCGCTAGAATAATGTTCCATTCGTCATCATTTCATATCGCCACTACATGCATGTAGACGTCCAGGATTCTCGTCAACCCTTGAGTCGTGGTGTTGCCAATCCTCCTAGTAGTTATCACGGCGAGAGTCGCTTCCTCCATACGAATCGCCCGAGTTTCCGCCGTAGTTGGACGAGTCGCCATAGGACGAGGAGTCGCCGCCGCCGTAGCCGGCGCCCTCACGCTTCTCACGGCCCTTGTTGGCGAGGCCTTCGTTCTTCAAGAAGCCTCCAGCCTTCTCGAGGAGTTTGCCAGTGGTGGAGTCATTCTTGCTGTTGTTGTTGTTGTCATCGCCGCCGTAGCCGCTGCTGGTCTTGTTGCCGTAGCCTTCGGAGAAGTCAGTCTAATGCTCGATAGGTCGTGATATATGGGAATATGGGGAGTCACCAGGGCCACTTGCGGTGCCCGAGAGTGGATAAGACATACTATCGTTGCCTGAACCGCTCTGGAACCAAAGTTAGTGAATATTCTCAAGAATTGAGTGAGCAGAGAGCATAGATAAATGCAATCTCAAAAGCAAAGACACATGGGGTGATGCAGACATACGCCATAGCTGTCAGTGTTATCGTCCCTCCCCTGTCGTCCAGAGCTGCCATAGCTATCATTGCCAGATCCGTAACTGTCGTTACCTCTGCCGCTGCCTCCAAAGGAATCGGTGTTGCCAGAGCCGCCGTACGAATCGGTATTCCGGCCAGAGCTGCCGAACGAGTCGGTGTTGCCAGAGCCTCCGTATGAATCTGTGTTGCGTCCAGAGCCGCCGAAGGAATCGGTATTGCCAGAGCTACCGTAAGAGTCGTTGCCCCGACCAGAGCTGCCATACGAATCGTTGCCAGAGCCGCCAAGGCCGCCAGAGCCACCGAGACCTCCTCCAGAGCCACCGAGGCGTCCCCCGGAACCGTAGCTGTCGTTGCCGCTTCCACCGAATGAAGAGTCTCCTCCTCGTCGACCACTGCCACCAAAGTTGTCATCGCGATCGCGGCCTCCGCTCAAGCCACTGTCACCGCCAAGGCGGTTCGAATCCTGTGTGCTGATAAGAGATTGTTTCCTGAGCCAATGAGGATGTGGTGTGAACATACTCCTCCTCCATATCCTCCACGCGAGCTGTCATCTCCATAGGAGTTTCCCCCGCTGCCTGGGACATGGTCAGATAAGATGCACAGTGAGGCCTATGACGAGGAAGGGAAGAAAGAGGTACCGTAGCTGTCAGAGTTGTCCCTATCGTTGTACGACATGTTTGCTTCTGGTAAAGTAGTCTTGGCTTGCTTGGCGAAAGGTATAAGATCACGATTTGAGAGTAGAGAGATTGAAACTCAAAAGCAGGATATGTCAGGAACAACTCACCCTTCTTATACCGCACCTCCTTCCTGCCATCTATTTAGATTTCTCTCCATTCCCACTTTCCAAGAGCTGTCCATGATCGAGCTACCCAAATGGCGTCACTCCCTTGCACCTGGTCAAAGGGCCTCGTCTCTCAAAGACCAGCCACGTGCGCACGAGTAAGAGCACGGCGTGATCTCGCGCATATCGGCGCCCAAAGCTCGTCATAATATTCCTTGTCGTTGCTCATCTAAACCTGGCAACGACAGCAGGGCCAGAGCGGTAGTCGAGCTTCTGGAACCCGCCCGGCTCATGCAAGATTCGTGGAGCTTCGAGCTACATGTGGTTGGTCTGAAGACGTCAGAGTCGCTCCGAATGGCTGTCGGATCCGCCGACGATCGCTTTGGGAGCTCGAGACCTTGCTCGTTTAACAGTCTTTTGGGGAGCGGAACGCGCAAGCTTGGAGCTCTCGCTTTTGGAACATTGTGAGATGGTGGCAGGTTTGGGAAAGGAGATGTGACGTCGGCGGAAAGGCGAGAAACAAGGCCACGATCGGACTAGACTATTTTCGGAAACAAACACGTGACGGTGTCTCGCTTTCGGAGCCGAGGACCCACTGAGATGTTTGATGGTGCAGTTGTCATTTTGACACCGTTCATACTGTCGTAAAGTAGCACAAGAGGAGATGAGAGTGCTTCAAGTCTGTTGCTTACTTCAACCTCAAGATAACCACCTCATGCAGACACTGCTGTCCGATCTGAAAACCAACCCCGACTTCCCCATACTGCTTCTTCTGATGATCTGATCCTGACTCCATCACTGCAAGTTCTCCGCCCCATAGGCTTGCTCAAGTCTCGCAATGAGAGAACTGGCAGACTCCATCTCACGTCTGGCCTTGATCACATACTTTTGCACGTTCTCGGCCACAGTCTCCTCGTCCTTGCTGTCGTCGCTTTCCTTCTTGAACATTGGCTCAAGCCACAGCCACGTATCGTCGATGCTCTTGCCGACTTGGACTTGCAATTTGTCGAGGTTTGCTTCTAGTTCGCGGCCGATTGCGTCAATCATAGAGTTGCAGTGAACGGCGAACGGGGAATGCTCGTCCTTCCGCTGGAGGTGGTTCTCAAGAACAGACATGATTCGAGCTGTAGAGCCCGTGCCTAGTGGTTGTCAGTAGGTTGTCGCCAAGACTAATACATTCTACATCCATACCTCGGATTCCTTGACATGTCTCGTAGACGCCTCTCATGGCGACATTGAAGTACGCACTGGGAATGCCATTGTTGGCTAGGGTGGACTCAAACTTGATCCCCCTACAGATGTCAGCACTTGTCGGCGTGAAAATAGATCAGTGAGGCTCACTTCAGGGATTTTTCGAGTTTCTGCTGGAATCTGTTGTGGATCGCCTCCAGACGAAGAGCATGGCCCTTCATGAAATCGCGCAGCTCTTGCTTGGGTAGTTGCACCTCAGCCGTATCTGCTTCCAACTTGAGCGCAAGATCTTCGCATTCCCTAACGAGGGCGCCCTGCAAGTTCGTGGAGTATGCTTTCTCCTCGATCTCGAATGTCCGCCAGCGTCCGTTGTTCTTAGCTCCGATCAAGATAGAGTTGGCTGGCTCCATGAATTGTTCGTTCCATGAATGGTAGGGTTGCTTCTGTGTCTTATGACAACCCTCGTGGCGAATGAAAGCTCGTGAAGTGCACCAGTGCCACTTCTTCTTCTCCTGAAGCCGCTTCAATGCAACTGCAGCGAAACCATCCTGCTCCGCAACCAGTGGTTCTTTCAATTCGGTCATCGCCGAAGACTTGACAGAGTCCAGGTATTGACCAAAAAGCGGAGTGAGCTGAGCGCGCTTGTTCTGTATCATGGCGAAGACCTTGTCGCCACCTTCGAAGCTTAGTTGGTTTGCCACAACGTTGGCTCCTTGAAGTAAGACGCTGACTTGTGAGTTGATAAACTGCTTCTCATTTTCGAGAATGCGAGGTGCAGCAGTCTGGAGAATGTAGCGTCGCAGATCTGGTATACCGGTAGCTTCGACCGAGAGACGAGGCCCGGTCACTGTCTTCCCGGTCTTGTGCATGTTGTAATGATGGTTTGAAACACAATACAGCGATACCTGACCGCGCTCCAGATGCCGTGAGACTGTATCTTGCAGGAGGCTCTTGATGTAGCTCTTGCGAACGGCGACTAACAGGTCGAAGCGCTCCTGGCTGACGTCTTGTAACTTGTCTTGGTACTCCAGAAGTTTTGTTCGCACATCTGGCATCTCTTCAACCCATTGATTGCGCTTGGTATCATCCAGCTTGATGCGTTTCGAATTGCTCGCGCTTTTCCAGAAGCCCTTCTCTATGGCCTGTTGTCGCATGTTGATCTTCGCATCGAGGGCCCGGATCCTCTTCTCAAGATCATGTTCCGTGTTGAGAAGTTCGTCATGATTTCCGATATCCTCGCCCTCTTTCTCCATTTCGTTCGCAAGTCCTTCGTCGAGCTTGTCGTCGATGCATGTACAAACGACGATGCAAGGTATGTCGTTGCCGTACCGAACAAGGTTGGTCATAGCCGAAGGATCAGTCCCTATTCTATCGGCGGACGATACGATCCAGATCTCATCACAATGGTAGACGCGCTCCGCAGACGCCTTTGCTCGGAGTCGATTGGTATCGTCTGACCCTGGCCAGTCGGTAATCGTGTTCTCCTGGAGGATCCGAATGTTCCTGAGGCCCTGCCTGACTATCTTGACGATGGGCCACAGTGCTGGGCTGGAATACTTGGAATCCGAGAAAGCAAAAGGCTCGATGTACTTGGTCAGCTCCTTCTGATCATCAAACTCTTTGAAGGCACAAATGTTGCGGGTGTCTCCAAAGCTGGTTCCATCTTCGTCTTCGGTCTTTATCATGACATCTCCATCGATCTCCTCTACTTCTTCGATGAGATCTTGGCACCAATCCAGTAGAGTATCCAGCAAGGTGTTGCGATCCTGCTTGTATGAGTCTGCCAAAAACTCTTCTCCCGCCCTCTTCGACGAAAACTCGTCCTGCTCGTTGAAAAGAGAACGGAATGCATCGAACGCAGTCATAGCAGCTGTCTGTAGTTCTGCAGTCTCCTCGGGGGCCACATCCTGGTCCTCCTCGTACACCCAGGCATAGTAGTCCTTGAGCATGAGGTCGAGCTTTGTCCGGATCTCATCGAGTGTGAAAAACTCAACCTTGGCCGCCAGCGCCTTCGTCTGTCCTAGGAAGGCACTTTCGTACGATGTTGGCACGTGAGTGCAGCCCTTTGAGGCAGCTAGTGACTTTGCTAGCTTTGGCCGACCAAGCAGGCTGTTGAGTAGCGAGCTTTTGCCTGCGCCTGACTTGCCCACAATGTTGATGCGACGCCTATTTGGCGTGGATTTGGCCTTCTTCAGTTGTTCGCAGGATTCATAGAGGTGTTTGAAGCGGGGGGCTTCGCGCTGCTCTTCTGGAATAGTAGCTTGCAGTCCTTCGATAACAGAGTTGATCATCTTTTGGACTACCGGAAACTCCTTGTCGTAGGCTGGAGCCGTGGGTAGACTCTCAATCTCTTCTTTGTAGATCTGCGAGTCAGCATATGCGTCATCATCCATCTCCACGCCTTCCATTCCCTCGTCTCCATCGAAGTCATCGAAGTCTTCGTCGTTGACGAATAAGGAGTCGTCCGTCTCCGCCATAGCGATACTGGTCTTCGGTTCGCTCGTCGCCTCAGAGGTCCAAAGCTTCCAGATCGGATGCGTTGGTATCGGATGGGTCGACTTAAGTGGATGCAGTCCAAATGTCATGGACTGTTGGTGTGTCGGAAGAAGAGAAGAGCATTGGAAAAAGAAACTTTAAAAAGGAGTGCGCTTTCCGCTGCACGTGCTCTTGCGTTGAAAATGGTGAAGCGTTCTGTGTTTTTTGCACATGAATATCCAGTTGCGTGAAGAATTTGGCGTCAGCTGTGCTGGCGTCGCCTGTCTGTAACCGCGTCACAACTTGCCCTTAGTCTGTGATAGTTGAGGTCTTGCCTTGGCCGCATTTTCCCGTTTGTTGTCCAGGCCCCGCGACTGTTTGATGGAGAGCGGGAGGGCACTGCATCAAGGAGCCATACTCGCATCAGGGCCACCATGTAAGCGGCAGAGCACGTGCACCACAAAGGGGTCGTCACATGCCTACATGTGAAGCATTGTCACGCTTGTCGTGGGCCGTATCTGACAGACGAGAGACCACGTCTGTCACTCTGTTCTCGATCACATGCAACATAGTCAATAGTTGTTCACACGGATATTGATAATTGACAATCGCATGGACGTCGCTGGAATCTTGGCGAATCCTCGTGAGTGAATGATCGCGACGGTCCGTGCACAAGGGCAAAGCATTCCGGGTCGCAGCAGAACCATCGTTCGGAACCTCAATTTGGCTTCCTGCTGTCTCATCAAAGCACACCTGGAAGTAGACAGTGTCGTTCATATCCCCTTCTGAAGACTGATATCGGCGACCGATTTTTCTGCGCATTCATCCCCAGTGTGTTTCACGACTTGCTCTGAGGTTTGGCCTGGGCTTTGGATCCAGCAATTGAGCAGTTCCCTCATCGCATTTTGCGAACATGTTGTCCAACAAACATTGCTGCACGTACTTCCACCCGTAAAGGCAAGAAGCTGCTGCATCGGACGCAGGTATACGCTCCCTGCTTTCTGACCGGCCTAGTTTCTGACATAGAGCTTTCTGACCGCCCACCTTCGCATCGAACACAAATTTGTAGAGACTCGCTGCTTAGCTGTCGACCTGACACTCGACAATTCTGCTCCGGCCGATTTATCGCAAACACATCCAGAAAAGTCCAGGTTTGCCAGCGTTGGGCATCCGGAGGTGGCGATGTATAAAAGACGGCGTTGTGCTCTCGACATGAGGGAATCTCAGCGAACTCAAGACCCTCGGCACAGTTTCAACAGGGAAAGCTTCGAATAACCAGAGATCGTCGAACCATGTCCAAGACACTCGTCATCTTCGGCGCCACTGGCCAGCAGGGCGGCGCGGTGCTGGATTTCGTGCTCAAAGATAACGAGCTCTCTCAGCAGTACAGCATCAGAGCTGTAACTCGAGACGTCAAGAGTGAGAAGGCGAAGCACTTGGCTGAAAAGGTCTCAGTTGTGCAGGGCGATACAGCGGATAAATCCTCCCTCGAAAACGCCCTCCATGGCGCACACACCGTCTTCGCTATGACGACGCCATCACTCGGTCCGAATGCCTTCGAGGAGGAATACAGCACCGCCAAGAGAATTGCAGATGTTGCGGTCGAGCAAGGCGTCCAATATTTCATTTTCAGCACTCTGCCTTCGGTCAGCAAGATCTCGAATGGCAAGTACACCAACATAGTGCCGTTCGACGCCAAAGCAGCAGCCGAAGAATACATTCGAGGCCTTCCAATCAAGAGCGTCTTCTTCTGTCCCGGATCTTCATGGAGAACTTCCAGTCCCAGACGTTCTTGGCTCCAAAGCAAAGCTCGGATGGCACTTGGATCCTCTCTCGCACGCATTCCTCGCGAACTCGATACCCGCTCATCGCCATGAAAGAAGATGGAGGCAAGTTTGTGGGAGCTATCCTCGCCGAGCCCGAGAAGTTTGAAGGAAAGAGATTGTGTGCTGCCACGGCATTTTACGACATCGAGGAGATCGTCGCTAGTCTGTCGAAGAGTTCAGGCAGGACTATCAAACACAAGCAGGTTCCGGACGTCGAGTTCATCAAGGAAACGCCTGTGATGCCTGATCTTTTCGCCGAGTACTTCCATTACTGGGATGAGTTCGGCTATTTCGGTGAAGACAGCGAGAACTTGGTGGCTTGGGCAGCAGGTCATGCGCGAGGGAAGTTGACGACTTTCGATGAGTTCCTGGTGAAGCATCCATTCCGGCTGGAATAGTTGGCAAAAGTGAGCAGCGGAAATCTTAGGTCGAGTAGCCGCACATTCAATGGCATTGGTTTCAGACAACCGTACCACCGTCATTCATCAAAATCATGCTTCGGCATTCTTGCAGACGCTTGGACGCCTCAATTAGCAACTCCGGATCCGCATTTGAGAAATTCTGCGATAGCACCGCAAGAATGGAAGCACATCCCTGAACTGTGAGCATCTGGGATAGCTGCGTAGCGTCCTCGACTGCAGCGCAGTGAGTCAAGTATTGACAGCATCTCGCTTGGTCGTCGAGACCATCGTTGGCCCACTGCTGTTGCGCCAATGCAGACGCTGAGTGGGAGATGTACAACCTCCTGGCGTGCTGATATGCCCACATGATCATCGAGGAGAGGTAGAGACCCCACGGTCGGTAGAAGAGAGGATCCGTCCGGGCATTGTATTTGATGCTTTTCGCGGCAATTTCAACTGCGCGGGCAGTCCGTAAGTTTGGTCGGAGAAGCGATTCGTGCAGGAGCTTCATCGCGTGCAAGACCGCATGACGGGCGACAGGTGTGGCCGCCCAGGACTTGACACGTTGTACGACGTTCAGGTAATCCTGGTGAAAGTGAGCTCTCCCCAGCACGATTTCAAAGTGCCTGACTTACCTTTCTTGATACCTTACGACCAAGTAACCTTTTCGAGCCGGAGTAGATCTGGATGTCGATGATATCGGCATGCATCGTCATGTGGGCCAAATGAAATAGCACAGCCGGTGCAGCTGCATTCATATCTGGACTTTGGGCTCCATCTCCATCTCCTGTCTTTGCACCTGAAGCTTGTTCGAAAGTGCGTCGCCAGTGCCCGAAAGCATGCAGCAACAATGATCTCCAGCGCCCTTGTTCACGTAGGGACGGAACAGTTTCCAGAAATTGCAAGTGTTTCTCGCGGCGGCTGATATGCCAGCCCACACTTAGCAGTCCAGCCATGAGCAGGATACGAGCAGGCGCATGGGTGTGGACTTCGTGAGCATGAAGACTACGCTTCAACCCGTCGAGGAAGTTCACCGGCCGGATGCCGTACATTTTCATGTTGGCTTCAAGGCGCTGCACTTCAATTGCACTTGTCGCTTTCCACAAAGATTCGTCACAGGGCATGCACAATCGGATTTCATTTGCAGCCATGTCTGGGATTGTCAATCCAGGCCTGTTCTTTAGTCAAAGGATTTACTCACCTGCAGCATGCCCAAACATAACGGCATGTACGGTGTCCATCTGGAAGGCGGAGAAAACAACTCGATTGAAGGATTCGTTCCGGACCCAGTGTATCCACCAAGAGTCTACATGTGATGTGGCATGCTGACTCGTAGCTCCGTTGTTGACTGGGCTGCCGTACCTGGTGGGCATTTCGCTTGAAGGACTTTCACTGCCAGACCTTCCAACCAAGGGGCTTCCTCGACGTAGAAGAGTGAGAGTAGAGGCATGATGGATATGGGCACGTTCGTGTAACTTCCGAGTCGAACACTGCTTCTCATAGAATTCAACAAGTAACAGAGCCTGCGCCGCCCAGAGCTGAACGGGAGGCTGTGCATCGTTGTCCGTCTGTGAGCGAGTCGTCAATTATTGTCCAAATTCTCAATTCGATGGGCTGGTGAAAGCTTACAAAAATTTCCCAACGCAGGTGTGTGATGATTAGGTCTCCGAGTTCTTTGTACTCGATCAACGTTCCCTTTGGTTTCGATCGTGCCAAGCCAGAAGTGCCCAGGGCGATCATTGCCAGCAAAAGCAGGACATTGCAGGAGTTGTTAGAGAAGGTTGCTTGGTGTACAATAGGTACTTGTCTACAACCTAGCCAGTAGTTTGCCATGAGGTTGTCCAAGACTCCAGCAGTCAGGTTGGGGAAATTCTGCCCGTCCGAACTGAAGAGCACATGATCATTGGGGTAAGTGAGCGGGCCTTTCTGGCCTCGTTGTTTCCACGCAAACAGTGAGATCATCGATGCCACTTCCATGTGCCTCCGCTCCGAGATGGCTCCACGATCGAAGGAAGCGTCTGACCCGGGAGTGGCACCGCTCAAGGATCGTGCCGCGTGTCCCGAGTTCCCGGTCTGATCTGCAATGTGGCCGAGTTCATCAAAGTTCCAAGTATCCTGTGGGGAGTATTCGAGGCCGAAATCAAGAAAGGAAAGGTTCGTGATGTTGAAATCGTTGTAATGTGAGCCAGGGCTCTCGAAGAGCCAAGCCGCAAAGTTGTCGTTCGCTTGTCCATTCTCTTCTCCAAGAAGACTTGGTGCAGAGGGCACCAATTGGGAAGATACAGCATCAGATGCATCAGTGCCACCCAGAGTCATGGACAAAGGCCCAGTGTCCTGTGTAGGCGGTGCACTCTCCGACAGAGCTTGTGTTGTTTCTGTTCCCTTCGCAGACACCGGTATGGCCCCATTCGAGCTGGCAGGAGCGGGCCCTAAGCTGTGGGTTGGAGAGGTTTGGTCATTTGTCGCTTCCGACCTGTCGTCCGGAAGGCCATGATCAGATGGCCTCGTTGACAAAAGTGCTTCATGCCGTGTCTTGTGCCTTGCATATAGGTCTGGCCGAACGAATGTATGCCCACAGTTCGGCTCCTCGCATCGAAAGATCTCCCTCGGCTTGTGATTGAGCTCATGTCGATGCAGATGCTCCGCACGGCTAAGAAGTCATTAGCTCCAGAAGCTTTCGGCAGAGAGGAGACGTACGAGTATCGTTTGCCACAGCCTGGATGATGACATTCAAAGCACTTTGCCTGGCCCGCTCTGCTTGCCCGCTGGCGTTTTGCTGGTCTCTCCGCCGTGGACTCGCGCTCCATCTTGGCAGCTCATCGTTGTGGGATGATTGGGGGTCGCAGCGCGTCAAAGGAAGCCCTTGAACCAATGTAGCAGGCCACTATGCTGATTCCAACGGAGAAATTCGGCCCCTTGCCTGTCGGACGACTATTCCCAGATCGATTGCAGGCCCTTCTGGTCGACTTGGTGGGGAGTTGGAAGACGTGAAGTCGGTTGGCGCCCCCACGCTCAGCCCGCGCCCCCGCCACGGTCTTTAAATAGATCTTCCCTGCCCGTTGCTCTTGCTTTCGCTCAACATCAACAACAATCGTTTCGACAAGAGCGTACTGTTCCGATTCCGGCTCGTAACATTAAAAGCCTGTGAAGTTTGATCCTACAAGGCGCTTGACGATCAAAGATGACGACCGCAATCCTGCCTCATGGCGATCTTCTTTCTCATGAATAGGCTACTTTGCCCCAGTTCAGACTATTAGAAAGCTGACTCTTTGTTAGACGAAGGTCAAATCGAGTACATAGACGCAGGTTCACGTATGTACATAGGCGACTTACTGCTGTGGGCCTGTTATCTCCTCTACCGTTCTGTCGAGACCATGAGTACCGCAGTTGACATCCGGCCATTCCACCTTTCCATCGACAACACACAGCTGGTTGATTTGCAAAAGCGTCTCGATTTTGTTCGATGGCCTGACAATGAGACTGTGCCCGGCTGGACGCAAGGAGCCCCAGTCACTGCAATGAGAGAACTTCATGCTACTGGAGGAATCGCTACGATTGGAATCAATGCCAGGCCTGGTTCAACAGCTATCCTCAGTTTGTTGCAGGTGTGGACGGGGAAGAAATACACTTTCTTCGTATTAAGTCTTCGAACAAGAATGCGTTGCCTCTGCTGCTGATCTACGGCTGGCCAGGCTCCGTGCTGGAGTTTCGGAAAGTCGTTGATCCTTTGATCAACCCAGAAGCTCATGGCGGTTCTGAAGAAGATGCTTTCCACCTCGTCGTTCCATCTTTGCCAGGCTATGGATGGTCGTCGAAACCCAAAGCCGCGGGATGGAATCACCAACGCATCTCGGATGCATTTGTTACTCTCATGGAATCTTTGGGCTATGACCGTTGGGTCGCTCAAGGTGGCGACTGGGGCGCAGACATTGTTGCGATCATGGCGAGTAACAAGCCTCCTCAATCTCTTATTGGCGTACACATGAACAGTGTCTTCTTCGAAGCCCACAAAGAGATCGCGAACGAGCCATCAAACGTCGGCGAAGAGCTTGCTCTGAAGAGACAGCTACGACTTGAAGAAGACGAGAATGGGTATTTCAAGCTTCAAGCTACTCGCCCTCAGACCATCGCCTACTCATCAGCAGACTCTCCCGTCGGGCAAGCGGCTTGGATATACGAGAAAATTTACCACTGGACACAGCATTCCGGCGACCTACAGGAAGTTCTGACTATGGATGAGATCCTGGACGACATTATGGTTTACTGGTTGAGCAACTCAGGCGGCTCATCGGCGAGACTCTACTGGGAAGATGACGATAACACCGCCCTGCCCATCTCCATCCCAGTCGGAGTGAGCATCTTCCCGGGTGACCTTAACTACGCACCCCGAAGCTGGGGCGAACGATACTACTCTAATATCGTGCACTGGAGAGACGTTGAGAAGGGCGGTCACTTTGCCGCATGGGAAGTTCCAGGTCTATTCGTGAGGGAGGTTAGAGATACGTTCAGGCACGTCCGATGATACCCCTGAGGTACTTTCCTACGCATTGTGATCCTGTGTGACCAGAGATGGTGGCAATGGACAATCATCTGCTGTCAAATTGCCTAGTCCCTATTTACATTAACGATTGTTGTCTGTACAAAGTGCGAGTGTCTGTCCTGTCGTTCAGGGGCTGATCTCCAACTGTGAGTGGTCTTTTCCCCTTCCAAATCCTATGGCCATTTGCAACATCGGCTGATCCCCGAGCTGATGGCAGCCTGAGTGGTTCGCCCGCACTATTGACCCGAATAGAAAAAACTTGTCAGCTCAAAACCCTTAAATGTACGCCTCTTTGTATAAAAAGCTCCTTTGTCCTATTGCGAACTTGTTGACTTGATCTATGCCTCCTTGTTGTCGCTTCAGCTCATTTAGTCACGATGGACTCAACATCTTCCCTATACACCCGCCTGCAATCCACCGCCCGAGCCTTCTTAGACTCGTACAATCAGGCACACGCCACGCAAGACGCAAAACACCTCTCAAAACTCCTGACAGCAGATTGCAAACGTGAGTTCGGACCGCCAAGTTTCGTCAAGCTCGTGCCTTCCCTAGCAAACGGGCTTACCGTGGAAGAATTCGAAAAGATCGAAGGCGCGAACATCGCCCACCACCACGTCTATGAAAAAATCGCATCAAAGACATGACGGTCGACGAACGAGAGCGGAAAGTCGTTGTTCTCACCAACCGCCATGCGGTGTATAAAGACGGACGTGAGATTATTATCCCCCAAATTAATACGCTGTGGATGACGGAAGACGGCTTGAAGGTCAAGCGGGTCTCGCAGTTTTTGGACTCGCTACTTGCGAAAAATGTCATGGACGACTTGGAAGCCAGGCGAAAGGACAAGAAACATCATCCGTGACGACGTACCGAGAGTGCTGCCTCGTTGACATGGCAACCTAGAAGCGGCGATGCTTCAAGTCCTTCAGCTTCTCAAGGCAAAAGTCTTCATCACGACGGTACAAACAAAGACATTTTTGTCGCGCCACGCCAGAACAAGGGGCTCGCCTCAGCTCCACCACCTGAACAAAAGCACGTTCATTGATGGACTCGTCATTGTCCGAGACACCCCCAAACCACGACTGTCAAGACAGAACTCCCTCGAAAGCTCCCAGAACACCGTAAGTCTCGCGATGTTTGCTCAGAGTGCAATATTAACCCTCACAGCCGTCTTTCCATACTCGACAGCCATGTCTCCACCTGTTCTTCGCCTGCCGTGGGTGGACTCGGTGCGCCTCTGCTCTCAGGGGCTCCAGCTTGAGCGCGCCATCGATAACATCAAGCAATCCTACGCCCTCCTCATGTCCCGCTACGTCGCACTTCACCGAAGCGTTGTCGCCAATCCCGCCGTCACTTTTCGATACCGCATGACCTGCAATTTCGCCTTCGCCAAGGGAGACTCGGCATACAGTAAGTGTGAAGGATCGCCCCTTTTCAAGACATTTGAGGATTGTGGCTAACATTACTCTACAGTCCCCACCACCATCGAAAAGCTCAAAGAAAACGCCGGCTTCACCAAGAGCAGCCTCATCGATGGCAATCTCTACGACGCGGAGTATGCCCTTCGACTCGCTGACGACGAAGTACAACACGCGGAGACGTTCTTGCTGCAGCTGGAGGAAGCCATCGATGCACATGCCATGCTCGAGGATTGGATGAGTAAGAAGGGATTGCTGAAACAAGAGAAGACAGTGCCGAGCCCAGCGAAGTGCACGCCTGCTTCCAAGACGGGTCATGTCGAGGAGTCGGATACGAACATTCAACAACTCGAGTACCCGGTCTTGGGCAGCACCTTGCTACGACCATTGGAGGGGCCTGTCGACGGCGTTTCCTTCTAGCGGGATACTTGCTTGCTTCATGTTCGGGATGGCGGGGGCAGAAGATCAATACTGCGTTACATGTTCTCCAGCACGCTTGAAATGAGGACCGTATGTTGGGATGCTCCAGTCCACAATGCTTGGCAGTAAGACTCAGCTGTTGTCGAGAAAGAGTGGATTCAAGTCTATCAACACATAGGTCTTGGTACAAATGGACTAGCGGAAGGCCATCCTCCATCAACTAACTCTCGTACTTCCCTGTCTTCTCAATATCACTGGAACAGGAAAGAATGTACGGGCATATGGGCCGCGTTACCTAATAGATACTTAGCTAACTTCCTATTGTGGTCTGCCGAGCCAGCCAGGTGAAGGTTGGCGCAAAATTTTGGCCGAGCTTGCTCCATGACGCCTTATGACTCCGTGCTTGTTAACATATCAGTGAAAGAGCTTCTTGACGACGAACACCAACAATCAAGTGCAACAATGGGCGGGCCAAGCGAACCACGACAACCAGAGACTCCTCGAGTCGCATCGCAACCAACTTCCGCCATCAACGAGGATGGCATTGAAGAAGGACAACTCACCGGACCACAAATCAACGTCGCGGAAAGAGAAGATGTCCCTCCAGACGGCGGCTACGGATGGATTGTTACAGCATGTGTCTTCCTGATCAACGCCCATACCTGGGGAGTGAATGCTGCGTGGGGAGTGTTCCTCGCCCACTTCCTCTCCGAATCGACATTTCGACATGCAACGCACCTCCAGTATGCTCTCATCGGCGGCCTTTCAATCTCTCAAGCACTCCTCGTTTCTCCTCTCGTGGCCATGACCAACGAGAAGCTGGGTACGAGAGTTAGCTTGCTGTTCGGCACCGTCTTGGTCTCCGTTTCAATGCTGGCTTCATCGTTTGCCACCGAGATCTGGCATCTGTTCCTGAGCCAGGGTGCTTGCTTCGGGTACGGCATGGGCTTCCTATACATCACTGCTTCCGCTGTCCTCCCACAGTGGTTCTCCCAACGACGGAGCCTAGCTGTTGGGCTTGCATCATCTGGAGCTGGAATTGGAGGCCTCGCATACAACCTTGGAGCCGGTGCAGGCCTTACTGACTTGGGTTGGCGTTGGACATACATTGTACTTGCGATCAGTACGCTAGTTGTCAATCTCACCAGCGCCATCCTCCTCAAAGATCGCAACAAGCTGGTCCAACCGTACAAGCGAAGCTTCGACATTCGGGAACTCGGCCACGTCTCGACTCTGCTCATTGTCTGCTGGGGATGGCTCACCGAGCTTGGATATATCACCCTACTCTACTCACTTCCCAACTACGCACAGTCTATTGGCCTCACTGCAAAGCAAGGATCCATTGTGGGAGCTGTGCTGAACTTGGGCCTTGCACTCGGTCGACCACCCATCGGCTACTGGTCGGACAGATTTGGTCGCATCAATGTGGCTATATTCATGACTGCGCTATGTGGCATATTCTGCTTGGCTATCTGGGTGCCGGCAAAGTCATACGCAGTCCTGCTGGTATTCGCTCTTTTTGCTGGCACTGTGACTGGAACTTTCTGGGCCACGGTCGTGCCTGTGACGGCAGAGATCGTTGGCATGCAACGATTGCCACTGGCATTCGGCATGATCTGCGTGCCTTTGGTCCTACCAACAACGTTCGCCGAAGGAATAGCACTCGAGCTAGTCTCGACATCAGGCTACCTGACGGCCCAGGTCTTTGTCGGCTGCATGTACTTTGCTGGAGCGGCAAGCATTTGGGGCTTGAGATCCTGGAAAATGCGCGAACTTGACGAGGATAAGAAGAGAGCGCAGGAGGGAAGGTTCCCGATCCCTGCTGGCTCACCAAGAAGACATGATCAGATTTGGCTGACGTCGAGGGGGCTGCTATCTCCACAGAAAATCTGAACGAAGTAAGAGGGGTATCTGCTGCTATGGTCTATCTATACAATCCTTTCTATCAAGCGGTGGTTGGTACTCTATGAATCGTGCTGTCCGGCAATGTTCTTCATCCACCCGTAAGGAGCATCTGGCGCGAACAGAAACTTTCCACTCTCGGCGCTTCTGGTGATCAAATCGATACCGCGAGGCAGCATCGACTTTTCATATTCTGAAACCGCTTGCTCCAGATTCTCGAGACCGTACTTGGCGATCTGCTGTGCCAGTTCAACGCTGTCGTGCATCGCGCAATTCACGCCTTCGCCTTGGAAAGGAGTGCTGTTCTGATAGTCAGCAAAAGAGTGGTGAGCAGTAAGAAGCTGATCTTACGTGACATGGGCGGCGTCGCCGACCAAAGCTACTCCTGGAAGTGTCTTCCACGAAAGAGCTTCAGTTGGAAGCGCATACAACGGCCATCGACGCCATCCAGGTTCGGTATGTTTGATGAAGTTGGTGTGCATCTCCGGCCATCCCGCCATTTGAGTGTCGAGGATCCACTGCTTCAGGGCCTCATGATCATCGAGCAGTCGTTTCTCTTCGTTCCAGTGCTCTGGGAGGTACAAACCAAATCCAATTGCATAGGAGCCATCGCCGATGTACTGAGCGAACAGGAACTTCTCCTCTGCTAGGGCCATGTAACTTCCGTGACCTGCGAGGGGCTCGAGTGCAGAGTATTGAGGGTTGCCGGGATGAATATGGGTCGTCAAGTAACACTTTCCCGAATATTCGGGTGTTGCTGCTGTCACCTACAAGAAGTCAGTCCTCTGTTGCTTGAGTTTTGACGAAGACAGCTTACCAGACTTCGAGCTTTCGACCAGGCCCCATCTGCGCCTACGACAAGCTTGAAACCGGACTGCACTGTTCCATTCGAAAGCTGAACAGACATGAGTCCATCATCTTCCTTGGCCACTTTGGCCACCTTGGAGTTCCACTGCACTCGATGCTCAGGGATTGATTCCAGAAGAAGCTGCCTCAAGACCTTGCGGTCAATCTCCGGTCGATCGCTTTGTTGCTCAAGGCTCATCGCAACATTGCCATGCTTGTCGGCGAGCTTCGTAACACAATCGACACGTGCATGTTTCCTGAACTCCTCGATCAGACCGGCCTGTTCGAGGGCAAGCTGCCCAGAGTCTTTGTGGATGTCGAGGGAGCCGCCTTGATTGACGACAGAGCCGTCTACGTCTCTTTCGAAGATGATGTAGTCAATTTGTTGTCTCTCGAGTAGACGACCTAGCATGAGGCCGGAAGGTCCTGCGCCGAGGATTGCGATTGGTGGAGCAGGCATTGGGGACATTGTCGATTGTGTAGTCGCGAATGAAGATATCCATGTCTTGGAGACGACAGGGGCCATATATATGGCTTTCCCTGGGGTTTTCTGAAGACCGCACGTTTGGCAATAGTGCTGGCTTTGCACTTGCCGCCTTCGGAGTTCTCTATCTCCCGCTCGGGAACTCCTACTTTCCGCTTCTCAGGCTGAGGCAGTCTCGCGATTTCAGACCCTGACATCTGAGATCTTTTGACTCCGTAAGCCCCGGCTAACTTCCGAGCAGTTCTCCTTTCTTCCGCAACCTCATCTCCCGTCCACCAACATCGAACTTTTATCATCGACAAGATGGATGGAGAATTGGCACAGTACGCTGTAAGTTGCTTGGTCGCCCTGCTGCGGGTGACGACTAGAGCTAATGCATTGGGCGAAGTGCGATGAATGCCGGACTCGGAAGGTACTGTAAACAACGCGTCTTTGCTCCATCCAACGTGAAAACGCTTAACATTTCACAGGTAAGCTGCTCTCGTAACTATCCCGACTGCCAGCGATGTGTGTCTGAAGGCCATGCCTGTTACTACTCTCGCTCAGGCGTTATTCGTCGAAATAGAAAGAAGAAAGAGACGGCCAAGGCATCGAGAAAATCCGATACCGCCATTCATCGACTACCGCAAGAGCGTGCTGTAGAGGATGACCAAAGTACCCATGAGAGATTACGGAGGCTTACTGGAAGGGATCACGCTGCCCTCAGAGTCCTAGCTCCACTTTTCGACGAGTACTTTGCAGCATGGCAAGACGCGAGCGCATTCAACCAGCTTCGGGAGGCAGCGGCGAAGACATACTACTTGCTCAACGAGCATGCGTCCCGTACGTGGACGGCTAGTAGGTCATAGGTCCCAAAAAGTGCTTCTGGAAGATCCACTGATCTTGATTGAAACAGTGTTATTCACGGTCTTGAGAAAGCGTAGACTCCCTATCGCTTCTGCATTTGACGAGGTCCGCGAACACTTAGCCGCCGGGAACATACACCGCGTCAAGGATCAATCTTGGCTTGTCATGTTCTATAGCGTTGCTCTGAGCTCACGAAGTGAAGATGCGACCCACCCGAAAGACACAAAAGCCAAGCTGAAGAGCAATCTGTGGCTTGCATTCAACGACGTTCGGCTGTTTATTGAACCGAGTCTACTCAATGTCCAAGCACTCATCGTTCTTGCGACTCAAGTGGATGAATACATGACCCCGTCCGTTTGCTGGATGCTGGTCTCCAAAGCCTGCACGATGATACAGACACTCGGCCAAATTCGCCGAAGTCACGAGTCTTCTGATCAACAAAAGTCATATAGAATTCTATTTTGGCAGCTCAATTACCTTGACAAAACATTGGCATTGAGCCTCATGAAGCCGCCAACGATCCACACAGAAGCAACCAAAGCTGTGCCAATGCCAACATTAGACCAGCTTGCAGCCGCCCACCACGAGCCAAATGAGTCGAGAGTCTTCGATGCACACTACACCCATCAGATGTATCTGCTGTCTGAGATCATG
Organism: Zasmidium cellare ATCC 36951; assembly: GCF_010093935.1. Lineage (NCBI taxonomy): Eukaryota > Fungi > Ascomycota > Dothideomycetes > Mycosphaerellales > Mycosphaerellaceae > Zasmidium > Zasmidium cellare. The sequence continues at coordinate 287,298 of NW_022986977.1, forward strand.
GGCGAGGCATCTCGTGGCTTAAGTACGCAGGCAAGACAAGGCTTCGATCATGAGCTGGTATCCTCTAATATGGATCAGCTTGACAAGTGGTACCGCAAAGCAACGGAAGTATTGGGAGCAGCAGCCTCCACGGAGAAACCGCTACTCACTGCAGACGGCCAGGATTCCATCGAACAGGGCCTTATAAATATCAGGTTCCTCTACTACCACATGCAAATTCTGTTAACGAGAGGTTGCAAGAGTCGTACACTGGACGGCCGAGAACCGGCGGAGAACCTCCTCAGGCGCCTTAAGAGCATTCGTCTAGACCAGCGTTCTCCATCAGACCTACATATCTGGCAGCTGCTCTTCTGTCCGTTTGCGGCGTTTCAGAGTCTGGTCGGCCATGTTCTCATGACCAGCAAGATGGGAGCGTGCTATGACCAGAATGAACAATCTCTTCAAGTCATGGAACTACTGCCTACGTTTCTGGAAGACCTCGGGAAACATACTCGCAATCCACTTGTGCGACGACTTGAGGTTTTGGCCTGTAGGTTCTACGCCCACGCCAAAGCAGTCTTCTACTCCGAGGAGCTGGAATGTGCGAGAGACGATGCGCATCGTGATTCGCAAAGGTCAACAACGTTGGCTGGTAGTCAACGATCTGGAACTGACCACGATATGGGCACCCAAGGTTTCGCAAGTGTGGACAGCGAGCTCGATGGATATGATATGGACTGGGAGCCTAATCTGGACGATCTGTTGACCTGGTGGACGAACGATGCTTTGATCGATGGAACCTTCGACTGGTTTGGAACTGTTCCCACTGGTTTCGAAGAGTCTCAGCCGTCGACATGAATTGACTGCCTCTTGTATCACTCGCTCACTTGCTTCAAGCGGTGTGTCCAAGAAGAAGACTGTGGACACGACCCAACTCAAATTCTTCCCCATTCGACCCGTCAGCTGTTGCTGATTGACTGCCCGCCAATTCACAAACGATTCGAGACCAGCATTTCAGATCTACAGAGTCGGACGCACGGCCTAGAGTTGAGAGTGTAGAGCTCGCCATGGTGTTTGATGTTTCACTCCCCGTTCATGCATGCATTCCTCACTTCGGAACATCTTTCTTCCGTCCTTCTCGGTAGATGAAGGGTACGTTTTAGCGTCTTGGCCTGGTGGTGCTAGCGCGAACGCAGTCCACCCCCGTTCATCCCCTGCGTTTCAGCCTTGATACTTCTTTGCCATCTGCTGGCCAACACAACACGTCGGCATCATCTGCAGTAGCGTGGCCGTTGCGCCCTCTGCTGTGGCAGTGATGACGGCAATATGCGAACCAGGTTGCCTTCAACCTGGCGGTGACACCGCCACACAACCATTCCGAACCGGTGAGGCGTCAGGACACTTTGAGCACGCGCCCTGGGTGGTGAAGGGGCGCTCATGACGGATCTGGATGAGTTGGCTTTCACTTTCGACTTGTACTTCTACGTACGACTGGACTCCCACATCTGCCACCCCAATCATCCAAAGACTACCTGCTTCAAGTTGTTCAATTCATTCGTGGCGCCAGTCTGCCGTTGTTGCACATATTGAAAGTGGCGTACAACAGCTACACGAGTCGACGTTACCAGGATCTATCAGCGCCTAATGAAGCCCGTCGATATACCTTTGTCTCGGCGACTACGCAACGGCCAGCGGTTCCATGACCTCAGTTCAGACCCTCCGTATGCGCCTCCCACTCGTGCACTACCTTCGGTCCCGCAGATTGATACGCCGATTCAGGGTTACCAGTTAACTGCAAGTGACTCTGATATCCAGGACTCGACACAGAGAGATGCTTCTGGACTTGTTGGTGTGCCTCCGGCTGAGTTGGAACTGCCATGGGGCCAATACACAGCTTTGTCAACACTTTTAAATGGCCTCGGAAACCTAGCTGAGGCCGATGACTTTGGCTCTACGCCCTCGCTTTCGCCACCAGAGCCTAGTGGCGTGAAACGTAACGTCCCAGAAGATGGCGTTGGCGAGCAGCCGGAGAGACCACTCAAAACAGCCCGTGTGGCACCTTCAGCTGATCCCGAGTTGGCCAATCTCACCTCCGACGAGTACTACGATGGCCTCGTACTAGCCCCTGCCCACCTCGACAATGGAACCATCGACGGACGATATCACTGCTCTTGCGGGAAGTCATACACACGGAGATTCCGATTGAATGACCACCTCCAGCTAAGCAATGGAGCCGCAAGATACGTATGCTCTCTATGTCCTGCAACGTTCAAACGTGACGACAGTCGGCTGCGACACGAACGGACGGCTCATCTTGGAGAAAAATGGCCCTGTCCCATCTGTTTCCGCACATTTCGTGCAGACTACATACACCAACATCTGAGGTCGAAAGGTAATGGCTGCCGCGAGGCCCTGGCAGCGGCTCTTCGAGTGCAAGGCACACCAGAATCGAAACCTCTTACCGGACCAGTCTACTATCAATACTGGACGGCTCTTCCATGTGCTGAATATCCATATGTAGAACCCCAATCACCCTCAGGGCCATCAGAGCATGTCGTGCAGGGTATCGACGTTGACACCTTTGCCGAGAGGTTCCTCCGAGACCATCCTCCCAAAGTGCCACCAGCGTCCGTCTATCGTAGTTCCAGAGAGCCGTGCAATATTTGCGGCGAGGAATTCGATCCAGATGAGGACGACCTGATCAGACACATCCAGCAACACAGCATCGAGCTCGCGACCAGACCATTCTGCTGTGAGGATTGCAACATCGACTTCGCCTTCGCGAAAGATCTCACTCGCCATCGCAAACTGGCGGCTACAGGCCACTGTGGGTTCCACTTCGACCACGACGGTGAATGCTGGGGTCACCATCCAGGTGATTTTTGGGGAATGACAAGGCGTTTGGAAGCTTGGGAGACATGTCAGATACGAGCTCATCGACTCGTCATCTTGCAACTCTTGCTGGAACGTTTGGAATATCGCAGAGCCGCTCGATTCTCGTTGAATGACTGCTTCTCGGAATTGGGCTGTTTGAAGACCATGGACCGCTTCAGCAAGATCAGTATTAACAGCTTCAGTTCAGTCCCAGCTTGGGTGAAGATGAGCGACGATGGTGAAGTGGAAGAGTTGGCCAGACGGCTTGGGCTGTTAAACGTCAGTGGCAAGAACAGAGCCAGCATGATCGTCCCCTCCCGACCCAGACCGGAATCGATGGTGCTTGACATGGCGTCGGATGGTCAGTCAGGAGCAGAGGAACAACACCTACCGTTGAACCTGCACGATGCTCAAGCAGACATAAGCCTCCCTGGCCGCTCAACATATTTCCAAATGGTTGGCAAATTGCGAAAACCCTCCGAGTCCGCCGCGCCGTCACAGAACAGATTTCGTCAAGCGGCAAACAATGCAGCGAAGTTCCTCAAAGCATCGAACAGTCATGGAAGGGAGATGCGACATCTTGGCTCGACGACACGCTGAGGTGTAATGCTGTGAGATGAATCGACAACGTCCCGTCGGGAGTCTGCCTTTGTGGTGACAGAACGAATGATTAGTACTAACTACGGCGACGAGCTGGTCCAGCTATATTCCAAAGTTCGGGGCGAGCCGAGAACAATCAAGCTCTGGAAGACGGAAGATCGGAAGGCTTTCATGAATGATGCGGCGAGTTTTGGGCTAGGGTTTTGGGATGTGTGGAAGATTATTGAGTTTGGGTACGAGAGTGGGGGAAGTGTTGTTGATGAGTTTTATTGATGGGCTTGGGTGGAGGGGGTGGTGAGAGGGTATCTATGAACGCATGGATTATGAGTTGCAATTCTAAAGCAACAAAGCAGCACAATGCGAGATCCTCTCTCGATATCAAGCGTCTCTGTCAATCTGTGTGAAGGAACCAGCCCAGCTTCGGGCCCCAAAGTACGCACTGCCGCCTCACTCAGTAACGATAGCCTTCCTCGACGTCCTTTGGGATACCGTCGACTCCCCAGTACATATCTTTCGCGGCCCTGTAATGTCCCTTCTCATCGCATTCTCTCGGCTTGTACTCCCAACCCTTCGCGACTGCATACGCTTTGGCAGTCTCAAACTCCTCGATCACCGGTGGCTCTGCAGGAGCGAGGTTGCGGCGATTGCGGCGCTTGCGAGTCCAGACTGGCTTTGGGAGTGGGCCAAGCGTGCGGAGAGGGTGCTGTGAGTCGTTCGCGGTCCAGTCACCGTTGATATTGAGATGGATGAGTTTGATCTTGGGCTTGATCTCGAACTTGGTGATGTCCAGAGCCAGATCTGGAAAGTCGAGGACGTCGAAAGTGTAGGGAAGAACGAGGTTCAGTGATTCCAGAATGCCAGCCTCGTTGAGCATCTTCATGCACTCGGCGTAAGCTTCGTCGGACGTGCGGATCTTGTCGAGTGGCTTGTAATAGTAGAAGAAGCCCTCAGGCGAGAGGCCATCATAGGCGTCGTCCTCGTCCGGCGGGAAACGGCCTTGACCGTACCTATCACTGTGATCGCCAGTGCGTCCAGGCCAGTGAATGTGTACCGTGATCTTGCGCAGACGAGCGGCGTTGTCTTTGCCGATCGTCTCGATGAAGCCTCTCAGAAACTGCCAGCCCAGCACAGAACTGAAGCACAACAGATTCTCGCCGTAGAAAATGTCGCTCGCTTCTTTGTTAACCTGCTTGTTGACACGAAGAAGCTTGCGAAGACCGAGGGACTTGGCGAAGAGCTTCTTAGCACGGACGCAAGCGCGAGCTGGCGCTTTGCGTCCGCCAGCTGCCTTGGGCAGGAACTCGAATGGCTCGTCGAAGACCAATGCGAGACGATAGATCCTGTTACGGATCTCTCCAGGAAGGTCGAAGAAGGTGACGGGCTCCTTGCAGGTACTCGAAGTGAGCTGAGGTGGATATGTGCTGTACTTGTGAGGGAACTTTCGCTCGCCGAAGAGCTTCTTGTATGGTTGGTATTTGCGGAGAGCAATGTGGGCGGGTTGGCAAGTAGCTCGAGCCTTCCAGGTGTAGTCATCGACTTCAAGCATTTTGGTGTGCATCTGAATTCGTCTATATCGCATGAGTGGGATCCATCGTCCGTGATGATTCGTACTTACCTCTGCTTCTCCTCAAGCCACTTCTGCGGACCCTTGCCTGGCAAACTATCTGCCGGGACAGCCAGGTCTCTGTAGAATGCGATACTTCCGTCGGCTGCACGGAAGGCGTCTTGGATGATGGCACTTGTGTTGCCGTACCGAGTCATGAGGCGGAGAGACTGGTCACGGGTGTTGTTGATGGCGGATTTCGGTGAAGGCAGGCGTCGCGAAGAAGAGGCTGCCTGGTGGCTGGCATCGGTATTGGGAGGGAGGTTTTGGTCGGGCTTCTTCTTACCCCTCGAAGGCTTGACGTACTGCGCGAGGGTGTTGTCTCGCCGAGCCATGGTGTCGGTGTCGTCGAGAGAGTATGTGCCGCAGCTTGTCGACCTCGAATGTAGCGAAGAGTTGGAAGAAAAAGGAAGAGACACTCGAGGGCGCCAGCGCTTTTTAAACCTCGAGGGGTGTCCCGTGCGTTCACCACTTGCAGCGTGTTTTGGTTGGTCCAAGCGCAGCCAAATGGTGAAGACTCGGGCTCGTGATTTGACGACTCGTGAATATTCACCTGTTGCAACAGCCACCAGGACTGCAAGGCGCGTGCGACCCATCGGCAAGAGCCACGGATGTAGTTGAGCTTCAGCTGGCTCTAGAGAACGGCGTCAAGAGACTCTCCGTTAGTCCGGTCGAGTCCCAGCAGGCCGTGGAACTTGTAGTAAAGGTCCCAGATGTTTCTGGGGAAGATCTCTATGTGTCGTCGTCCCAATTCGTCGAGAGTCTCTCCTTGCCAGGACATTGGCCAAGGTACTGGCGCACGACGATGCAACAGCTTTGGGAGTCTTCGTCAAGGCCGTGTCTGCTGTCTTTCTCCGGAATGAGATTCCTCACCTATATATTGTCCTCGTATGGGCCACGTCCACTCTGGCTTGTCGTCTGGGTCTGGTGAGAAGCCTCGGTATCGCCGATGATGTGCGTCGGTCAATACCACGACCGCGCATCGTCATTGCTCTAGAAGTGTTCAGCCAGAGACGGGAGGTCAATTTCTGGTCCGGTGAGGAGTTCTGGCCGCAGCTCTGGGACGAGGCTTGGAAAAGATATGGGTGCTGCATCTGTCGGACCGATATTCAGTTCTACTGCTCTTGAACTAAGACTGTGTGCAGACATCTTTGAAGTTAGTCAATAGACATTGTTTTGATATATGAGAAGAGTAGACTGTAGAATACGTATAGGAGATGGAAAGAAATTAAAACAGAGACGATAAGCATTGCCGAACTTCCTGCATCTTTCCAAATCATATCATTCTTCTCGGGTCTATTCTTCTATTTCGTTTGCTGCATCGCTTTGCCTTACGTTTGCGTAGATGTTTTGTCATCTGAAAGACAAAGACAAGTGAAAGGATGTGACGTCCGTCCTAACCTCGGCCGAAGAAATCCCGACGCAACACGCGCTTTCCCAGACGCGTCCACCTCCAAGAACTCCACCAAATGCGCCCAAACGCATTCCTCCTTCCCACAACCACAGATAACCCCGACAGACACGCCACCTCCCTCAGCAGCATCCGCGACATCGCTTGACCGCCTCACGACAATGGCGACATCCCATCAACCATTCCCCTCGCGGCCCTACACCTCCGGGCTCGGACGCGCCTCGAACACGCCCTTCACCGGCGGCGGGCAAACACCCTACGCGGCAGCAGCGTCGCAAAACCCCGGCGGCGCAGGAGGAGGAGGGCCCTCAAACCCCACAGCCCAGCAGAGAGAAGCGCAACGCCTCGAGCGGGAAAGATTAGAGCGACAGGAACGCGAGCGACGAGAAGCAGAGGAACGGAATGCCCTCGAGGCATTGAGCGAGGAGCAGAGGGAGGAGATCAATGAAGCTGTACGAACACACCCTATACCACCCCCAAACCCACCCCGCATGCTGACAATATTTTCTGTGACAGTTCTCCCTCTTCGACCTCGACAAAGACTCACACATCGACTACCACGAACTAAAAGTCGCCCTCAAAGCGCTAGGCTTCGACCTCCCGAAGCAAGACCTCGTCTCCATCCTCCAGACCCACGGGATCCCCGCTTCCTCCTTATCCAACAACCCCTCCGCGCAAGCATCTCAACAAAACCCGACATTCTCAGGTCCCTCGCGACTCCTCCTCCCGCATTCGACGTTCGTCACGATCGCCGCGCAGAGGATTCTGGCGCGGGATCCGAGGGAGGAGATTTTGAGGGCGTTTGATCTGTTCGATCAGGAGGGGAAGGGCAGGATTGATTTGCAGGATTTGAGGAGGGTGGCGAGGGAGTTGGGGGAGGGGTTGCAGGAGGAGGAGTTGCAGGCGATGATTGACGAGTTTGATGTGAGGGGAGAAGGGGGGATCAGTCGGGAGGAGTTTATTGGGATTTGTCTGGGGAATTGAGCCAGCATGAATGTGGCGTTTGATTGTTGGGATAGGGCAAGGTGTTGTTGGATCACATGCGTTGGGACGACGATACCTCACGATAGCGATGGCGTTCAAAGGGCAGACAGACGATTGGAAAGAATTGAAAAGTGATATGACAATGCTGAAGCTTGACTTCTTTCATTCGATTGACTGCTGGCCTCTACGGCGAGCTGAAGCCATAGTACAAGCAAGCCTCGACTGCCCCCTCATTTCTGCCTCGATCATTCACGAGACTCATGCTCCTTGCCGGATCCATGCCGTAAACGACGAGTTGCTGGGATGAGGGATCCTCTCCCACTTCGCTGCCCTGCCTGGCCTCGTCGGCGGTGGCATGAGGGCAGGTCCCGTACAAATGAGCCACGACTGCCCAGGCGCTGTCCAAAACAAGGAGGTTCTGGTCATCAGGCGGACGTTCCGTGTAGTCTTTGGGCTTGCGAGGACCTTCGTGACATTGTGGCGGCATGATCACATTGCCCTTGATGTTGACACTGATATGATTCGCGCTCTCGAGGCGGTCCTGCGGTGGTCATTGCCGCAGTCTTGACAAACACTGCCTCGTGCCACAACCTCGAATGCGCTTCTTCTCCTCGGATGGCTTGCGTGGCTGCTACTGGTAGCCCGGATGGTCGATCGCATGGTTGAAGTATCACACCTCAGCTCTCTTCGTGTACTCGGCTTTGACTTCTGGACTGGCATTGCGCCGCCGCTGGCCAACGCCTAAACTGCTCTTGGCGAAACTGCTCAGCGAGGTCATCTACCGTGAAAGACTGCTCGTTGGTGGTGGGATCGAGAGCTGAGATTCTCTCGAATGCCGCCATGATGCCGATGAGTGGTGCGCAGGTCATGAAGAATACGTCAAGCGGAGCTTCTTTCTTCTCGAGGTGACCGCGCAGTGTTGCATTGCCACAGAGTGTTGCATTGCCATTGTTATGTATCCCAGGGAACTCGATCTTGATCAGCTCGTGCTGGTCGAGGCGGAAGATCACCAGGGTGGTTCGTGAAGGAGCTTGCCGGCAACTGGTTGACGAATGCATCCCAGTCTATGTTCATCCCATCGTTGGGCGCAGTGCAAGTGCACGCTCAAGATGAGCGAGGAGCTCAGCATCACGCACCGCCTCCCGGACAGTGGTGGCTCCCGTACATCAGGCATACTCTGATCTGAGCGCAGATACCTGGTGAATGTCAGCCTCAAGTCTCACTCGAAGAGACGGATAGAAAAGATATGCAAAGTGCAAGAAGCAAGTGTCAGATTCAAAGGCCTGGTCAGAGGCCATCTCATCAATGCAGTCTTTGACTGCTATGTCGACCGTCGTGAGATATGAAAAGATTCATCATGGAAGTGCGAGATGTGCAGGAGGGAAGAAGACATGCTTACCGTTAAAGTTGTACTGCTCCGATTGTCGAATGAAGGGCAAGTATAGAGTACTGCAGCGACGCCCCGGCGAATGCGCGAAGACCGAACAACACTGTTCACAAATGTCAGTCGGCCGATCTGAAGTTGCGATCGTAGGCTGGTCGTGATCAATGCGAAGCCGGAGGCATGCAATCAGGCTTGCAACTTTCTCGTCTGCGCCGCCTGTCACAGCGGCTTGGACATATGCTTATCGTTTGTTGTTTTGAGTCATCAGATGAAAGGGTGTGATGAAAGAGTGTAGTGCTTACCACTGCAGCAGTTCTGGACGTGGCGGTGGTGCTCCTTAAGTATCAGGTTCTGTGCCAGAAGTCAGTTTCAGATCATGCTGGAGAGCTGAGTTTGGCATGAAGCGAAGCGTTTGGGATCAGTTAAGGCATGAATGGTAGAAAATGTTGTTGTCTGCATCGGCAAGGCCGAATCAGACTCGTCATCAATAATCATCATAAAAAGGGCGGGAAAGAAAAGAAGCTCGACAAGACTCACCTCATGCCGTACGAACCAAAGCAGACGCTCGTCTACCAGCGTCGATACCTGTCACAGCGATCAGCAATGATCTTCAATCTCGTAAACATGGAGCTTGGCGATGTTGAAGTCGATCAGTGGACGAGGTTTTCTAGGCCTGTCACAAAGTGGCGTATCGGCTCATGTATACTCGGAGCCCAGTGCCGATTCATCACATGAAGATCGTGCAGGAGATGGTTGGAACTTACCTGGAGTCTTCCAGGAGTTGAGCGGTGTCAGTGGCCCGACTGGCAAATGGAGGACCAAGGCGAGTACAGCTTTCTGCTTCTTGCGCTGCCTCTTACTGGTCTTCGCCACAGCCAGAGTGGACTCTATGTGTCTCCCTGCTTGCTGCAGCGTGCTGATGATTTGACTAGCCATCTCCGGGGTGCCACCTTCGAGGCGAATCGTGAGGAGACCTTGGTCTTCGCTACAGCCGAGCCTGTCATGCCGGATGCTGCACTGGGTTCGGTGTGCCTCCACGCCCGATACGATGGCTGCCATTGCTCATGAGCAACCATCGAGGAAGGTTCGGAACTCGTCTGTCGGTGTGTCGGTAGCCATTTTGGCGGTAGTGGCTCCGATTGTTTGGGTGCGGTGAAAGGACAATAACAAAGGGATGTGCGAAGGCGGTATGTGCGAGCTGGAAAGGAATGCCCAGTGCGCAGCCATCGCCCTTGGTCATATCCATCTGAGACGAGGTGCTCAGCGAAGGCTGCCATCTGATGCCGATCACGAAGTCACGCCTCAAGTCACCTGCCATATGATCATCAGCACATGCCTTCTCAACTGATCCATCAAAATGCAGTGCGAGTAGTCGTATGTTCAGGCGTATTGAGCCAAGTTTCTCGCCAGCGACCCGAGTAAAGGTCTCGGCCGGTAATTCCATTTGTTTTTTGTGTTGATCATCATAAAAGACATGCAATAAGAAAAGAAGAAGAGTTGGACTCACCATGACTAGACTCGTTTCAGAGATCAAACTGAAAAGAACAGATCTCTCAAGCCCAGATGGAGTTCGGAGGTCGGTGACCTAAGCCAAAAGGCAGAGAGAGGAAGTGAAGCCGCGCCTGTTGTTCAGTCAGCATCCCTTCTTGCGAGGCATGTGCAGACGGAAGGTGAAGAGTGCCAGATCAGACTGACGTAGCAATGCAGTTTCAGTCCTCCCTTGTGGAGAGGTCAAAGACTCTAGTTTGCGGTTTTGCCATTTCATCATGAAAAGCGCGGTGGGGATAAGAGGGTGGCTTACCATTGCGGCGACTGGTGGCGTGTTCAGCTCATGTTCAGGTCTGGTAATGTCCAGTCCGATGGCAGGACAAGAATGTTGTTGATGGAGGTGTTGGTTGCAGAAGAGGATTGAAGTCGCGAAGTTGGAGGTGTAATTTTCAGGAAGCTTTGACGACGCTCGGGCGTCTTGGCACGAGACCGCGGCAAGAGCCGGAGGGCGGTCGCTCTTTCCTCCTCTTCTTCGACATGTGCGTGGCATCCATCAAAGTGAAATGAATGAACCATTCAAGTGATCTGAGAGCACAGGGCGATCGATTTCTGAGATATCTACCTATTCATCACACCTTATCAACCTCCCCTCCCTCTGCCTGCCTTTCCCTTCCTGCCGACCTTCTGTCCAAACAACGGCCGGCACTCTCTACAATACCACTTCTCTTCCTCGCTGGGTGCCTCTCGGAGCTCCGTACACCCCAGATGGAACCATTCGCGAGGACAGCTGTCATTGTCGCAAGCCACCATCTCACCGTACGAGCCACGGTTACAGTAGCAGTACTTTGGCTCGTCCGGATCATCGGGATCATGCTCGGATTCCTCGTCCTCGTCGTCCGCCTCTGGTTGTGCGACTGGTTCCTCTTCCACCTCTGCTTCTGCTTCCTCTGCCTCAGCCTCAGCCTCCGCCTCTGCTTCACGGCGCGCAGCTTCAGCTTCAGCCTCTCGCCTAGAGCTGGACCTGCCTGAGCCGCGCGTGGTCGTTGGGGGCGGCGAAACAGGCGGGCTGGACTCTCTCGACATTGGTGCTGGCGAGGAGCGGATGTTATTGACAGTGTTTCGTCGAGAGACAGGCCTCCTAGTGCTCGAGCGACGAGCCTCTTGCTCCAAAACCGGCGCAACTTCCTCCGGCTCAGCCTCGTCCTCACCAAGATGCTTCTCGTCCAAAGAGTCCAACTCCTCGTCCATATCTTCGCCACCCCTGTGTCTGTCCAAATCAGGACTCTTGTTGAATGGTGCCAGCTGTTTGACAAGGTGACTGTTCGATGCGTGCCGCCGATGCTTTCCAGTGCCAGTGCCAGCAAGTGGTGGTTCGACCGAGTCCGAATCGTCTCCCTCGCCCCTCGCATTTGGCTTGCTTCGCGTGCTACGCGTTCTAGACATGCCCGGAGCATCAGCCGGGAAGGAGTCCGTCCTCGGCGTGCCCACTTTCGAATTGCGGCCACTGTTCTTGCGACTGTTCGAGCCAGACCTCGAGGCCGCTGGACGCTCTGCCCCGGCATCTGGCATATCGGTGTCCTCTTGCTTCATCTTGTCTGCAGCATCTTTGAGATGTTTGTCCCCATGTTCGTCTCCCACAATCTCGTCATGTTGTTCTGTCGTTTCGTGTACTTTTCTTCTTCCATTCCCTCTCTCGCCGTTGCCGTTGCCATTGCTCTTGCCAGACGCCGACGTCGGTCTGCTTGTGACTGCTTCCTCATCTTGCAACTGCTCGTGCCGCAAATTCGTGGCGGTGCTGTTTTGCCTCGCCCGGGAGCTCTGCGGTCTTCCGTTCGGTGGTTCGAAAACAGGGTTCGAAGAGGCAACGAGCGGACTGCTGGCGAGCATGGGGCTGTTCTGTGCAGAGGCCGGAACCTTCTTCTTGGGTGGTGGTCCAGGCTTGCCCTTCGTCTTCTTCACCACAGGTTCTGTGGCCGCAGCTGCTGTGCTTCTTGGGGTCTCTTTGCTAGCTTTTGCGGCTTTGCCTGTAGCAGAAATCGTCCTCTCCATTCCAGGCGCACCCAAGCTCTTGTCGACCTTCTTCCTCTTCGTCGCTGGCTCGCCGTTTGTAGATATTCCCAATCCTGCCGCCGCTGCATTCGCCGCTTTCTTGCTGATTTTCGGCGCCTTCCTAGGCTTGTCGTCAAAGTCAGAATCTCCAGGCTGTTCTGTCCGCTTGCCCTTGGTCTTTTCGCGCGTAGCTTCCCTTCCAGCGTCTCTTCTCGCCTGTGCAATCTCCGTCTCATGCAACATACTCGCCGCAGCGGCCAGATTGTTAGTCGCTGCGACGTCTCGGCGATTCTGCGCACCGGAAGCAGTTGTCTTCGTCTTCTGGCGATTGTCGCTGTACGCCCAGTGTGTCATGCTGCCCATCCTGGCTTCTTCGCTGAGCTCGCTTTCCACGTGCGGCCACACCGAGTCAACACGAGTCTGCTGGAGAGCCAACACTCTCGTCGCCTCCGATAGCACCACATTCTTCTCGTCAAGATTGGGCAAGAGACCAGCTGTGATCATCCTAAGATTATGGTATTGCTGCCGTCGAGCTCTTTCAGTCTCAAAATCATACGTCTCTTCGCCATTCAATGATCCCACGAGCGATGGCTGCACACTATGCCGACCAGTCGCACCATTGACCAAGCTCACGTTGGCACTGCCGCTCGTGCTATTGTTCGCGGTCAGAGCCAGCACGCCAGCAGTAGGCGCATTCGCTCCGCCAGCACCAGCAGTCGGCTTGCGCGTAGGTACAGGATATTCCAAGAGTGTATCCAAGATCTCGCCCATAGTCTCGTTCGGGCCGTGTACTTTGGCCTCCACCTCTTTCACCAGCGTGATCTGCTTCTGGACCTCTTTCGGGAGTGCGGTGATGGCGTCGGTGAAGTACTGTAGCGCTGAAAAGAAGCCTGCCGCCTGTGAGTCGGCCATGATTGCGGCGTCATTGTCGTGATCGACGCCGGTGCTAAAGGAGCCGAAAGGACGGGCGTAGTAGTTCGCAGGGCGGGTGGTGTTGGCTCTCGCGGTGCGTCGAGGTTGGACGCCGTTTCTGACGGCAGGAGCGCTCGCACTTGGATCGCCAGCCGTCATCGTCTGGGTGGATGACTTGCGCATGTTGGAGGTTGGCGGCATGGTGGCAGTCAGTCGTGTCGTGTCGAGGAGAAGCTGGCTCTGGCGACGCGCTGGTCGAGGGTGTTGACGGCCTGCTGGGGAATTGTCACTCCAGCAGTCGCATGGTGGTGGAGTTCGTGAGAGTGGATCAGAAAAAAGATGTGCGTCTTGGTGAGAATGTCGTTGGTCAGGTTGTGGTGAAAATGGATTGCAGCTCGTCCAACCTCTTTCTCCAGCACCTCTGCTCCGCGCGCGCACAAGACAACCGACACGGAAATCGCCCGCCCGACGTCACATCCCGAAGTCACGTGCAAATGACTTTCTTCTCGCTCTCGTTCTCGACTTACACTTCAACTCCTCCATCCTCTATTACTAATGCCGTACCTTCAGCTCCTCCCGGGAGCAGATCCCGTTAAACGAAATCAAGTACAATAGAATACAGTCCAAAATCCACAACCCTCCCCTTCAAGAGCAAAAACGATTTCCAGCAAAAGCGAAAATCATCTCCAGCCCATCCCCTCAGGATCAACGCCTCCATCATGCAAACCGAATCCCGCCTCCGAGACCTCTACCTCCTCTCCCTCCCCTCCACAAACCCCCAAGAACCCCCCCTCCCCAACACCACACCCCCGTCCCCCGAAAACCAAAAAACAATCACTCACCTGCAATCCCTCTCCCTCGCCCACATCTCCGCAATCAACACCCGCTCCCTGCACGCCACCCATCCAGCCTGGACAACCCTCTCCCCGAACTTCATGGGCGACGTCCGCGCCGTCTGCATGAAATCCCCGCGGCGCCTAGACCGCAACTCATACCTCGCCGAGTATCGCTGGCTCACGACGATCCGGCCGGAGTATCATTTGGAGGTGAAGGGGATTTCGACGGAGTTGAAGGCGAGGGGGAAGGGGGCGGTGACGTTGAATTTGGAGAATACGGGGAATCCGGTGGGGGTGGTGAGGGTTATTGTTGTGATTGTGGAGTGGAGGAGGGATGGTGGAGATGGAGAGTGGGAGTGTGTGGAGGTGAGGGCGGCGAGGGGGCCGGAGGTTTGAAAGGAATGCAGTGTTGCTGGAAACAAGCGCTTTAATGCTATTTTGGATCTATGGGGGCGCAACAGGGGAGACAGGCGACTTAGGCGGATGCTGCACACTCGCCCTCCGCCACTCCGAACTCCACACCTCTGTCACCTCGCCCGTCACCGTCGGACCCAACTCGACTCGATTCGGCGACAGCGTAGCCTTATGCTGTTCTTCCGTGCTGTGCGAAGAACCCGCAAATGTCGTTTGCAGCTCCAACTTCTCAGGCTGTGCTTGAACCGGACCCAAGATTGGCGCCTTCCTCTCACGTTTGTAGAACATGCCCAACCGAGACATGGGTCCGAGACTGAACGTGATGACTGGACACGCAGCAGCCCAACCACCAGCGGCCAAAGCGATGAAGTACCAATTGCTGGCAGGCACGACGCCAATCGTCCAGTAGTCGGCCCAGAAGACCACAGCAGCAGTGGCAGCAACGGCTGCTTGCGTTAGCCAGACCATGAGGTGGAAGAGCTTCGAGGTGTACAGGAGCGCTTTGAGCTGGATCCTTTGCGGTGCTTGCTCCTTCCAAGGCGGTAGCTCGTAGCTCGCCATATGGTGGAGGAGAGGGTCCTTGGGAAGGCCGATCAGTTGGCGTCCCTCTTGATAGTGGCCCAGAGTCGCACTGTACGGATCCGCGCCACCATAATCTGTATACAAAGCCTCATCATCCTCTTTCTTAAGCCAGATATGCTCCGTAACAGCACCCAGTGGCTGAGCAAGCAGAATCAACGGCATCAACTGTCCAAACCCAAGATTGCTCTCTGCGTCCGCCACGCTTGGGTCAATTTGCATCATATACATCCGCGGAATGAGGATTTGCATAATCCCGTAGATAAGGCCCAACACAGACAGCCACAGAGCTGCCGAGAAAGAGCCCATGACCTCCAGACTCGCCTCAAGCGGAAGGTAGATCGCAAGGGCACCCCGGAACGTCCAAAGCCAGAACTGTCCTCCTCTATGCTCGTACTCCCTCGCCGGTTTGGATAACATTTTCTCCAGCAAACGATCGATAGGATTCCTCAAATACCGAGCGAACTTCCTTCGAAATGGTTGAAACATCCCGCCCATTTTCCAGAGGTAGCTGATGAAGAGCACGACGAACGACAGAATGGAATCTGGATTCACACCGGCGCCACGGATCTTGCCCCAGAAGCATGATGCTGGGACCCCGAACGCCGAGTATGGGGCATTGACGACCGGTTGTCCATTGTCGAACTGCGTCGTCACGACCGCCCACTCGTTGCTCACGGTAGGTATCAACGCGATAATGAGCATGACGAAGAGAACCATCATGCCAATGACCCGCCAGACCATGACACCGCGGTGGAAATGCATGAAAGGCCGGAGGATAGTCAGGGCAGACAGATGCACACTGCTCGACATCCACGCGAGGTAGATGATAATCTGAAAATGATAGACCGTAATATTCCCCAATCGCAGTCCATTGAACCCAGCTGCGAGAATCGCAATTCCGGTCACAATTTGCTGATCGCTCAGAGCGAGGATGGCCTTTCGTAACGCCACATGAATTGCCACATGTTTCGCCGCGCGTGAGGGTGCGCGTAAGACGAGACGGTCGACGGGTCGTAGGAGGCCTTCGTCGACCATGCCGAAGGCGTAGGCGCCGAGTGTTGCTACGAGCGTGATGCAGGCGGAGAAGATGAAGGCGATGATGACGCCGATGCCTGAGATGTCCGGGTCTGGTTTCGTGATGGCTCCATTGTCGAGTAGGGCATCGCAGCTGGTGTTGCTCATCGTTGAGAATCTCGTGAGGTGGTGGTGAGAGGGTGTGGTCTATCTGCCTTGTGGCAAATGGCCATGACCGAGCTAAGTGTGCCTTCTGTCCTTCTGTCGAGTGGTTTGAAGGTGAAGAGGAGACGAAGTTTTCTAGACGTCGAAGATGAGGTGCGATGCCCAGGCTCGTTCAGTACTGAACCAATGGTTCACGCTGAATCACCCGTCGGTCCTAACCTTATCGTGGCTGCATTAGAAGGAGGACTTACAAGAGCACGAAGGCAAAGCCTATGTGTCTTTCCCAGCTGCCACCGTCAGTTCATTTCTTGCGCTGGACCCTTTGTCCGGCATATTGGGATGACCGACGTTGTTGCGGTGGCCGAATGCGAATCTGCCCGTCCACAAATGTTGCTAGTGCGTGAGTGCAGGGTTTGAAGGATTCGTTCAGGTGTCAACTTCCTGCAGGTGAGAGGGTGAATCATCAAGTCATTCTGCTGATATAGGTAAGTTCTCGCAACCCACGAGAGAAAACCTTGCGGCGTTGACGATGAGGAAATTCAGCGCTAGGTGCGCTTGGAATCATCACGCTGGCGACAGGGTCCCGGGCAACCACTGTGGCTTTGTCGTAGAGTTCGTGGGTAGACCCATTCAGCAAGCACACGTCGTTCAATGCTTTCACAGAATCAGTGACGACCTTGCCTGGTTGAAAGGCTTCTCGTTGATCCCAAGTGTATGAGATCGTTGTCACTCAGCTGACCGTGACGGTGTCAGAAAAGTCACCAGCTGCGCATATACACTCGGCCCAAGGTCAAAGACGACGATGCAGTGCCTGCCGACCCACGGACGACTGCGTGGAATATGTTGATGCTCAAGCCATTGCTCATGATCTTGGGATTCGTTTCAATTCATCGAATACCTCAAGCCCTTCTCTGGAGCAAAGTACTCCTCGTGGTGTCTCAACAACTCCATAGCTCTCCATGCTGAGGGTCATGCTCAATACGCCTTGCCTTTGTTCCCATGCTTCTCACACCCCTCGTACTCTCACACGCTGGTCGCTCGCGGCTCTGATACGGATCGTGGGGCTGGATGGTGGGTTGGGTGTTGCTTTACTTGAAGCAGGAGAGGCCGCAGAAGGAGCATCGGAAAGGGTTGCGGTGGACACCGCTCTTGTCTGCGCGTACGCCGCCGCCGAAGTGTCGGCCACCCCAGTTCTGAAGAAAGAATTAGCACAGATGATTGAGTTGAAGGGATTGTCGCGTGAGAGCGTACCTTGGTCCACATGAGAGGCATGGTGATGTTTTGCTTGCAGGTGATGTGTCTGGTTTGAGAGAGGTTGTGATTGAAGCTCTTGTGTCAATTGGTGGTGTTGGATCCGAGTGGTGTCGCTGTCGTTGTCGAGCTCTTATACTTGGATGTTTGTTCAATGGCGGTTGCTTCTTTGTTCACCAAGTCAAGTGCTCGGCCTCAGCCACCATCGAAGAGCGCCTGCCACATCATGGCCAAGGGAAAGAAGGACAGCGAAACAAGTTTCACCACACTTGGCTTCACTTGGCACCCCCAAGTGATGCTCAATTCCTTGCAGATTGTTTCGTGATCTGTGGCAGACACGCGAGATTCACTCCTCTACGTCATGCTGTGGCTGAACGCCACACTGCACCGCCACGGGAGACGGAGTCTTCTCCATCATTGAATCGCAGCTTCTCTGGCTATCATCAACATGTGATTTCCATCGAATGGACCAGAGCACCAGACATTCGCTCGCAGCAAGGCTCCTGCATCTGCCATCTCCTTCGTGTACAGTTCCATTGCCTCCTTGAAGCCTGTCGTGGACAGCCTTGTCTGATACGACCAGAGTTGTTGAACTTCTTTCGGCAGAGGTCAGAACACAGCGCAGTCCAGGCGACGAAACACACGTCTGGAGCATAGCATACTTGCTCGTTCGGAACTCAGCTCAACGATCGACAGCGGCACATAAACTCCAATGCCCCACTCTCATACCTACATACTTACCAGGTAAGCTGATGATTCGCTAAATATTTGTGAGCAGACTTCAACTCCTGCTCGACAGGCAGTCTAAGTAGAATATCGCCATGGGTATGACCGACGTCCATCTGATTTCTTCTACACTGGATTTCAACATGATCTTGGCAGCCATCCCATTCTTCCTACTATCCTGTATCTTGTTCCTCATAGCCCAAAAACTTACAACCGACCGCCTCAAACGCTTCCCAGGCCCCAGACTAGCAGCATGGACAGACCTCTGGCGAGTCCTCGACACTTACTTCGGATCCCACAAACCCCCGTCCTCCATCATCCTCCACCGCAAATACGGCGACATCGTCCGGGTAGGCCCCAACGCCCTAACCTTCTCCAATCCGCAAGCAATCAAAGACATCTACGGCACGGACAACCGATACCCGAAGAGTGAAATGTACCACGTCTTCGCCCCTTCCGCAGGTGGACACGTCACTCCCTCGCTCTTCTCTTCCTTGGACATCACCTGGCATGATAACCTCCGGCGAGCGGTGAACCCAGCGTTCAACCTGAGCGCTCTAGTCCAATACGAACCCTTCGTGGACAACACGACTCGTGAATTTCTCTCACAACTCTCACATCGCTACGCCGATAAACCCGGTACCGAAGGCGTCGTCCGTCTTCACGAATGGATGCACTGGTACGCGTTCGACGTGATCGGGGAGATCACATACGGTTCTCCCTTCGGTGCTCTCAAAAACGCATCCGACATCGACGGAATCCTGGCGAAAACGCACCGTTTCCTGGCGTACGGCATGTGGGCGGGATATATGCCCTTGATCGACAAGTTGACCTTCAAGAACCCCGTTCTTCTATGGTTGCACCGAAGAGGGTATGTCACCAGCGCTCCCAACCCCGTGGTAACCTGGGCCTTGAAGTACCAACAAGCCTCACGACCGAACAACAACAACAATCAAGAAGACAAACCACAACCGCTCCTCGAAAAGTTCCTCGGCGCGAAAGAAACCCACCCCTCCATCATCACGGACAAAGAAGTCCTCTCCATGGGACTGTCCGCGATCCTCGCGGGCTCCGAGTCCACAGGCGTAACCCTCACCGCAATCTTCTATTATATCCTCAAGAACCCCTCCGTCCTCGCGACCCTCCAAGCAGAGCTCGACACCGCCTTTCCAACCGCAGCTTCAACAACACCCATCGAGTTCAAACACGCCTTCGCCCTCCCCTACCTCGACGCCTGCCTCGAGGAAACCTTCCGTCTCCACCCCGCCGCCCGCTTCACAGCCGAACGCCTGCTCCCCCCTCAAGGCGCGCACATCTCCAGCCAAAAAATCCCCGGCGGCACGCTCGTCGGCATAAACGCCTGGGCTCTGCATCACCGCGCAGACGTCTTCGGCTCCGACGTCGACTCGTACATCCCCGAGCGCTGGCTCCCTCGCCCAACGGAACCTTACGAGCAAGAACGCGCTCGGATCGACGCCATGTCGAGAACGTTGTTCCACTTCGGCGCGGGCCGGTTCGGGTGCATCAGCAAGAATGTGAGCTTGTTGGAAATGTACAAAGTCGTGCCGGCCGTGTTGCGGGCGTTTGAGATGTCACTGGAGGATCCGGGCAGGGAGTGGAGGTTTGAGGATGGGAGTTTTGTGAATGTTAGCGGTGTGGACGTACGGTTGAGAAGGAGGAGGACCACGGATGGATCGTGAACACATTACTTTCCATGCTTATGTCTAGCTTTCTTTCATTGCATTCATGCCGGTCTTCCCGAGTCTGCATTACTCTTTCTTCCCTGTCGTCAATTCATCTATCCCTTCTCTCGCTCAACTCAGCGGCGCAGAAAGCGGCAAATCCCTCGAACTAGCACCAACATGCACAATCTTCGGATACTCCGAAATCACCCAATTCTGGCTCGCCGTATCCCAGTTCGACACATCCCTCCTCAGAATATCAAACCCTACCTCCGTCGTCTGGCCGGGCTGGATCGAGACCTTCTCGAAACCGCGGAGGACGACGGGTGGGTCGTAGGGTCCGCCAAGGGAGACGTATAGCTGGGCGACTTCAGCTCCAGCAACCTTGCCGGTGTTGGCGATGTTGACGGTGACGTGGTAGAGGGCGTCCCAGAGCTGGGGGTTGCCGCCTGGTGCACCTGCTGCTGGGAGGATGGGTTGCGGGATTCCGTCGCGAGCACCTTCGGGGATGAAGGACTCGTCGCCGTAGTCTTCGTAGCCGTATGCGGTTCGCAAGTCGGTGCTGTTGAGCCAGGGGTAGATGAGTAGCGGGATGCGCGTAAAGTTCGATGGGAACAAGTGCGATGAGGAGTCGTTGCTGATGGTTCCGTAGGTTGGTGCAGCGGGAGTCGAGCCCGTCGATGGCGTGTACTCGCCGGCATCGAGCTTGGTGACTTGCAGATTGCTGTAGGAGAATGTCGTGTAGGACAAGCCGAAACCAAACTCATACGTGGGCTCGAGTCCTCGGTGATCGAATCCTCGATAGTCGATGAAGACGCCTTCTCTGAAATCGAACTGTGGCACATCGCCATTGGGTCGGTACAACACATCGGTTCCGTAGTCAGTTCGGTTGCGTCCAATAGTGTATGGCAGCTTGGCGGATGGGTTGACTCGTCCATACAAGACATCGGTAAGGGAGTTGCCAGATTGCTCGCCGGGAAGGCCTGCCCAGACGATGGCAGTAACATTCTCATGCTCCTTCCAGTGGGAGATATCAATCTGGCCGACTGTGTGGAAGACCAGGATTGTGTTGTTGCAGTTGGAGGTCACATTGACAAGCATGGCTTCTGCACCTTGCCAGACGGTGAGGCTAAAAGTAAATGTCAGCACATGTCTGGGTCATGAGAAGGGAATATTGACTGACTTGTTTCGGTCACCCCAGTTGTCACCAGGGTGCAAGAAACCTTCGCCACTGTCTGCAGAAGCGAAAGCAATGCAAACACCTCCAACTTGACCACCGCGTCTGGCAAGTGCTTGGATCTGGTCGAGGGCGCCATTGTGGGTAATCGATTCGTAAGCTCCGTAGTGGTCGGTAATCTCACGCTGGATCGCAGCGTCGGGGGTGATCAGGTATGGGAAGTTACCAGTTCCGCTGCCCTGTAAAGCAAATTATCGTCAGCATGGCGGATCGTCTTCACGAGCCTTTTCCAGCTTACCCAGCCAATTGCGAGAGTGCCCTGGTCACAGCCGCGATCACTGCAACCGTTGGGACCCCAAGGATTCAATCCAGCGTCTTCGCCGAAGACAGTCGTCAACTTCTCATGGCCAGTCAATGGAAGCGTGTTGTTGACGTTCTTGAGAAGAACAGTAGAAGCAGCTCCAATTTCTCGGATCAGCCTGCCGTGCTCTTGACGAACATCGACATGCTCGTTGACGAGACCGTATCCCCACTCGGGTCCAACGTAGCTGTAGATAGATCCATATGTATCAAGGGTCCAGGAGTTGAAGTTGATGGGCTTGAAGTGCTCTGGTGTGTCGCCATCTACGTAGTACCAGCCCGCCAGAATACGAGTTGCCATGTCATCGAGGCGCCACTGTGGAACACTGCCGTTCAGGACAGCAATGGTAAGGTTGGGACCGATGTAGCTGGCACCAGAGTCGAAGACGGTGTCACCAGGCATAGACATATCAAGACCAGCGAGAACGGCAGAGACACCTGCGTGCTGGGCTTGCCAGTCTGACTGCACGAAACCTTGATGAATGTCAGCTTCTGAAAATTTTTGCCTCAAGGCGAGTGTTCAATAAGTACCTTGGAAGCCCAACTCGCCCTTGAGAATGTGGTTCATCAAGTAGCTGTTCTGGCAAGAATCCGAGTTGTTGCTTCGCTCGTAACTGCACATGACACCAACGACTCCAGCTCGCACAGCATCAGCGAAAGGCCAGGCATACAGCTCGTGGAGAGTTGCTTCATCGACGTTCGAAGAGCCTGGGTAGGTGATGTTGCCAAGGTCGAACTGGATCGATTCTGGCACCTGGCGGAAGTGTTCCTGTCTGGAGGCAGAAAGTGAGTCAATATGGCGGGAAACAAGATTCAGAAGTATCTTGGACGTACTCGTTGAGGAGAAAGTGCTTGGCAATAGCCATCTGGCCAGTGCTCTGGATACCCTTGATAGTCTCGGCAAAGAGAACACCAGTGAGGTATGGGTCTGGACTGAAGCCTTCCCAGTTTCGTCCTGCAATACCTGTTAGCTGACAAAATTTGTATGAATAGGCAGAGATACTCACCGCCCTCGGGAGATCTGCCAAGTGGACCAGCAACAGGGCCGAGCAGGCCATTGACGCCCTTGTCACGGTACTCCTCGCCCATAGCCTCGCCTCTCAGCCAAGCAAGAGTCTTGTCCCATGCCGCTGCGACGTTGACGCCTGGAGGGAGAAGGAGTTGAAGCTGGAGTGAAAGTGTCAGCATTATACGAGTACTGAAGATCTCTCCCTGACTTACTCTCCAAACCGCATGGCCGTAGGTGAATCCTGGAAGCAGAGTCCTGGGATGTTCAATCGAGGCACCGAGCCAGTGTTTCCCACACAAGGCCCCAGCGACCAGCCGACACCTGTGCATGTCAGCTTCAACTCTTCACATGATGATACAAAACTTCAACTTACCAGTGGTAACATTGACCTTCTCCTCCAACGTCATCTGCCCAACGATCCCCGTCGCCTTCTCGTACGCCGCCTTCCAATCGCCTGCACCAGTGCTCCATGGCGAAGGGTACTTGGGTGGCGAAGTCTGATTGCTCTGAGATCCAGCTATCGTGTCTGGGTCTGGCGAGACACCATCTGGGTAGGTGACATTGGGGAACGGAGCAGTGTCGTTGCCTGGGACGGTGGTGGCACCGCCTGTGGAGCTGCTGTTGGTGTACTGTGCGACAGCGTGTGCTGCTGAGCACAAGATGGCTCCGAAGCTGGTGATCGAGCGCATCTTGCACGGACTCGAGGTGATATCTTGCGGTGACTCGAGATGCAGGTCAAAGAAAGAAAGCAGGAAGCAGTCCGTGCTATATCAACTTTTTCACCTGAAAACCCGCATATGAGGTCAGACAAGGTTTCGTTAGTTATTCACGTGGCGGGGAATGGTTCATCCTTCGTGCCCCCGACGGACTTCCTTGTTGGTCGACACGGATCTGGCAGAAATATCCACTGCGGGCGTGAGGCGTCCCAGGGAGGTGACTTGTCGATGTAACCTGGTTAGATTTCTCCACATTGATGGAGCCGTGCTTGCGGGGACCTGCAGATTTGCGGAGGCGTGGCGCCGTTGCGCTGGAGACGTCGGCGGCTTTGTCGGCACCTTCAGCCGTGTCTGCGCGGCTTGCCGGGCCGTGGTGCCAGTAGTGAGGCACTCTATACGAGCATATGAGTGATCAACCTTCTCGTCATGTTATAAGCTCCCATTCTTCAAGTCTGCCCTCATACACCCAGCGTCCCGCTCAAAGTGGAAGGTATGGCATTCCTGACCCTCGAATTGCCACAACAACCAAGCTCTTAATTGTAGTTCACAATGCTTTAGACAGCTCGAGAGTATCGGTTATAGATGTCCACTTGGAGCGTGACGGGAAAGATGCACTTCTGTTTCTCAAGACTGTCTTCATAGTAGAATATCGATTCAGCCTGGCAGGTACCACCCAAGGCTGACTCCCAGCCTCAACAAGCACCAGCATATCCCTGTTTCGTACTCAAGTCGCAAACCTCCACTCATTCACGACCCCCGAAGCCTCCTGCTGCCTCTCCAGCGCCTTATTCTTCCTCATAGCCCACCACCTCGTCACCAAGCAAGAAACAATCACCAGCCCACAACCCGCAATAATAACACCACCCCCAGTCTGGTACCTTGGCTCCTGGCTCCTCAGGAAGAAGTACGGCGTGAACCAATGACTGACCGAACTGACGCAATTCGCAATCGCGATCAGCGCCGCTCGTTTGGTACGCGGTCGAGGGACCACGGTAGTCTCCCAAGATATCTGGATGTTCAAGCCAACGAAGGGACCGGAGCAGAGCAAGAACACAGCGAAGTAGCGGGCGCCGACATTGAGCGTCGAGATCATGAGGATTGCGCCGACGAGACACAGGAGGATGCTGCCGATGATGTGGAAGCTGTGTTCGAGCATGCGCCCGCTCGACCAGGAGATCAAGAGGGTGACGATGTAGGCGACGACGTAGGGCGGGGCTTGGATGAGGTAGGTGCCTACTTCAGAGAAGCCGAAGGTGTCCACGATCTGGACAATCAGTATTGGTATGGAATACAAATAATAGGGCCAGGTAAGACTCACCGAAGGCAAAAAGTCCTTGAAAGACTGCGCAATGATAAGGGAAAAATGCATCGCGGCGAACATCCACGTGAAGGGGTCTTTGCAAGCCTGAGCGACCCCATCCCAGTACCCTCCCTCGTCATCTTCAGACCGGCCGCCAGCAGAAACAGCGGCACGATACGCTGCCATCTCACTCTCCTCAGGGGTGAAGTAGTAGGTTGCTGTATTGCTGGGCCAGTTTGGAATGAGCCAAAAGCCGATGCCAGCGACCATAATGCTAACGATGCCTGTAGGCCATTAGCATGGTTGTGACTAGTAAGAAGTCATTTCGTACCTTCGATCAAGATAAACCACTGCCACGAATGCAAACCGGCAACGTTGTCCATGTTGGTCAGAATGCCCGCGGCGAGCAACCCAGAGAAGACGTTTGAGATGATATTGCCGGCATGCCAGATCGCCATCCTACAACAACTGATCAGCAAAAGCCCACACAAAAGCAATAACACCTTGTGCCAACATACCTCAACGGACTCTCCTGCTTCGTATACCAACTACTCGTCATCAAACTGACCGCGGGCAAAAACGGCCCCTCCGTAAACTCCACCAGAAACCTACACAGCATAAACGCCCACGCGCTCTTCATCGCCACCATGCAGATCGTCACCGCCGACCACGCGAGCATGCATATCGGGAGGAGGATACGTGGTTTGCCCTTGGCGATGATGACGTTGGCCGGGATCTAGGAGATGATATAGCCGACGTAGAAGAGCGAGATGCCAGCGGACCATTCGACGTCGCTCATGTTGCCGCAGTCTTCTTGCATGCCAGCGAGGCGGGCGTTGGAGACGTTGATGCGATCGAGGTAGCTGGTGCGAGAGGATTAGTGATGGCTTTTGAAGGGGCTTGCGTTGTGGTGTGTCGTACTTCATCAAGAGCATGGCGGTGATGCATGGTAGGAACTTCCAGTCGAGCTTCTTGAGCACCGAGTTGTTCAGCTGCGCAAGCTCTTCCGTGGACTCCTCACGAAGCAAGGCGTAGCGCTCCAGGATGGAGTCTGCTAAGGTCGCTGCCTCGACATGCTCGATGGGGCCCGTCTTGTCCAAGGATGATCGCGTGCTGCCGTCTTGCGCCATGATGTTTGGATTTCTGACTTTCTTGCAACAAATCTGATCCGACTAGTCTCAACGCTGAAGACGACCTGTGTCTTATAGTGAGTTGCCGAGATACATAGCTCTGAGCTATCTTCTGGAAAGGATTGCCAAGTCCATCAGGCCATTTGATTCACGGAGTGCGTCCGAAAGCCTTGGTCGTGGCAAATAAAGCAATGTACCTGGAGGCGCACGTTGAGTATTCGAGGTAGCAGCCCTCTCAAACTACAGCCACGCGCTCAACAAGGTTGTGGGGTCAATCTGGGGCCCCGCAAGCAGCATGGCTATCACGCGAGCCCAACGCGGTACATTTTTTTCGAAATCCATGCTCATTGTCGGACGGAGGCCGGCCGTATTCTGGGCATTCTCTTGGCCATTGTCTTGGCTACGCAGCCTGGCCTCCATTGAATGGGGAGCCATATCGCCACGGGAACACTGTCCTGACGCCAAGTCTACATATCAGGTGATTGATATGCGCCTAGCTATTGCCTCTCGAATCATGCGTGGGACGAGAGCGGTCCATTGATCCTGCTGCAAGAGCTCCAGCAGGCGGCTATGGTCGTCGGCATCGAGAGCTGAAAGGGCTTTGCGCATTTGTGCCGCTGCAGGGTATGTTGCGGAGAGGTAGCTCAAGAGCGAGACGCTTAGCATCTTGACGTTGGAGCATGTGCTTGCGAAAGAGGGAGCTAGTTCCGCAGGGAGGCCGTGTTGAATGTCTGAACACATGATGCCAATGCTGGCAATCTCGTACTGGTCTGTGAGGCATCGAACGATGCCATCGGAATCATATCTTGTTTCAAGACAACGAAGCCACTCGACACAAGAGGTAAGAGTATCATCGATGTCCTCTTCGTCCAGCAAAGTAGTCTCGGCGATAAGAGTTGTACTGTCCTTCGTCGTATTATGTATCGCAACGAGTAGACGACATTTGAGCCTTAGAAAAACTTCTCTTGCACGTTCGTCTCCCGTCGATCGCAACTGGAGAAGCGTTGACTCTACCCAAGATTGGTAGAGACTTGTGAAGTACATTCTGGGGCGACGAGCATTGCGTTTGAGAACAGATAGCACTCGCGCATGCTCGACCAATTGGACGAGATAGTAGTCTCGACTGCTACACACATCTTCCGAGTGTGAAGGCAGCGTCGGAATCTGCTTGAGTTAGTAAACTTTCAAGACAAGAGACTTGGCTCATGCATACCTGAGTAGATATGTCCTGGTCCTCGATGCCACATGGACGACCCATCGTGTAGGCAAGCAATCTACCTAGACATTAGTCCTTGTCCATAGTCAGAGTATTTTGGGGGTAAGCTCACCGATCCAGGACGTAGATGATCCAGAAGGCACGCCTCTTCTCTTGGATCTCCTCCTGGCCGGTTTCTTCTGGAGAGCAACTTCGCAGTCGATGAAAGCCCGACGCTATCGCCCTGGTCATCGCCATGCCCACAATCTCGGTGGCGTAATGATGACCTTGGCCGTGGACCACGCAAAGTGCAAGTGAGATCATGCACTGCACGGAGTGATTGCTGGAGATGTCTTTGCCCAGAGCTGATGCATGAACCCATAGTTTCGAGGCGAGAAAGTCGAACACGGGTCTCTTGCTGGAGTTGGAGCACACAGTCGCCAGAGCCATATAGACGATGAAGAAGCAGTGACTTGTGTCGCAGGTCATTGCGTTAGTACCACGGGATTGGAACTGCAAAACAATGTCGTGGTATTGAAGAAGCTCTTGCTCCGATATGTATGGGTAGAGCACTAGGACAGATTTGGCGTACTGAGAGATGAGAGCCGATGTCTCGTCTCGTCGAAGGTCGAGTGATTGTACGAGCTGATCATGATACTGGGTCGAGCCGAGAGACAGTCCTGTGCCAGGTGTTTGCGAATTCGCTGTGAGCATGGCGAGCTCCACAAAGTAGAACATTGTGAATGCATTCGAATAGGTCACTCTGTTAGAATCTTGGACGTTCAAGGCGAAGTGGCCAAAGTCCTTCAGTGCATCGCGTACGGAAACACTGCTCATCGGAGTCTGCTGCTCGCCGGCAGTCTGGCCGGTCAGTGCCGCTGGTGTTGTGCTGCTGGTTTCTGGTGTATGTGAAGCATTTGGTTCAGCAACGCGGGCTCTCTTCCTCTGATTCAAGTCTTCGAGATGCCTAATGCGCCGCTTCAGTGTCTGAATATAGCTACAGCCGGTCAGCCTTTGGCACGTAAGACTACTAGCAGCACGGGAATATGTTGATACCCATCTCCAACGGCGATCAGACCACTAGAATCGCCGCCTGACATCACAACAGCAGCGGTACGAGGACCACATGCTGTCCCAGCCTCGCGACAATTTGAGCAAACTGGGACTTCTTTGTCACACTGTGAGAACATCAGTGCAAGCCATGTGCAAGCCGATAATGGTGCCCACCTTTTGCTTTCGCCTCCAGCAGCGCTCGCACGCCTGTCTACGTGCTGCGTTGCCGGGTGAAGCAGCGTCCATTGCCTACGTCGGCTTCAAGCCATCATTTTCACTTCCTTCACAGCGAGCGTCAGATTTGTTCATTCCAATACCGAGGAGAAATCCTAGCTCACTGTCGAAGCTCGAGGCGGCAAAAGGCCTTGCTGGTCGGGGAGGAAGCTCCCCCGAAAGATGCCCAGGGTCAGCGAGCCGAAGCGAAGCCTTGAAATCGAGCCGTGAGTATGCAATGAGCGACAAGTGTTGACGCGCCGTGGGCTGCAGCATGGATGGCTGGCAGATGATGTGAAGTCGAAGAGGGCGGAGCGGGGCCCTCGGCTTGATCGGACACTGTCCGAAAACCATCGGGCCTCATCCAATGACAGGGGTGCAGTGTATACACAGCATCGCAATCGATATAGTCAGCGTCGACACTGTTGTAAATGCCGTGGCGTTTTGAAACATATTCATTTCTGCAACATTCTGCACTCGATACTGTGCTTGCATCGCTTCCCATCGCTTCCACTCTTCCAACAATGGCTCAACCAGTTGTACTCAAGAACTCGATCCGCGAGAAGCTGCTCCGAAATGAAGTTGCATCGACGCTGAGCATCAAATTGGCACGCACGGTGGAGATTGTTGGCATCGCGAAGACTGCTGGCTACGATGGAATCCTCATCGACATGGAACATTCCTCATTCGACCTCGATACAACGAGCCAACTCTGCACGGCAGCTTTGTACGCTGGGATCGCTCCAATCGTGCGTGCACCAAGCAAGGAGCCATTTTACGTCTCGCGAATCCTAGATGGTGGTGCGCTGGGCGTTATTGTTCCGCACATCAGATCTGTCCAGGACGCGAAAGATGTGGTTGACGCCGCGAAGTTCCAGCCCCAAGGCCATCGATCATCGACAAATGGCTTGCCCCAATTCCAGTACCGCTCAATACCGGCCAAGGTGGCCAACCCGGTGGTCAATGCCAACACTCTGGTTATTCCTATGATTGAAACGCTGGAGGCCCTGGAATTGGTCGATGAGATCGCAGCCGTCGATGGTGTGGATTCGCTGCTCATCGGCACCAACGATTTAACAGCGGAGATGGGCATTCCTGGACAATATGAGAGCGAAGAGCTCACTGAAGCTTATCGAAAGACCATCGCCGCATGTCGCAAAGCTGGTAAATGGGTCGGCGTTGGCGGCCTTCATGCGCGACTCGACCTCGTGGAGAAGTTCTGTGGTATGGGGGCCAACTGGGTAATGGCGGCGACAGACGGTCCTCTTCTCCTTGGTGCTGCCACTAAGAGGGCTACGGAGATGACGGCGCTCAATGAGAAGCTTTCTCAGAAAGCCAAGGTCGACGAGCATACCCAAGTGAATGGATCGAAAGGGTTGAACGGTCACAAGCCAAATGGTGTTACGTCGTCAACGGTAGAGGTGGTGGCATAGTCGTCGGCGTGGATGTAGCTTTACTTCGTCATCACCATAGCACACATAGATTTGAAATAGAGTTCTTCATCCTTGCCTTGGGGGTCGTCAATTGAATGTCCAGGTATTAGCTTTGTACCTATCGCCATGTCGTGAGCTGTCGTTAGAATGGATTGACTTGTGGAAATGAGAGTTGGTATAGAGAGAGGCCGGGAGCCAAGAATCCGAGCAGCCTGACAGCCATCCGCACTCGGAGCCCTCGGTTCTAGCGGATCATCGGCAGTCAGCACTAGCGCTTAACATTTGCCAAAGTAGGAAGCACCGTGGAGTCCCTTGATGGCGTTTCGGCATGCCCAAAATTCCAGCAGCAGCAGGTGACCGACCCCGCCTTTAGCTGTCTCTATCATGCACGCCCATCGGATCCTGTGCTTGCGGCTGTCGGACGATGTCCGCTTTGGATATTCTGGGCAGTGACTACTTCGTACCGCATGCATATGCTTTTCTTACGGCTCTCGCGGCCGGGTCGCGTGGCGTGGAGGCTTCAAAATCAAACGAATACTTCGCGGGTAACAACATCATCGTTTCAAGACACCTTGTGTCCACGCTTTATCAACTCTAAAACTCGGACATTCGCAATGGCTCCAGGTCTAGTTGATCCGCAAAGCTCATCTGGCAATGAGCAACCTTCGTCCGATATGCCGACGCTTTACATGCTGGACACACTCCATCCGGAAGCAGTGAAGCATGCGCAGCAGCTTTTCAAAGTCGTGCTTCCCACAGATCCAGAGATCCAACATTGGCGGGAGAATGCGAGATATTTGGCCGTCAGAAGTTCCTACATCACGGCCGCAGACATTCAGGCCTGCAAACAACTGCGTGCTATCGGCAAGCAAGGAGTGGGTCTTGACAAGGTCGATGTCGATGCGTGTAGGGAAGCCGGTATCGAAGTCTTCAATACCCCAGGGGTGAATTCCAAAGCAGTAGCAGAGCTGGTCCTTGCTCTAACCATGTCGGTGGCTCGCGAGATCGGGTCGATCAGAGTGCGCCAGAACCAAGGCGAGGTGGTTCCCAAAGAGACATGTTCCGGCCTGCTGCTCAGTGGGAAGACGCTCGGACTCATCGGCATGGGCAACATCAGCAGATGCGTTGCAGACATCTTCAGAGGCGCATTCAATGCATCGATCGTCGCCTACGATCCATTCGCGCCTGCGGATGCCTGGAAAGACTTCGAACACATCCGAGCAAAGAGCGTGACACAGGTTTTGGAGCCAGCAGATGTCGTATCTGTTCATGTGCCGCTGACCAAGGACACGAGAGATCTCATCGCGCTGAACGAAATGAAGATGATGAAGTCCACGGCCATTCTGATCAACGCTGCACGGGGCGGCATCGTCAATGAAGACGACCTGGCAACAGCCCTTGAGACTGGAACGATTTGGGGAGCGGGTGTCGATTGCCATGAGGAGGAACCACCCACCAAGGCTAGATACGAACGGCTGTGGTCAAACCCACGGATGATCTCTACACCGCATATAGGTGCTGCAACATCGCAAACGCAGGTGGAGACAGCCATCGCGGCAGTGGATAGCGTATATCAGTACATTAGAGGTCGAAAAAGGCAGTGAAATGGCGAGATGGCGCAATTCTACTGGAATCTGGAAGTGTGTTACTGCTTTGTCGACTCAGCCAAAGCCGTTGGGCATGTCGGGTTGGACATTCCACGACGTCGGATCGAGCAAGGCATCCGTAGAGAAATCACCAGTCGCAAATTGATTGACGTAAGCTTCCACATCTGCAAACATCTGTCCAGGAGAGTAGGTCCAGTCAGAAGGTAGTGAATCGGGATATGAGAAGTCGTTCAGCTCCAATCCATCGCCATAGTTGATCCATGGGTTGTAGTCTGAGGCCTCGAGCGTAAACGTACTCTCAAGGCCTGAAGCAGATGGTTGAATTGAGTTCTCTTGGCCATTGATCTGCGTTCGTGCAATAGTGGAGACCGTTGCGGAATCAGTCTGAGATTTCCAGCCCGGAAATGCGGTCTCGCATATCAGGTCGAAAACCGTAGCATAAGGTCGAGCATAGAGCATCTCCGCAGCCAGACCGTGCAGGATCCTACTGCAAGTCGCGAGTGTTTGCAATGTACTTTGCTTGTCGGGCGTGGCCTGTTTCCTGGCATTTGGGGCGCTTCCAGAAGTAAAGTATGCGAGCAATAGACCAGCAGTGAGAAGTATCTGGAAATAGTGCCGCGTGCAATTGATTTGCCTTGCCCAGTACATCTCAGCGTATAGAGATATAACGCCAGTAGCAGATGCGCAGCAGATCCGACACAGGTCTTTCGGTGGACTTTTGTTGTTCGTGGAAGCGGCGTTGATCATAGCTCGGACGAGGAAAAGTCTCTCTTTCTCGCAGAGAAACTCGTACCACTGAGGTCGCTGATACAGCGAGTCTGGCTGAAAGAACGAAGGTATTGTCTTGCGCCATTCAGTCAGCTCGTCAAGAAGCTCTTGAAACTTCCCATAAAGATTGCCGAGCTCCCAGAGCTGCTTTGCGGTCGAAGGGACAGATATAGGTTTCTTGGCTTTGGAGAAGAATGTGGTATGGATTCGAGATGTGATTTGTCGCAGCTTCACGAAGCAGATGAAGACATCCATGGGTGAGGGCAGATGTTCAGACGGTTGATGGTGCATGTCCAGGGTGCCTGGAAGCCTGACATTTACTTCACCATCCGAAAGCTCCGCAGGTAGATGCACTTCGACATCTTCGTCGGCAATGGCGAAAGGTCTTCCAAGTATCATGGAGGTGTGACGGTCAAGAACATACGATTCCCAGAACACTCTTCGTCGCCTTTGCTCTTCTATAGCTGACGTCGGTTGAATAGGATTGAGATGTAACTCCAAGCTGACGCAAATCGACATGCAGACACGGCCAATTTCCCACGTCGAGGCACCTGCATATTGTCAGAAGCAGGAAAAATCATAGATTAGCGATGAAAATCGCGTACCTGTGTGAAAGTAGACGCCAAATCGAGCAAGCAGTAGTAAGCTTTGTACTGCTGGTATACCCAACAGTAGATTGACCGCGTCTGCGTAGGATCTGGCAGCAAGGAAGAAGCTATACGGATGTTCCTGTATGTGACCACGACGACGTAGGGGAACAGCAGATGTTGCACATATTAGATAGAAGTTGAACAGATCTTCTGCCGTGTTCTCGCGTGGGTCCGCATTCGAGTAGATCCTCTCGAGAAGGGAGACCACCTCGCTTTCCATGAAGAAAGGCTTTTGGACATGGGATTCGTGCAAGCTATAACAAGTCAGCCCAAGGCACCCCTTGCTTTGCATTTCCTTACTATGTCGTGAACAAGAACCGAGCAGTCTCAACAGATGGAAGTGCTGCGGGTGCGACCTGCGGTTGCTGAATCCTCGGGCGAGCGAGCAGATGCTTCAGAAGTTGAGGCTGGAAACGAGGGTTTGAGAATATAGACTCAATGACATTAATACCGCTTCCTTCGCCGATGTAAGATTCATTGGAAGGCTGAGGTGGCTCTTTAATCGGTGTATGCGGTTCTGCTGTCTCCGACGGCCGTGAGCCATCTTCTACAGCTGTTCGAAGCTCGATCTCGAGCCTTTCTAAGTCGGCAATGGACCTGTACAGGATGTTCGAATCTAGCGGACTCAGAATCAGGGAAGGGAAACGCGTACTGGCGTGAGTGCTCTTCTCCTGTCGTGGGATCCAGGAAGACACATTCGATGTTGGACTTCTGGCAGCCGGAGCATCGAGGAACAAGCTTATCGCATTTTTGCTTCCTCGTACGGCACCGCCTGCATGCATGAAGCTGATTCGGATCGGCCATTGCTCGCACACATGATGGTGGTTGGTGATCAAGATGAGGAGACGCGAATGGCGGCGGAAGTGCAGGGTTTTGCCAGGGCCTCATTAAATTGCCGTTGAATCCTAATCAAAGTCAAGCGGGACTACCCGCTCCAGTAGCTTGGGAAGGGCAGCCACGTCAACATCACTTCGACCTCGTCTCCATCTCTTCCACTACCGCCACTTGCTATGGTCACGGATCGACCATTTTGATCGATGCCAACTCAAGCCTTACGAGTTCATGTCATCGAACTGCAGATGAGCCACCAGTCGACGATTGTTCATCATCCGGCCGTATCGTGGCCTTTGAGAGTGCCCGGACTGAGCAGCAGAAAAAGATACATCTGCATACTCGGCATATCTCCACATGCCATGCCGAGGAAGAGCGACCCTCACACCATTAAAGATGAGGTTCCCCACGCATTGTCTGATTCTGGACGGATCGCCAGAGTACGACACCATTATTGAACATCCCCGCAAAGCAAATACGACCTCGTGTCGTTTCCGCTGAACGGTATGCAGCTCTGGCACTTTTGCCTAAATACCGTGCTGAGACTTTGCTGTTGATCGCCAACTTGATCACCAAACATTTTCCACGCTGCAGGCCTCTCTACGGTGGCCGGTGCATGGTCGAAGACACCGTACCTTGAATCCATATTTTGTAAGAAGCTCGTTCTCGAATTCAGCCTGTTTGGAATTCCAGTCGCAAGTATATGATGGTGGGAAAATACAGGCTCAGAGAAGTTCAACATTTCTTGTGCGACAGCCTGCTGTCCTGAACATCATGCAAAAAATTTGGACAGTTGCTTTTGGCCTCGGGCTCCTGTTGGCCCCTCGCGTCAACGCCGATGGCTTCAAGTGCACTGGACAAAATGGCACTCAGTACAACGCGAGCACCACATATCTAGGCTGCTACACTGATGCTACAACTCGAACCCTGAATGGCAGAATGACCAGTTCTTCCACCAACAGTCCGCAGTGGTGTGCAAACTACTGTGGCAACCTTGGGTACAACTACAGTGCAGTCGAGTACACCGTGTAAGTTATATCATCACTATAGATCATTCAATCTCCAAGCTTATCATGCTAGACAATGCTTTTGTGGGTACAACATCAACCCGGCTGCCAACAAGACCGATGAGAGCGCATGCTCTTCAACCTGCCCCGGAGACCCGTCACAGAAATGCGGAGAGTCATATTTGTGAGCTGAATGGGATAATTTGCATGCCCAGAGACTGAGACAGCATGCAGCATGAACCTGTATCAGATCCAGAACCCGAACCCAAATGCCGGCCCTCAGAACCAGCACCGACAGCCTGTGTGCCTGACTAATCCATTTTGCTCTCAAAGAGCCTGCGACAAGTCGCTCTCCATTTCCGCCCGTGTGGCTGCTTTGCTCAAATCGCTCACTCTGGAAGAGAAGATAGCGAACGTGGTCGATGCTGCGGCTGGTGCCTCGAGGATTGGCCTACCACCATATGAGTGGTGGAGTGAAGCACTTCACGGAGTGGCTGGTAGCCCTGGTGTCACGTTCAATCAACCAAATGGGTCGGACTTCAGCTACGCGACGAGCTTCCCTAACCCTATTCTAATGGGCGCAGCATTCGACGATCCTTTGATCAAACAAGTGGCATCCATCATTGGCAAAGAGGCTCGCGCGTTTGCCAACTATGAGCAGTCGGGACTCGACTTTTGGACTCCCAACATCAATACTTTCTTGGATCCTCGTTGGGGTCGTGGGTTAGAAGTGGCCAGCGAAGACTCATTTCACATGCAGAACTACGTCAACAACCTCATTCCTGGCCTTCAGGGCGGCATGACCGGGTCTTCAAAGCAGATCATCGCTACTTGCAAGCACTATGCTGTCTACGACGTGGAAACTAACAGGAATGGACAGAACTACAATCCAACCCAGCAGGATCTTGGCGAGTACTATTTCCAGCCATTTAAGACATGTGTTCGAGATGCTGGGGCAGGCAGCATCATGTTTGTCCCCAAACATGTAACTCCGACTTCGTATCGCTGACATCGACCAGGTGTTCCTACAATGCTGTCGATGGCGTCCCATCCTGTGCCAGCGAGTACCTACTGCAGACCGTGTTGCGCGAGGGCTTCAACTTTGACCAGCCGTACCACTATGTCACCTCGGATTGCGATGCAGTCAGCGACATTTTCGCCAATCATCATTTCGTCGACAGCGCTTCGGCGGCCTCGGCAGTCGCGCTGAACGCAGGCACTGATGTTGACTGTGGTACGACCTACTTGAATCTTAACGAGTCCATCGCGAACAAATGGACGACTGAGGAGACACTCGATAAGTCTTTAGGACGCCTCTACCAAGCCCTCTTCACGGTGGGTTACTTTGACGGCCAGCCGCAATACGATGGGCTTGCTTGGAGTGACGTCGGAACCGAAGGTGCGCAATCACTTGCATACCAGGCTGCTTGGGAAGGCATGGCACTGCTCAAAAATGATGGCCTGCTGCCATTGAAGACTTCCTATCGCAAAGTCGCTCTGATAGGACCATGGGCGAATGCTACAACGCAAATGCAAGGTAACTACCAAGGAACGGCACCGTACCTCAAAAGCCCTCTGGAAGCTGCTCAGTCCCAATTCAGGAATGTCAACTATGCCATTGGTACGGACATTACATCGACAAACACCACCCGGGTCGCTGAAGCTATCTCTGCTGCTCAAGGCTCGGACTTGATCATCTACATGGGCGGCATCGACACTACAGTTGAAGCTGAGGGCTATGATCGAGAGACTATCACCTGGCCCAGCAATGAGCTCGACTTGATCCAACAGCTTTCTGAGCTCGGCAAGCCGCTTGTTGTTGTGCAATTCGGTGGAGGACAGGTAGACGATACCCAGCTCTTGCAAAACAAGAACGTCAACTCAATCCTGTGGGCTGGATATCCAGGACAAGATGGTGGCTACGCCGTTGTGGATGTTCTCACTGGCAAGAAAGCGCCCGCTGGCCGCTTGACGACCACGCAATATCCTGCTGATTACAGTACGTTCTTGAGACAATTTTTCCGCGAAATTCACTGACTCTCCCTTGCCCAGTCAATCAAGTTAGCATTTTCGATCCGAATTTGAGACCCAGCTCCAGTAACCCGGGCCGAACGTACAAGTGGTACACTGGCAAGCCAGTCCTGCCTTTCGGATATGGCCTTCACTATACCAACTTCAACCTCGAATGGGCAGCGCCACCGAAGAACTCATACGATATTCGTGGCCTTCCCGGCTCCAACTGGAACCATGGTGGCTGGGGTGGTGGGCACCAAGGCGGCTCGCAAGCGACAGATGCTTCGCCATTCACAACAGTCAGAGCGCGTGTCAAGAACACTGGTCGAAGAACGTCCGACTATGTCGGCCTCGTATTCCTATCGACGTCGAACGCTGGTCCCAAACCATATCCCAACAAGTGGCTTGCTTCATACACTCGTGCCCAAGACATTGCTCCCGGTGCTTCGCAGACTCTCGAACTGCCGCTCACCCTCGGATCTATTGCGAGGGCGAATGAGAACGGTGACCTCGTAATCTACCCTGGCGATTATGAGATGACGCTGGACATCGATCCTAAGTTGAGGTATCGCTTCCGGCTCACGGGCCCTCAGACTGTCTTGGAACAGCTGCCTAGGCAAGCTGCTTCGTACAATTATACTGTACCGGTTCACCCACAGTAAGACTACGCTATGTCCCTGGCCTGGGTATCGACGACGTGCTCGACCAGATCAGTTCGATAGTATGGTCGAGAGTTACAAGTTGACACAGAATCCAAGACCTGTATGTGTCAAGAATAATTAGCATTCACTTGTCAAGGGATTGCATACTCTCATATGGCACACGTTCAGAAAATCGCACTTATCACACGGATATCCTGCGCCGTCCTTGTTCGGGCAGATAATGCCTTCAATTAGTTGCAGCCCCGGCTGCGGTGTCCTCTTTTGGCTTCATTCTGCCCGAATCGGCAAGAAGAGACGCGTCCTGCCAGAAACATTACATCAGATCCTCTCGTTCCAAACGAAACTTAGACAAGGCTAATCACTTACCTATGAGCCACGGGCTATGTCTGACCTCGTCGTTCATCTACTATGACCAGCATCGTCTGGAGGACGGTTGAGAATCTCATCTAGACAACCTCAGCTGTCATGGCATTCGCACCAGACAAATGCACCGCAAGATGGGCGTCTTATGCCTTTCTCCTGACGATATCTACCTCGACGGCCAATTCCCAACCCGTGCGAAAGGCCGAAGATCTACAACACACTAAAGGCTACCTCGACATCCCCGTTCGCTACAAAGAAGTTCCAGAAGGCATCTGCGAGCTCACATCAGGACTCAAATCATTCAGTGGCTACGTCGACGTCGAGGACAATCAACATATCTTCTGCACGCTGTTTGAAGCACGAGAACGTGATCCTGGAGAAGCGCCTCTCACTGTCTGGCTCAGCGGCGGGCCAGGTGGATCTAGCATGGATGGTAGGGAGGAGATTGGGCCTTGTGGAGTTGATTTCGAGGGGAATCTGTACAGTCGTTCCTATTCTTGGAGGTGAGCGATCTCTTGCCGTGAAAAGTGCATTCGAACTACTAATAGTCATAGTAATGCATCCAACCTTCTCCTGATAGACCAGCCCGTCGGGGTTGGCTTCTCCTACACCGAACCTCTGGAAGACGAAGCGATCACTCCAAATTCCACGTCTTCGGCAGCTCCAGCCTTTTGGAAGACATTGCAAGGCTGGATGGGGGCCTTCCCTCAGTATTCAAGATCTGGCCTTAACATTGCTACGGTGAGCTATGGGGGACACTATGGTCCTATCTTCGCGCAGTACGGTCCCACAATGCCCGTGATATGATGACATCGCTGATGGAGTGCAGATATATTGAGAGGCAGAATGACAGGATTGCCGCCGGAGAGCTACAAGGCGCCCATGCTATCAATCTCACGAGTCTATTGGTCGGCAATGGATGGATCGATCCAACTCTCCACGCTATATCCTGGTACAACTACACCGTGTCTCCCGGGAACACATATGACCTCTCACTCATCAACCCTTCCCCTGCTGAGAAGCTTCGCGAAGGGATCTTCGGGCCTGGACAATGCCTTGACCAACTGAAAGAGTGCAACACACTCCAGACGGACTACATCTGCAGCTCGGCAACAATATTCTGCGGTGAAGTCCAAGACATACCCCCTAGTATGTCCGGACGGCACGACATGGACATCCGATACCTCAACCCTGATCCCTTCCCGCCAACCTTTTATGTTGACTTCTTGGCTCAGGATTGGGTCCGTCGGGCACTTGGGGCAGAGGTCGAGTACACGGACTACTCCTTTTTCGTGGAAGGTCAATTTGACGAAACAGGAGATGATTCTCGAGAGTTAGGTATCAAGGATGCACTTCGGGATCTGAACAGGCGTGGAGTCAACGTCGCTCTCTATTATGGAGATGCTGATTACATGGTCAACTGGGTTCGTCTTTCCTTTCCATTGCAGTGGTTCGTTGGCTGACTGATTCAGATGGGAGGAGAAGCCGTCGCTACAGCTCTTGAGATTCCTGGATTCTCTTCAGCAGGATACCAAGACATCACCACCTCAGACGGCGTAGTCCACGGCCAAGTCGAGCAAAGTGGTAACTTCGCTTTCGTGCGTATCTACGAGGCAGGACATTCAGCGACGTGGTATCAGCCCTTACTCGCGCAGACGATGTTCGAGCGGACTATTCAAGGACTTGACATCTCCACGGGCACGCAGCGATCAGTGGCAGAGTACAAATCGATAGGCCAGCCAAGGAGTACTTTTCATGAAGGGAGTGGCACCGTCATCGACCATGTCCTCTCCAAGAATGCTACTTACGAACATACGACAAATCGACCGGAAGAGGAGCACTTGCCGCTTCCACACTCTGGGGAGAAGCGAGAGACAATTCCAAGCATGGTCGGAATCTTGATCATTGCACTTTTCTGTATGTTCTCCCAACAGCTTGTCTGAAGATACGGAAGGAGACAGTCGTCGACGTTCGTTTCTGCCGACATAAACAAAAGCTAATAGGTTACATACAGGGGCATCAATCATCATACTATGCGTCTGGCTACATCGTCAACTCCATTCAATCATCAACAGCAGTAAGAAAGCCGTCATTTGACATCAAACTTCTCCTCCCTCGCACCAGCCAAGTACCCTGGAAGTTCTTCGCTACTCTCGCTGCTCCTCGCTTCATACGCTGGCGGCATATCTTTGGCTGCAGCTGCAGCAGCCATTCGCTGTCTTCTCCTGGCCAAGACAAACGCAATCAGGGCTGCAACGAGTCCAATACCGACGAGACATCCAATAGCAACGCAAATGGCTAGGACGACTTTGTATCGGACAGTGTCTGCTTTTGGGAGGTGATCGGCCCCAGTCTCGACAGACTGGCCTGTTGGAGACGGGATGACCTCCACCGATCTCGAAGCTGTCAATCCAACCAAGTCCTGCGAGTTCCATGCCATTACCATGGCGGGTGCGACTAAGAAGTTTGCATGCACAGCGGATGTTTGCGTTGCGTTGACGACGGTAACAGAGTTGTACCCGGTGATGCTGGAGCACATTTGGGACGCTGTGCTATGGATCGTCATTCCCCTTATGCTAGGTCAGTATTGTCCCAAAGACATGTGAACAAACGACACTTACGATGGACAGCAGGTTCCATACGTAGAACTCTCATCACGGCCGAGGCTTCCAGCGACCTGATGGTACCCAGGGAAACAATTCACCGCATGTATCGTCGGATATCCCGTCGCCTGTGGTGGAGAAGGCATGCATTCAGTGGCATAGCCACGGATAGCCGTTAAGTTGGCGACGGTATCATTGCCACTTGGAGCAACCGTATAAGTCGGCGCAAAGCAGGAAGGCGCTGGAGTGAAAGCGGTGATTAAAGAAGTCATATTGTCCTACAGGCTGAACGTTCTGAGAGGCGACGAGGACACCCATCCCTCTCGAGCGGCTGCGTCAACCATCCTTTTGAAGTATTGCTACATCTTCAGCTCGGCACCCTCGTGACTCCATAGAGGATTCGTGTACGGATGTACTGGTCAAAACCTTGCAACTTGCGAGGCTTGCAGCTATGTGCCTGCCTGAGGTTTGAGGCCATGCTGCAAGCATCCGCGGAGCAGACACCGTAGGACTTGTGGTACGTTCGCCACAGCGGGATCCAGCGTATTTAGGTCTTCCTTCAGGACATCGGGATCCTTCGCCAAGCATACAGCGCAGGATACAAATGGGTAGTCGGAAAGCCAAGCACGAGCGAGCTGAAAGTGTTCAAAACCGGCCCGAACATGGTGTATAGGAAGGTACTCGAGTGTCGCCAAGTGGAGAGGGATCGGCGGCTGGATTCTGTACAGCTGCGTGGCCATGACGAAAGCAGACTTCTGCTCGGGAATTGACCTGGGTCGAGATCCTCGGAGATCAAGACCATGCTGTTAACACGGCGCCAAAACATAAACACCTATAAATCCGAAATCGTCAGTCTTGTCCGTACGGGTTCTTGGATTCACGTACCATAATGTCCATCTTCATCAGTATACCGTTGCAGCTCCTTCAACTTGCTGTTTCGCAGCATCTCTTTCGTGTCCTCGTCACTGTACTTGTAACTGCGTGCGACAAGTATCTTTTCGCCCGCCTTCAACTTGACGTCTTTCAAGGTTACGTCCTTCTTAGGCACAAGGAAGTTTGCGTAGGGCCTGCTGACTGGATCCCACTCTGCGGTCATGATCCATTCCGAGGGTTCGAAGGCTTTGATACCGAGTTGATCGTTCGCGTTGACCAAAAGTCGATGAAGATTCTGCTCGTCGTAGGCTTGTGAACGGTCACTGGCATGTCCGTCGCTCGTATTGCTGCTCGATTCCTTCCCGCTCTCGAGGCCGACAATAATGCGAGCGTTGTTGGAGTTGAATTTGTTGTTGACCGTCAACAGTTCCGACCACTGACGCCAGAACGCATCGGTCTCTTCCCGGGTTATGTTGCTGATTGTGCTCCCTAACGACAGAACGCATACGGGTCTCTGCTTGTTCTCATATTTGGCAATCCAGGTTCGGCCGTCCTGAGGAGTGCCCAGCAAGCCATGGCAACGAACGTAATTGAACCTGCCGGCGTCCAGCTTTTTGAGTGTTCTCTGCAGACCATCCCAGTTCTCACCAACAGCGTAGTAGTCCACGATTTTGTGATGTGACTCGAATGCCTCGAGGAGCGTTTTGGTTTGTTGTAGAGAGCCAAAGCCAATGTCAATGATGATTGTCCCTGGCAAAAGAGACATCGCAATATCATCTGCATGATTTTCCAGAAGCCGAGTCTCAGCAGCTGTCCTTTCTTCTAAACACGTCAACTCTTGCTGAGCGTCGAGTAGAGTCGCAGGAAAGCCACGTCGTTCGTAATCGTCCCCTTGTAATTGGAGTTTGTCTTTGAGATCAGAGGCCAAGTCTTGTTCTTCCTTATTGCTTCGAATGTCGAGAATGTCGATGTCCTTCGGCGCGTCTTCGCTACCAGCCAGCGGCCATATTGCAATGGGATATGGGTACGTTCCAATATATTGCGTTTGCATTGTTTCTTCAACATGGTCCGCCATTTTGTCCTCGTCAAATGTCAGATGAAGGCTTTGGGTGGTTATCTCGAGAGACTTGGGGAGCTTTTAGCCAAAAGCGTGGTTTTGATGAACCCGAGCCTGGTCGCGAGCATCAAGACATGACAACATCGCGTTGATCTTCTGCTCGCCACCCACCAAGTGCCACACTTGCACTGGGGCACGTTATGGAGTTCTGAGGTCATTTACACCTCACTTCGTTTTCGCGAAGAACCGCCGTCCAAGACTTCGATAGCTGGTCGCCACATCTTGTCATGTTCTTTCGAGCTGTAGTCGGTCTTCTTGAAAGAGGTACAGAGGCTTCAGATGATAGTTGGCAGCCATTCTGCGCTTGAGTTCAGCGTCAAATTGACGATTACTCAGGTTTGCGAAAAAGAGAAGATGTAGAACTGCTTGAATCTGCTTTCCAGCCCCTGTCTTTCTGCCCCTGTCGAAATTTGACGTCATACGACGACCGCAGCAGAAAATCGGCCTGCACAACCTCTTCCAAATAAGTTTTTGAAAAAGTTGGTGCACACAATTTTATTAAGTCTAATTGAGTACTTCATGCTTCTCCTTACTGCTAGGCTCTTGCGCGCTCATTCTCGTTCAGAGGCTTCCTACTTAAGCCTTCGTGGTAGATACAAAGCGCCTCTCCCTGTCAACCAACAACCTCGTAGAAGAGTACGAAGACTTTCTTAAGTCTTCCCAGGGTGTCTTCGACTAAGATCAACAGCTAAAGTATTGAGAAGCCGGCTAGAAAGGATTGCGAACGATCTCTCCAAGCGAGAACAAAGTTAGCGGCTTTAGATGGACGCCTCGACGAGCAGGTGAATGAGTACTTTGCTTTAGATAAGTTGACCTACGTCCAGAGATTGCAGAAAGATCTTGAGTAGATAAAGACGACCTGGAGACGCTTGCGGACCTTCTGGATAGCGCTCGCATCAATTCTGGGCGTCGTTGAAAGCATAGTTGACCAAGACAGTACATCTCATCATGACTAGAGATGCCGATTCTCGCCAGACCAAGCTGTACAGCCCTTCAATTCGAGGCATCTGGAAGGACTCGCCAACGCAGGCATATGTTGCGACTATCAGGCGCTACTGGCTCAACTGGTCGAGCGACGACATATAAGTTTACATAGCCGTGACGGCACAGCACCCACAACAGCCCTGATTGTGAAGTTGACGTGAGGAATGCTCATCCTGTCACTTCATTACTGGACGAACTCACACTTCGAGGCAATGGATTGATGCCTGAGGCAGACAACATGGCCAGGCCCGTGCGTGCGGCTAGGTTTGAACTTCATCTTTCGAGCCAGCCTAGACAGTCCCTCGTTACCAAATCCCCTACTTACACTCTTACCCTCGCTTTGGCAACTTTTTATCGACGGGAGGAAGCTTTGTCATGCCTCGCTGAGTGAGCTATCGAAGCGACCGATGACTGGAAGCGAATGGCACAGTCATCGCGAATCAACCTTGTACCTGCATTGGCGATTACATGGACTTTGTGGTGCGTTGGGTGATCTCACGTAGGTCTTCAGCAGGATGCAGTAACCTAGGCGCTGGTATGCACATGACCTCGCGTTTCCTGTAAAGTCACTCGCAGTAGCCTACAGTCCTGCAACCATCCATCAGCATTCTCACAGCATAGGGTTCGCGATTCGTCTTCCAGCTGAATTCAGCCGCAGACGTGGCATGTCAGACCAGACTGATGACCATGATTGGCAAATGCTGCCGTCCATGCCTGCCAGATATGATGGATAATGGACAACGGAGCTCGCGTGTACTAGCTCTCCACCTGAGTACTTATTGTGGGTGGCCCTCCCAGGTCATTCGGCTATCTACTCCGCTACGCTACAGTTAACGAGATTGGCAAGTTCGGACATATCAAGCTGCCGATCTCCTCATACATAATACGAAGACCATATTCGCCAAACACCTGGAAAGACATTAACTCACAATGGCTCACAAGACCTCACCAGCTGTCCCAGCCCAAACCTCCGTCCCTCTCGATCTCAAGAACCGCCCACGATACAGCCACGAGCAATTGCAACAATACTTTGCACGCATCAATCTTCCAGAGCAGTTCCGTAAATCGCCAATCATCAACGATGCGTCCCTTGCCGAGACGAAAGAGCATGGACTGCCTCTACTCAAGGCCCTGCACAGATATCACGTAGCCAACATACCCTTTGAGAACCTCGAACTTCACTACTCCGCTCACAAGACCATATCACTGAA
The DNA here is from genome assembly GCF_010093935.1 of Zasmidium cellare ATCC 36951. Lineage (NCBI taxonomy): Eukaryota > Fungi > Ascomycota > Dothideomycetes > Mycosphaerellales > Mycosphaerellaceae > Zasmidium > Zasmidium cellare. Next base: position 331,527 of record NW_022986977.1, read on the forward strand.
CATGAACGTTCTGTTTGATAAGTTTGTCGTGCGAGGGATAAAACATGGAAGAGGCGGTCGCTGCATGGAGAACAATGGCTTCTTTGGAACTGTGCTTCGAAGCTTAGGATATGATGTAAGGAACTGTGCAGGCCGCGTGAGCAGAATGTGGAATCCAAATGCGGAGACGAGGGAGCAGTTCGGAGACACATATGACGGCTGGAATCATATGCTGAATTTGGTGAAGCTCGAAAACCAACGTTACATTGTCGACGTGGGCATGGGATCGATGGGGCCTGCTATCGTTTATCCCTTAGAGGATGGTTGGGAAGGCGTTGCTGTTGCACCGAGGAAGATTCGACTTCAGTCGAGGCCGATCCCAGAGACTTATGGACGAGGCGATGATGCGCCAAAGCTTTGGTGCTTCGATCAGTGTCTCGTGCCGGACGTACCGGGCAAAGACAAATGGATTCCTACCTACTGCTTCACGGAGACCGAATTTCTCCCGCAGGACTACGAGATGATGTCTTTTTTTACGTCCAACAACCCGTCGGTCTTCTTCACCTACTCTCTCATCTGCACGAAGCTGTTGGTGGACGATGAGAAAGAGGCTGTTGTTGGAGACGTCACGCTTTTCAACAACGTAGTGCGGAAGACTGTCGGTGGGAAACGCGATGAGCCACAGGAGCTAAAGACGGAGGAGGAAAGGGTCAAGGTACTCAAGGATGTCCTCAAGGTAGAGTTAACGGAGGAAGAGCAGAATGGTCTGCCGGCCGACAAGAAGCTCAACTAGCAATTCGACACGCAGCACGACGAATGGATGTATCCCAAGATGAAGGATCCTACGAGAAGACATCTCCGATTCGACTCCACTAAGTCTCCAATACGCATCTAGTGACTCGCGTGAAGAGATACAAGGTATGTCGCTTCTCATTCACATTCATTCACGAACGATACCATTCACTCTCTTCGGAAATAAGTGACACGACACATGGCGCCCTCCTTTTTAAAGCTCCATCTTCCCGGCTCCATCACACCTCTTTCTTGATTTCTACATTCGATTCAGAAAAGAAAGACTTCCTGAAGAAACTCAAGCAAGTCGATCAACACAACCGAGCAGAGCATCCATCAGCATGGCCAAGAGAAAAGCCGAAAGTGATTTGGACGAAGGTGCACGCCGCGAGCCTAAGCAAAGAGCCGTCTATGGCCCTTTCAAGCGCATCCAAAAGCCTACGAAAGATGTGCGAGAAAACAACTCCAGCGAGAAACGAACGAGGCGGGTCGACCAACCCATCGTCATCGACTTGACTGGCCCTGATACGCTGGATGCTGCCACAGACCAAGGAGACGAAGTCCATGGATCCCACGGTTCTGCTTCGCAATCCAGGTCAGGCATTCGGCCGGTCAGCAATCTCAACCCAGCTCCTGGTCCATCCTTTATCACGGGTCGACGCCGTGGCGAGAGGACTGGCGGTCCGGCACAAGGCATCGCAGGTCGGCACCGACAATCGCGCACCGGACGGACGAGTGCAAAGAAGAGCAACGCACGGGGTGGAAATGGTACTCGCGTCGTGGTCAACACGCAGATTCAGCAGAATCTTTCCTCGATGATCCCAAGGGCCACAGTCGCATCTGAAAGTCAGCATACAGCACAAGCACCTCCGTCAGTCTCGAGGGACCGCACCAAGCCTCGTGGTCAAGAATCCCGAGAATATGCTGATCTGTCGACGGATGGTCCTCTTGTCTACGTCGACGTGACTGAAGACGAAGCTCGGGAGCTGGTAGACCTGCCGCCGAAGAAGAAGGGGTATGTTGATCTTCTCGACAGGGACCACCACCCTTCCACGCAAGTCCGGCCAGCACAAACAAACGACACCGGTGGCCATAGCACTGCTGGACGCTCAGACCCTGTCCAGGCTACAGCAGACTCTCTCGACCTTGACTCTTTGCGCAATAACGTCGCCTTCCAGCAGCTTCGTGAGAACGTAAGAAACCAACGACAGACTCTCGAGGCTGCGCTTGAGAACCCGCAGCTACTCCAGCTAGGTTGGGAATTTCCAGAAGAGACCAGGCGGTTGTTGACTGAACCGCGCGGAGAGGTCTCGAAGCGGATCGATTGATCAAGATCAACTGGGAATTCTAAAGAGCCTGGAGGGGCGAAGGGAGGTGATGAATGGGAAATGACAAGCTGCTCATCAGTCTAGCTCATGGATTATGGACGGCCATTGAGTATGAGCAATGGGTTAAATAAGCATGACTTGAGTCAACTTCTCCTCTGACCTTATGATTTATTTCTTCCCTTTGCTGCTCTTTTTTCAGTAACGAATACATGGAAAGCTTGTATCAATCCTAGAAAAAAAACATCTGTCGCCTTCGAATGACTGCCTGAAGCACCGAAATTCTGGTAGACGCTAGCAAGTCACACGTGCGTGAGCAGCGAGTGAATGTCGGCGAGTGACGCCTAGTGTGTCACTACACATAACACTTCAATATGTTGCTAGAATAAATAGATCTACTGTCTAAGTCTGAACCACGTGGTTCCTCGGTACCTTGAAGAAATACAACTTCATTCCTTTCACATCATCTGAGTACCGCGAAAACAAGCTGCACTACCACAATCATGGGCAAACACCGCTCAGTAAAAATCGCAAAGCCAGAATCTAAAGGAGTGGGCACGTCTAGGCGTGGCCAGACCTCTGCAAGAGATACCCAAGGACGGTTCGTTAGGCAGATCGAGCACGGCATACAGCCCACTCTCCCTGAACCACAACGTAACGCAGCCCCTACATCAAGCAGAGCACCAGCGAACCCCGATACATCTCGTCCCCCAACACGATCTAAATCCGAAGCCAAGCCAAATGCCCAGAACAGACCAAGACCAGGACGTCGCAGGAGGGCAGGAACAGAGATGCATCCTGACGGCACCGCAACGCTGGAACGAGTAGGACAACCCCATACCGAGCGTACGCAACCCGGTGGCGTGGGTAGAGGATTCGATGGCGATCTCCCTTTCCTTCGCCACAATCTGCACTTCCAGCAAGCTCGGCGCATCATCGAGCAGGCGCCCGAGATGCTCGGAGAGGCCCTGCGGCAGATGAAGGCTATGGATTCGTGGGAGCTCGGACTGATTCAGAGGAATCGAGCGCGGTTCTTGCGACTGCTTTTTGCGGGTGGCAGTACTAGCGGGTTGAAATCGGCGGCGCAGCGCGAGCAGCTCAGGTAGAAGGTTGAGGAATGGTTGGATAAGGTGGATTGATTTGACGGTTGGCTCAATCAGACAACCTCGTTGGACGGCAGCGGTGGGGCTTCGAAATGTTTCGGTCACTTGGGGAAGAGGCGAGGATGGCCGGTTGAGCCTTGCAGGGAGCATCTCAGCCTGGACGTCGTGACCATAAATTAGATCGCAAATCCAAACCCATCAATCAACTCGTGATCTCCTTCCACCGTACCAGATCCCAAAGCATATCCGCCCCATGCCCACAAGCATCATCTCTCCAGAGAAACACCCGAATCATCGCCTTGACAGCCTCCAACGACGAGACTCCCGCCAACACGAGTGTCGATCTCAGATGGGTAACAAAGAAAGACCGATGTCGCGTCCAGAACGCCGCCATTCCGGCTATGAACAACGACCACACCAGCATGGGCAGCGTATCGTCATCCCACATCGACATGTTCGACGTCTCGAGCACGAGGCGGAGCTGCTTGAGGAGTTTCTCTAGCCAGGATGCGTCAGGTGCCATTGGGAAGATGACTGAGTTTGAGTAGAGGATGGCTGTGATGCGGCAGACTTCGTACGTCGCCAGGTAGCACCCGTGGCGATCGTCCTCATTCAGAGAGGGCCATGATGGTAGCGAGAGAAGCTCGTGCTGCACAGCGTCTCCCAGGGTAGCCAGGATGATGTCGTTTGAGAGGCTCACGCTTTTGGCCGAGAAATCGTCGAGAAGTTTGTCAACCAGACTCAGCCTTTCGAACGTTGCAAGCGCATCAGCTGGGAGACCACCAGGGACCTGATTGACGAAACCGCGGCCTTCCACGTCTCCGGCGAGGGTTTGCAGAGATGGCTTCAGCACTTTGACGAAGACCTGGGCATCCCATATGCTTGGGAAAAGCGGCTTTGAAGCATTGGCGCTGGAGTGTAGCACATCTCCCAACGCCAGAGTCTCCTGCAACGAAGGCAGGGTGGTGAAGTTGCTCATTCCACCCACGCGATTCACGAGCTCGACCATCGCTCGGGAGTGAGTATCGTCACCGCCCAACTTCCCAAACAGAGCCACCCAACTGGCACTTCGCCTGTGAGGCGTGAAGATCAAGGGGGCTGCACGCACGCCACCCATCTGGTCGGTATTGATCCTCCACAGCGTGGTGATGGCCAAGAGGATGGGTTCCGGATCGACGTTGTCAATGTTCCCCAGCTGCTGATTCACAAGCTGGATCGTCTTGAGGCGATGGACCAGTCGGGCTTGCTGCACTGGCCGTCCGCTCGACACATCCTGCAAGATGCCGCAGGAGTAGCTCAGGCAGTGGAAGACGAGCGGGTGCTCGAAGAAGGCCGCGAACCATGTGGGCTTGAGCCCGGGATCCAGCCAGCTGTTCATCACTTTGTTGAAGCAGTAGTCAGCGATATCTGCGGCGTGATGTGACTGTTCGAGATCGAAGGATCCGACTTTGAGCGCGCCAAAGACAGGGGATGGAGTCCGCGAGAGCTGAGGGATTGTTGGAGCGGAGTTCCATCGTCGACTGGCGGTTGTCGGTCGGGCTTTGTCACTCTTTTGCCTGATGGAAAGCCTTGAATCTGGGTTTGGTAGCCTTGTCTTGGACTTGTTGAAAGAGGTTTCGGAGGATAACTTCGAAGAATAACCCCTGATAGCCCCTTCAGACTTCAACCTCTCATCCCTCTGCCTTTGTCGATTCACACGAGCAACATGCGCCCTCGACTGTTTACTGCGCTGCTTCCCACTGGTTCCGACGTCCACAAAAAGCAGCGGCGCCGGCTTTGGTACGTCTCCGCGAGGTTCTGCATCCTGAGAAGGATCCATCGCTATATGCTTTTAGGCTCCGCGGACGAGGTGGTACGCTGCACCACGTGTTGCAACGGCATGATGGAAGGTCGAGGTCATCCGTCTGCATGGCTGCTGCTGCAACGTCTTGGCAGTCGGTTCGACAATCATGGACCTGGACGCGGTGAGGCGCTTGAGGCGTTTGACTTGGCGCCTGTTGATTCGCTCGTGCAACATCTCTTTCCAGCGAGCATGTCCGTACAGTTCGATGTACCTGGGGCCGGAGGAGAGGCTGCGCTGATGAGACTCAATCTATTTCATCCCTTCTAGTGTCGCGGTGATGCACATTAAACCGGAAAAGCCGACGGCGAAGACTGACTGTTGACCAGCAAGACAAGTTCTCACATGTGCGTGTCGCGAATAAAACGCAGTACAGAGCTGGTAAAGCCGCTTAGAGATGAAGACGTTTCGTCATTATGCCACGACTGATATACAAATTTCAGAACCTCGTCAAGATTAATACACCTTCTGGTGCTGACCAGCAACTGGAGCACCATTGTTGGCAGACCTATTCGTCTTGTCCTCCAAGTTGTTCGCAGCACGAAGGCTTGCATCCTTAGCCATGCCATTGTGCGAACCATTGAACCGAAGGTTGGCAATACCATCGTATCCCTTGACACCCGTAGCCTTCTCAAGCCGTGTGGCAATGTCGTTGGACACTTCGCGGAAGATGGCGATCTGCCTCTTGATGATTTCCTCCTTGTGGCAGTTCTGCATGTGGCCGGAGACATTGTTGATGAATCGTGACTTTGCATCCTCATCCCAAACGTTCTCCCACAGGGCTCGAGGTGCATTGAAGTCTTCCGGTCGGATTTCTGACAAGAACGTCACAGCATCGCCGACAAACTGCCCGTGTGTCTTGTCAAGATCCACAGATCGCTTGTTAAATTGGATAGGCTGGATTGAGCTCAAGTATGCTGGTCGAGAGCCTTGGTTGTTGAACGCCATTGGTCCATCTCGCTGGAAGTTGCCAATGCGGTGTGCCGTGCGCGGAGCGTTGACAGGCAGCTGTTGGTAGTTGGTGCCCACACGGTGACGGTGCGTGTCTGGGTATGAGAACAGTCTTGACTGGAGAACAGGGTCTGCGGAGGGCTCGATGCCTGGAACCAAATGGGAAGGACTGAACGCCACTTGCTCGATCTCAGCAAAGTAGTTTTGCACATTCTCGTTCAAGAAGAACTCGCCGACCTTGCGGAGCGGAAATTGCTTCTGAGGCCACACATGCGTGAGGTCAAAAATGTTGATGCCTTGCTTTTGCCAGACCTCTTCGGCCTCCTTTGGTGTCATGGTCTGGAACATGACATCCCAACCAGGGTACTCGCCCTTTTCGATGGCGTAGTACAGGTCCTTTTGTGCGTAGTCGGGCGAGTAGTTGGCGGAATCTTCTTGAGTGATGAAGCCGGTGCCCTGCTTGCTCTTCATGTGCATCTGGGCATACACCCACTCACCCTTCTTGTTGATGAGCTTGACAGTGTGGCCGCTGTAACCATGCATCTTGCGCCAACCATCAGGAATGCCTCGGTCACCCATCAGGATCATGACCTGGTGCACTGATTCTGGATTTTGGCTGAGGTAGTCCCAGAACATGGTCGAATCGTCGGCGTGGGTGAGATGCGTTGCAGGGTCTCTCTTTTGCGTGTGAATGAAGTGTGGAAACTTGGCGGGATCGCGGAGGAAGAAGACTGGAGTGTTGTTGGCCACCATATCCCAGTTGCCTTCTTCGGTCCTGAACTTGACTGAGAAGCCTCGAGGGTCACGAGCGCAGTCGTGGGAGCCCGATTCACCACCGACGGTGGAGAATCGCACTGTAACTGGGCACTTCTTTCCAGCTTGGAACATATCCGCCAGACACAGATCGTCCAACGGGTCGGTAGTCTGGTAATAGCCATGGGCGCCACCGCCCTTCGCGTGGACGACACGCTCGGGTATCCTCTCACGATCGAAATGCGAGAGCAAGTCGATCAAGTGGAAGTCCTGCAGCAGCAGAGGTCCGTTGTCTCCAACTCTTTGGGCCTCATACGGGTGAGCCATGGGGACGCCATTGCTGGTCGCGTAGATGGTCTCTTCGGACGAGGTGTTCCTATCGTCGTGGTAGTTGCGGTGGAAGTCGCCACTCTGGTTGCCATCGGCGAAGTGTGCTGTTGGTGCTGGTGCCATGTTGTAGGTCAATGGTGTGGGGTGGTAAATGGGGAAGAGGGAAAGGTCAGGGGAGCCGTGGAAGGAAGAGTGTTCTTATACCACCTTCTCCAGCTGCCGTGTGAGGCGAGCGAGTATTCTAAGCGGCCCTGCATTGTGGTCCATTGGTCCAAGCAGGCATAGAATCGCCGACATGGCTACGAATCGATGTTTCTGGAGGAGCTAAGCAAATACATGCCGCCTTCAATTGGCTGTGACAAGAGAGATCTCAGAGGAGCTGCGATCTCATCGTTGCAGAGCGGTAGGTGCCACCAATGAGCAGCGATGGAGTGACGAAAAGAAGGGATTGTACTCGATCGTCGCCGTCGCCACCAGCAAAAGCTCGAGAGGCTGTGATGACATGGACAGCGCGCGAGGACGTACAAACGTCAATGCTCGTCATTCTGTCCAGTTAAACTTCGGCTACAGGACCCGGCTCCGGTCGACGGTAATTCGTTCATTCACGCCTCGCCCGCGACCTGCCTGAAGGAGAAACCTTGGACGAGGTCACATCGTCTTCTTCCCTCGCACCTCGCACGTCGAAGCGATCTGTCTTTCCCTTAGATGTTGAACGTGTGCAACACGATGACTCGTGATTCCTCGAGCAAGCCAGATTCTAGATTCAGTACTCGGAGACAAGCAGCATTCATTCTTGCGGCTCACAGGGTCACCAAGGAGGACGAGAAGAGCGAGGGAGGCCAAGTCGAGATTCGAGTTGCCAATAGAAGAGGGCTGGGACAGTAACAGCCAACATCGACGGCGACCTGACCCTCGCGAGGGCGTTCGGTAGAATTGCAGCATTATTAGGTGCCCTCAGTAGTTACGGACGAGTAATTGCTATCTCTCGTTGCAACATCTCAGCACCAGATGAGAGCAAGGCCATGTTGAGCATATGTCACTCAAATCCTTTCAATTACATTTTTATACAAGGCCTCGATTTGCCTCTCAATCTCTACATCTTCTCCAAATGCTTTCTCACACTATCCCTCTCAAACCTGCGCATCACTGAACTGCGAACCCTCCCCATCGACTTCACCAATAATCTCTACGCAGGCTGGTTTCAGCGATGACTTTACCGGCAGAGCTCGATGTACCACGGAATCAACCTCCTGAATTCCGCCGGTGTTGAGCATTTCCCTCGAACTCGTGGTCAATCGATCGGTGCACCTCTCAAAAGTCTGTGATCCGGAGTCCTCAGATTGGAGTATGTGGTTCCCATTAAAAGCTTTGGTAAACTATGAGATGATGTTTGTGACACGACGTCGAAAAATCGAAAGACAGCCGCACCTTCCTCATGCGACTGGGCAGCGTTTGCATGTGCACGCTAAGAAAGCAGCGCAGTCCACCTCCCCCCCCCCCCCCCCCCCCCCCCGGCGGGGGGCGAACAACGACTTCAACTCCATCTCCTCACTACAACACTACAACACAACAAACCTTCACTTCGCCATGGCAGACACAGAAGGCAGAGACGAAGCAGGAGCTCAGACGCCGACATCGTTCCTCTCGCTCCCTGCGGAACTTCGCAACGAGATCTACAAACTCTCCGGCTGCCTCAGGGTTCTGCAGTGCAGCAAATGCCTCGGATCCGTCCGCGGCGACGACGACGACGACGACGACGACACAAGCTACTGCAAATGCTCACCACGTCGCGAGCCGTGCGAGCCGTGCGTGTATCTCCCAAAGGCGTACATTTGGGTTTGTCAATCACCTGCAACAACTTGCACATCAGAGTCTGTATTGACTGACGAGCTTTTTGACAGATCAACCGCCGCTCCGGCGACAGACAGCTGGGTGGGGTTCGAGTGCCCATGGGAGGCCCGCACGTCCTGGACAGCGAGTCCATCGTCGGTATCTCGCAGCCGGCGCTCACTCGAGTGAGCAAGCAAGTCCGCGCCGATACACTTCCCATGTTCTACGCTGGCGACCAACGTCTTCGCGTTCACAGCGATCAGGCGTCAGGAGGGTCTGGGTGATCTCCCGAAGTGGTTGGATGCGATTGGCGAAGAGAATGCGGCGATGATTGGAGAGGTCCTGGTGCTGGTGGCACATCGCATGACTCCTGAGAGGACGGAGCGGGTCCGGAAGACGGTGCTCTCCCTCTCCGAGGGCAGATGTCGGCGGGCTACGTGGGTGTTCAAGGAGTGCCATATCGATGTTTCAAACAGTTCAGAGTACTGCTGCTGCGAGCGGTGTGTTCTGGGCCGCGGGGCGTCGAAAGTGTACGTTGAGGAACACAAGTCGTTGTAGAATGGCGTGACGGAGGGAAGCTTGGTGGCTGCTGGTTGAATGTGTTAGAAGCGGGACAGGGCGAGGTTTATGGAAACCTTGCGGGCCTTTGCAACGAAACGAAGACAGGATTGGCGAAGACATTGGATCGTGGTTGGCCACGTCTGTTTTCATTGCCCTCGACGTAGCTACATCTCGTGTATCGACGCCGAATCGGCACTCTTTCAATCCCATCTCATGCAGGCAGAAAGCACAGCGCACCATGCAGCATGAAACCTCATCATGACCACCAAACCCACAACTCCAGCAAGAGCAGCAGTAACCCCAGCGCGAACCGTTTATTTCTTGTCCTTCTTGGCGGCACCCTTGGTCTTGGCCGTACCGCGGAACTCCTTGGAGCGGTTCTTTCTCTGCTTGCCTGTAGAATAACACATCCACATCAGTATGGTATCCAGTGTAACAACCAGAGACAATAGCTGTCTCGATCCACCACACATGCAGGGTGCAAAACTCACGCTGCTGTCTCGAGGCCTTCTCGATCTTGTTGGCCTGGCCGTAGCGCACGAGGCGGTAGTGTGGCTCGAACTTCTTCATGGCCTCGGCCGAGTCGTAGAGGAGGGCGAAACCCGTGCTCTTGCCGCCACCGTACTGTGTCCGGAAGCCGAAGACGGACACTTGGTCCTTGGAGGTCTTGTAGAGCTGGGAGAGCTTCTCGCGGAGCTCGTCCTTGGAGACGTTGGGGCGCGATGGGTGGAGGACGTCACTGTAGAGATGGAGATGTTAGTTTCAGTGTCGGTTTGGCGGATGGGGGTGGTGGATGGATGTTTGTCACGCACACGACCATCTGCTTGCGGCCGAGGAGGGGGTTGCGAATGAACTTGCGCGTGCGCAAGGTAACCTGGGATTCGGACATGATTGCGGCGGTGATGGGGGTGTCGGTGTTGTCGTCGTCGTCCGGTCGAAGTGAGCGCTCGCCTGGCAGCAGATGTCGCTGCGACTGCCAGAATTTGGAAGTGTCTGCGCCAAGCCGGCCGCTAGCCCGGATCAGATTCGCTTGATGAGTGAGATGTTGGCCTCAGGTGTCAATCTCAGTCCCGGCACGCGCACCAGCAGATCCCGACCACCCTCGGCGAAAAGATCCGACTGCGCCGAATTGCTGATGCGATTGAACATGATGTCGAAGAAGAGCCGACACTGCTCGCTGCCGCCATGTCTACAAATACAACCCACCGTCGCCCCGGCAGCTTACCCAAGCACTTACTCAAACCGCCCATCAATCCTCATCAAATAGCACCAATTACTTGAACCAGGTCTGAACCGGGTCTCACGCAATCTTAAGCTTTCAAAGAACCTGGACTACTCCACTACTACATCTACCTCTCCCTGACCTCTGCTGCCGTGACTCCTTCTCTCCAGGCCGTCATCGTCGTCAGGACATCTTGCAGCCATACACTCCCACCATGGCGCAAGTCAACGGCGATGTCAGCTTCAACACCATCCCAGACGCCATTGAGGCATTCGGTACGCAGAGTCATCGATATACCCCCCACTTCCAAAAAAACCACCCCACCAAGAAACGGTCGAAAAGAAGAACCACCCACTGACCAAGATAACACACAGCCAAAGGCAACTTCATCCTCGTCATGGACTCGACCTCGCGCGAAAACGAAGGCGACCTCATCATCGCCGCCCAAGACTTCACCCCCTCCAAAGCCGCCTTCATGATCCACGTCTCGTCCGGCTACCTCTGCGCCCCCATAACGCCCTCCCTCGCCGCGAAGCTCGAACTCCCCCAAATGGTCACGCAGAACTCCGACCCGCACCGCACCGCCTACACCATCACCATCGACGCCGCCGACCCGGCCGTCACGACGGGCATCGGCGCGCACGACCGGAGTCTGACGTGCCGGAGATTGGCGGATCCGAACGTCACGAAGGAGGCGTTTCGACGGCCCGGACATGTGATTCCGCTGCAGGCGCGGGAGGGCGGCGTGAGGCAGAGGCAGGGACACACGGAGGCGGCGGTGGATTTCTGCAAGCTGGCGGGCAAGGAGCCGGTGGCCGTGATTGCGGAGATGGTGGAGGACGGGGAGGAGGTGCCCGGACGGGCGGAGCGGAGTGGGAATTTCGGAATGATGAGGCGGGATGGGTGCTTGGCTTTTGCGAGGAGGTATGGGTTGAAGGTGGTGACGATTGAGGATTTGGTGGCTCATATGGAGGGTTTGGGTGGGAAGATATAGTCAAAAGCCTGGTTCGTCGTCGTCGTCGTCGTCGGTCACAAATCTGTACAATACATGTAATCGTGGCGTGTGAGCGATGATGAAATGTATGAAGATGAAGTAAAAGCGAGCGTTCATCGAATGGAGACCTTGTTTTGAAGAGGGTTGTCAAATGGCATGTTCGTGCTATCACAAAGCTCATTCTAAGAGCCGTCTTAGCATCCATGTTTCCTTTCCAGTGTGCTTTCATCATTCGTTTCCAGCCTCTGCATACTATGTAATCAAAAGCCTTGATTCAAGGGGTTGCCACGCCAAGCATATCATCTCCTGCATGTTACGCTCTTCTCCAAGCGAAGTCGCATTCTTTCCTCCTTCAAAGTCCCTTGACATCTTGCAACTTCATCTGCAAGTACAAGTCCTCCATCAAAGCGTTCCATCTGTCCAGATCGTCTGTAGTTCTCATTGTCAGTCAAGTCCTTTCTGGGAGGGGCTGTATCGCATGTACACTGGGCTGCTACGAGTTGGATGATGAGCAGGTCCGTGGCGCGGGGGCGGGTTGGATAGGTTGCTCGGAGACTGGCAGGCTGGGATAGGACGGTGAGTAGGTCCGTTCGTGTTGGAGAAGTTGGATGGGTTTGGTAGATAGCGTCGACGTATGAACGGGCTGCCGGCGCGTGGCGATGGTGTGGGCCAGTCACGTCTGTCGATGGCTGCGATCCATGTGTCTGGGTATCGGACCTAAGGGCGCTGACTGTCGAGATCTCGATAGCCCCTGTAGGCGTCGCGGGCTTTGGCGGCCCAGTGGTCCCAGTCGACCTTCTCACCGCGGAGCTCCCTGTCGTACAGCCGGCGGGTCCTCGAGTCGTTGAGGATTCTGGCGGCGGAGCGGAGCTGTGAAGTTGTTAGATCTTGCGTGATCTACTTCAGCGTTCCCAAAACTCACCTGCTCGAGGGGCGCTTCTTTGGCGGCCTCCTGCTGAGCCGTGGGCTCGTCGTAGGTGAGCTCTTGGATGGCCCTCGCCTCGAGCGCATCGTACGCTTTCATGATAGCGCGGTTGCTCGCGCTTTGGTGCACGCCGAGAGTGCCATAGTGGCCTGGTCCTATGGCCTCTGGTTCCAAAGTCAGCGCGCTGAAGTCGAGGTGTTAGGTTGAACCGCTTACGCGATGGCGTGGACAATCCCCAGTTGTCAATGTCCATGTCTGCCATTTTGTCGGAGTTGGCTGGCTGGTGTTGTCTCGAATTGGGGAGATGAGATGGGAAGGAAAATCAGAGCGCGGTGGTGTTTGCTGTGAATGAGCACCACGCGAGCGACTTGGCACCAGGCGCAGTGTTTGTCGTCCTCTTCCTCATTCACTTTCGCGCTCCAGAAGTCACGATTCACCTCATTCACTTCCACGTACTCTACCGCCAAGATTCACACCCGGCCCCTTTTCACCCCAATGACAGCCGGATCCGCTGGTGCAGCGCTGTACAAGTCAGGCTGAGCACCTCATCGGTGCTGGCATTTGGATACTGCATCGTCGTCTGCTGGAAGATCTTGGAAGGCTCATGCCTGACCTTGCGCGTCTCCAATTCCACCTTGCAACCCCGTTTCTGGCGAGCGTCCACCGCCATCAGAACCATTGGCCTGATCCAGTCCTCGGCCTCGTCATCGCTGGTCGATTCTATATGTGCCTCCATCGGTTGCAGCATCTGCAGTTGAAGGTAGAGACTCTGCAGGCCTGTCATTTCGTCGCCGAAGAAAGTCCACAGGTCCTGCCAGTCGCGCAGCGCACGAGTGTTCAAATTCGGGTGCCGCGGGATCCGAAGATGGAGGCGCAGGTGTCGAATACTCTGCAAACGCTGCGGCGGCAGCATGTACTTCAAGAAAGTAAAGGCGGCAAAGTTCTGGGTGAATTCGAAGGTATTGCCGTTGTACAGCGAGCCGATGGCCTCGGAATAGATCTTGCGGCAAGTCACAAGGAGAGGTAGAAAACCGGTGGCATCTCGACAATCCTCGCGAGGTATTGACGTTGCTTGCACTGCAGAATGGTATGAGCAGTCGATGTGGACACCCGGATTGTCGATCCTCTCAGGATGTCGACAAACGGAATGCAAGATGCGACTCTTGGGGTTGGCGGCTTCCAGATGGAGAGTGTTGCCGCCAAGGACCATGTCGTAGATGATCAGGCGGACATCATATGGCAGCTTGGCGAGGAAGGCACAATCCAGCTGCTCATCAGTTCGCTGTTCTGATTCCAGCGATGAGAGGACCTGTACTCGGTGCCATAACGATTCCTGCGCGGGATCCAACGGACCAGTGAGTGTTCGCTGCCGCCGGGGTCGTGCAGAGTGCAGATACGTCCCGAAGGGAAGTCCTCGATATGGCTCAATCTGGCGATTAGCCCACTGTGTGGAAGGATTGATATTGACCCATGTTCGGAGGGCCAAGTCGCCCCAAATGCCTGAGGAGAAGATGGTGAGCGCCGATCCCATCACAAGACAAACACACGCTAGGGCGCACAACTACTCACCCAAGTCGACCATGGCCAGGTTATAAAGATACGAAGAGGACGGAGAATCAGGATCTTTTTTCACGCTGGCTCCAGTTTTGGCCGGAGTAGTAGCAGCATTAGCCAAAGCGGCAGTGTCGCTGGATACGAGGCGCGACTTTTCGGCGGCATCACACATGGTCATGAGCAGGCGTCCGCTCGCCATGAACGACCACGCGAACAACGTGAGAGGAGGAGTACAGGAGGGAGAGTACAGTAGCCATGGTGGCGCTGGTCTGCTGCCGGGAGGTTAGGTGTCAGACGGAACGCCCAGGCGCTGGGCAATTGAGTTCGTGGCCACGTCCTCATACCGTCGTGGAATTGCGTGATGGCTGACCAGAAGCGAGCCTCGACGCAAGGCATTCCTGACCCACGACTAAAAGCACGACCAAGCATTCGACTATTCTTGGCATATACTTCATTCCACCACGCGCGACATGTTCTTTTCCTGTGGATATCGACGCTGTCGGCGAGCTCGAAAGGGGCGGTTGTTCGTATGGGAGCCAAACAGCTGCAATTCGCGCACTTCTGACGTGGCCTGGCCGCTTCCCTCAGCCGCCGATTTCCTGCAAACCTTCGTCCTGCCACACAACATGGACCTCCCATGGCAGAGCTCCTTGCATGAAGGTGCATCAACTTCTGCTGACCATAGTCCCACGCGGATCACACGGTACCTGCAGCACCAGGAAAACTATGGACGGTGATGACGACGAAGGTTCATGGAAAAGTGCATACGCAGCACGACCGCCTATCAAACGGCTGCATAGAGACTATACAGTTTCAACCAGCTTCATCTGACCCGAAATATACGAATGCCACACCCTGATGCTCCTACGCCGTTATTCCATGCTTCTTGTGGATATCAATGACCTTCTGCACCTCTTCGTAGCTGCCCAGGAAGATACCGCTTCGGTCGTGGATGTGCTCGGGTACCACCGTCACCATTCGTCGCATCTTGCTGTCGACCGCTTGACCGCCAGCTGCACCTCGTATTAGCACTGTGCCCATTGGTGGGATAACAAATATCTGTGAAGGATATCAAACAGGGTCCTTAGCTTACCATTCTCGAAAACCATGGCCATCGGTCCGCACTCGTACAAGATCCGCAGCTTGCCCTTGGGCGACTTCTTGTCGGCTGGATATGCGAAGATGCCGCCGTACAGCAGCGTTCGGTACGCATCGGCCACCATCGAGCCGATGTAACGCGCAGAGTATGGCTTCTCGGCCTGCTTCAGGCTCTCAACCCACTCCTTCACTGGCTCTTCCCAGTACTTGCTGTTACCCTCGTTGCAACTATAAATCGCGCGCTTCTTGGGCATCTGCATGTCGGGGTGAGTGAGGATGAACTCGCCCAATGCATTGTCCATGGTGAAGCCGTTGACCGCGCCTCCCTTCATGGTCAGCACCAGCTGTGCCGAAGCACCGTACATGGTGAAACCAGCTGCCACGAGATCGGTGGCTGGATGAAGCAGATCCTCCTTGGTGCCTTTAACACCCTCCTTCAGTCTGTAGATACCGAAGATGGTACCAACAGACACACCGGCATCCAAATTGCTGCTCCCATCGATTGGATCGCAGGCCACAGCGTATCGAGCATCTGGATGGTCAAAGACGATTGCTTCCTCGTTCTCCTCGGACACCAACACCTTGACACGGCCGCAGGACCGCATGGCCGCGATGAAGATATCATTGCCAATCACGTCGAGCTTTTTCTGGTCATCTCCGGTCGTGTTCGAGGATCCTGCCAGGCCGGACAGGTTGATAAGCGAGGCTCGCCGGATGTAGTACGCTATCGACTTGAAGGAGAACTGCAGTGCGTGGCACAAGAGGCTGTGAGAATGTCAGCACGCAACTACCATTTTCGAAAAACTCAGCACCTACGTGAAATCACCAGTCGCTTCCGGATGCTTTGCTTGCTCTTCACTGAGGTATCGCGAGAGCGTGACGATCTCGGTGTTGATGGTCTCCTTGCCCACCGCACCGCCTTCGCCGTTGTATGCCATTTTTGCGTGTTGTGCTTGCTAATCTTCTCGAGGATGGGTTTCGAAATGTGAGACTCGCGCAGAGCAGTTTCTCGACAGGAACAGGCAGGCAGAAATATTGACGAAAGTATGGAGCTGCGATCGGCTGCAAGCTCAGTATGATATCAGAGGTGGAGTATCAACAACTACGCAGACAGCGGTACCAACTGGATCTGCTGACAACTTCTACAATCCTGGGAGGTCGAGGGAAAAGGAAGGGGAGAAGGAGAAGAAGTGCCCCCTGGTCTACGGAAAAGAGCTATTAAGGTATCCTTCATCCTCTCTTTGCCGCGGTCCCTACAACCGCCGCCTGCCAATGCCTTTCTGTACGGCTAATGATCAAAACTTACCAGTGACGCGCCTGGAGGAGGGGCAGAGGGGCACCCCAGTCCGGTCCTCTCCGCAAACTTTTCCTGCTTGTTCCGACGTTCACGCGAGCTCCGGCTTATGATGCGGCTCAGTATCAGCGGTGGATCAGCGTCAACCAAGGCCAGCGTGACCTGCAAATACGTATGTTGATATTGGTATACCTGATAGCGGAAGTCTAGACGTCATCGTCCCTGCTAACAAGTAGGACGGTGGTCTGGGTCCACCGAAGAGCGTCTTATCGCCTCCGTGTTATCACATCGCCTTGCGTCCGAAGCCCACGGCCATTATCCGAGCGGCGATGAAAAGGAGTCCCGCCAAGAGCAAAATAGATCCCGTGAACGCTTGGAGGCCGACGAAACCGCCACTGCCTCTCAGAATAGCTCCTGCTATCGGGTTTCCAATCAAAACTCCTGGAGAAGCTGTGAAGGAACCCATCCCGACGAATGATCCATATCGCTTCAGATCGCCCTTCATGAGTGTTATCGCTGCTGGAGGTGCCATTCCTAGAATCACACCGTACATGGCGCCGTAGAGCACAGCAAAAACGATCAGGCCAGCTTCGTTTTTGATTGCGATCCAGCAGAAAACGAGCACGCTGGAGACCAGTGTGCTAGGTATCAGCATGTTCAGGGGACCGATCTTGTCTGCGAATAGACCTGGACCGATACGGCCTACAATGGCGCCAGCTTGCAGAATGGCGACCAGGCTGGAATCGAAATGTCAGCCTCTTCCGTGTGGGAAGTCTTAGTTTGTGGCAGTACTCACTAGAATGCTATGGTTTCTCCGGCGATTCGACTTTCCAGAGCGTATGTTCCAATGTAGTTTCTCGGGATCCAACTGTTCGATTATCAGTCATCTCTCCAACTGGATTCAGATGCGACGAGAACTGCTTACAGGCCCATGAAACCCCAGAACAGGCCAAACCAGAACACTGCAAGGGGAACGTTGTTGAAAAAATCAAGGTCTATGAGCTTCCTCGATTGGCCAGCCGGAAGCTTGTTCTTCAACAGCACGTTGGATGCTATACCGAAGAAAAGGGCAATGAAGCCGATAACACGGACCGCCCATCCAAAGCCGACTTTGGGCTGAAGTTCTCGAAAGACGATTGGAAAGATGAGGCCGCCTATTCGTTGTGAGCTTGCGTCAGAAGCTATACCACGTTCTGCACTCACCAACGCCGGCGCCGGCTCCAGCTACGCAAGATGCGAATGCTCGTTTCTTCACCCAGTATTGCGGTAGAATGCCTGTGCGGGGACTTAGCAAACGGCGGATGCGAACAAGAGCCTTGACCCATCAACAGCTTACCTGTCGTTGGAATGAAGAGAAGACCACAACCAATGCCGATGAGGACACCTTGAGCCAGGATTGCTTGCCAATACTCATGGCAAAGACTGGCCGATCGTTAATGGCAAATTTTGCGTACGACACGACGACCTCACCTCGTCATCATAAATCCAAACACCACCATGAAGTTACCGACCAAGTTCAACACGCGAGAGTATCCGGCGTCGAAGAGCGGTCCGCTCAGCACACCCACAAAGACCAGCAAGAAACCCTGCAGACTGCCGATCCAGGAGATTTGACTAGGTGATTTGCCAGAGAGATCGGTCACCTCGTAGTACGTTTGGAAGACACCATAGCTGTTCACGATGCCCCAGGTGTTTGCCCACAACCCAAACGAGCCGGCCACTTGCAGCCAGCAGATAAGTCCCCCATCGACTGGGCCGGGTGGCATTGGTGGGCCTGCGGGTTTGGGAGGCTCTGCTTTTGTCGCCTCTCCATGACTATGGTCGACGCTCTTGCGTTTTCCGTCAGTATACGATGCCAATGTCCCAGTATCCTCTTTCAACGACGGCGCAACCTCGTTCGGCTCGCTTTTGTCGTCCATGCCAGGCAGGAGAGATCTCAGTCGATAGCCAGAAGACCCGGAAACAAGATTAGACCTTGGATTGACCTTGGCATACTCTATTTGAGAGGCGTTCTTCGTTCAAGAGCCTTTATAATCGACCCTGGCATTTTTACCAGCTCAGCCCTCCGCACACACCCTATACCAGTACGCATCGCGAAGGATTGCGATAGCGCCTTGCCCTGCACGTACAGCAGGGCGTACTTTTTCTACAGTACATTCGCGAGCGCGGAGATGTTCGATAACAAGCCAATGTCGCTTGAATTGCTTTCATGCGGTTCTTCTGTATGGAACGTACCGTTAATTGCAGCATGTTTTGCTGGTCAGTTCGGGAAAGTTGCGAAGCTGTCGAACTGGATCGAGTTGGGTTTGCGTCGCGCTTCCTACTCTATGTGGCGGATTTCGCTGTATGGCGCTCAGGCTAGGACTTTGGGCTCAGGGCTTTTGGGCATCCTGATTCGAACTCGGCCTTTTTACTCTCGACGATGTTCCTCGACACTTTTTGACATGCCAGCCTGGAGAGCTTGAGAAGTGCGTCACATATCAAGCATATCGTGCAACCACGACAATGAAGGAGGCTGATGAATGAGGTTTCCATATGGCTATACTATCGTGTTAACTCAACGCAGGATACTACAGCATCTCCAACAAGACACCAGGAAATACTCAACCGCTGAATCCATACCACCGACCCCCATCACGCCCAATACACATCCTCCAACGACACCAACAACCACGACGGATCACTCTCGCTCCAAGCCTCAAACCCAAGCCGCCTCCAATGCCTCGTCAACCTCTCCCCAGCATCCTGCACATCGCCAATCCTCCCCCCACCCGCATCCCCCGCCTGCAACATGACAACCCCCTTCCTCGGCACCTGCAACGCCTTCACCGCCTCGCTTACGGCCACCAGTCCCCTCCCCTTCCCCCTCCACCTCGCCTCCAACCACACCTGATCGATGAACAGCACCACCTCCGCGCGCTCGATCTTCTCGTGCCCCTCCGTGGAGAAAGATTCGTTGGCGAGGTAGTTTTCGATTTTGTCGAGTTTGGTTCCGGGGTGGTGGGGGGAGAAGGAGTGGCACTCTTCCCACATTCTGTTCGGGCTGAGGGTGGGCATTTTGGATTTGTGGAAGAGGTAGAGGTCTATGTGGCCGATGGGGTGGGGGTTGGGGTTGAGGTTCGTGAGGTGGATTTTGGCGGTGTAGGCTTTGATGTTGGGGTGGCGGAGTTGGCAAGATGGTGGGGAGCAGGGTTGGTGGTGGAGGGTTGTCGTGATGTCGGCGGCATTGGGACCGTCCATTGGATGGTTGGTGGGTGTTGACATTGTGAAAGTGGACTTTTTGGTAATTGGCATCTGATGATTGTGTTTAGGATCTGAGATGGATCGATCCGGACTCGATCCAGGAAAGACTCAAGGAGCTTCACGTGGCAATGGCGAGGTTGCACGTGCTGTCGCTGGGGCTTCTTGCTTCCCTTTGTGTTGCAACGAGATTCAGAGTCGATCTGAAGCAGGAAGGTCACTAAGACAGTCAACACTGACCGACGAGACGCAGGAACGATCTAGCCGCTTGAAGCAGGAGCCTCCTAAGATTGCTCGGTTCAGTCCCCAACTCTGCTGCTACGACCAAACGCATCAAGCGAGGTTCCATCCCAACGTTGAGGGAGAACGTCGAAGTGTCGAACACGTTGAATAGCAGGTATCCTCACTATTATCACCTCGCGAGCCGAGGAACGACGTGGCTGGACAGAACGCACACCAACAACCACCACCAAGTACATTTATCGCCTGGGTGATGGTACAGCAAGGAGACAGTATATCATCTCAACGCGCCATCTGGAGGGACAACAAGGCTCATATCTCACCAACGGCCGGGCCAGGACGAGGCCGAAATGACATTCGGCAGCACGACTCGCTTCCAGTATCTCCAATGCTCCAAGAACGACTGTGCCTCGCTGGGACTGATTGATCTGCTCGAATGTTGATGGTGCATTGAGATCACAGACCGTCACTCGAACCTCGATTGTGCAGCGCCTGGATTCTGGGAACCATGGTAATACCACTTCGCGACTTGGCTAGATGTAGGTCAAGACTGCTTTGGTCCAGAGCTCAAGTGTAAGTTGTTGATTCCATTATCTCCTTCCAATACGTCTGGTCGAGGATAAATGCTTGGTTTGGTTCTTTGACACGAGAGCTACATTTATTCACCTACCAGCTTTTAAGCTGTCCCCTGATCGCTTCTGCTTGTACATACCCACGGCTTCTGAAAAGAATTTTGTTTATTCACCTACAAAAGAAATATCCTGAATACTCGTGCGCTTTAAGACTTTTTCAGAAATATAGCAAATATGGTGTCTCCGCCTCCTGATTGATTATGCTTGCCTGCTGCTTTCAGAAGACGGAATTCGTGAATACTAGAGCATGGGAATTCGAGGTGCTTTTGATTCATATGTTCCTATTGTGCTATGGCTGATCTATAACTAATGCCTCTCTTTCTATACGGAGTTCTTTTTCTTTCTTCTTTATACAATCAACCTCGACCCAACACCATCTCTCATCCTCTTCGCCATCACCAAGACGACGCAGCCTTCTTACACTTCCACCTATCCCCACGACTCATACTACGACCAAGCCCCTCTACAACCTCTCCACCCCTCCACCGACTCGCTCTCTCCGAAACCATGGACTTGAAGCAGACCGAGAAGAACGTCAACGACGTCGTCGAATACGTCAAGAAGCTCGAGGCAGAGCAGCCCAACCCAGAGGGCAACGAGCACCTTCCGAAGGAGAGCGCGGCACGCCAGGA
The DNA here is from genome assembly GCF_010093935.1 of Zasmidium cellare ATCC 36951. Lineage (NCBI taxonomy): Eukaryota > Fungi > Ascomycota > Dothideomycetes > Mycosphaerellales > Mycosphaerellaceae > Zasmidium > Zasmidium cellare. The sequence continues at coordinate 352,822 of NW_022986977.1, forward strand.
GCTGCGCAGCGAGGTGAAACCTCTTCTCGAGAAAGTCCACAAGGACTACAGCAAGCTCTTCTGCGAGGCGTACGAAGAGCATGACCACGCCAAGGCGGTGAAGCTGAAGAAGCTGCTGGTCGAAATGCTCACCTCGTTGCGCAGCAGCGATTGAGCAAGCACAGCGCTAAGAAAGGGGTTCGGTGAGTGCGCGGTATCGGCTTGATAGGTTGGTGTTCCAGGACTAACAGCAATGATAGCGGTGTGGCCCTGCGTTGAAATGACACCTCTAATCATCGACTCCTTACTATCATCAACTACACAACAGCATCGAATTACCGCTTCCATCGACTACTCACCACCCTTGACTACACCCCATCATCAACGAGAACAACCTCACAAACCACCAACACGGCATATCTGCGGTGATCGACCAAGCATACCAGCCTCGCCTGAGCAAGGAGCGTGAACGCCCTTGAGCGTGCTTGCAGACTCTTCTCCCAGCCAACGGCTGCGTCCATGCCACTGCGATATCCTATGAGGCTTTACGAGAAAGGGAGACAGGGAGACGACGAAGCTGCAATGGAGGCAGCCAAGTGGGAATAGGGCAAGAAGCATGGTTTCCGCATCTTTGGCCTCTTCTGCCCCTGAGAAGGCTGGTGAGTTGAATTGGCTTGCTTCTTGCCTCTAGCTCCTATCTACAGAATGAATGAATGGGTGTCCTATCAAACTGTGCTCTCGTTTCTCCTGGTCCTGCTTTCAACAATGTGAGCCGTGCATTCCTAGTATCGCGACTAATGATGCCCTGAAGACAATCCGTTCTTACCTATGCCTGATGAGCAGCTTCCAACATCGACTGACTGCTCAACGAGTAGGTAATTTTCTCACTTCATATGTCTCTTCAAATGACCTTTAGCACGGAATGCCAACACTATAACGAGAACTATGATGAGGACACCACATCCGCGTACGACCCAAACATAAGCTTTAGTATCGCCCTTTAGACCTAGGATTAGAAAGACCTCGAGAACTAGGTAGACCAGAGTAGCGAAAGATATATCTAACCTACTTTAAGGTACTACAATTCCCTAGAGCGCTCGGACATTAACATCTGCTACTAAAACTAGCGTATGTATAGCTATGAATCCATCCTCGCTGCTATATCGCCGTTCTTTGTAGCTGTTTACCAGCCCTTTTGTGGTACGGCTAGTCCGGGATTGCTCGCGGCCTGGCTGACGACTGTATAAGAGTTGAAGTACAAGGAGATGTGGCTCTACGAGGATGATCGCGATGCTGTCGAGGGCATGCTAAGACATGTCTATGGCCTCGACGCCAGCGGTGCTGTGACAAATCCAGGAGTCTACTTCTACCTCCGCCTGTTCACGGTCGCAAGCAAGTACAACGTGCCTACACTGCTCGAGGAGGCCGTGGAAGCTGTCGAGGAGAGACTTGCGCCGGCCACGAGTGCAAGCTGGTTCCCCGAGGTCGTCTACCAGATCTACGAGGAGCTTCCGGTGCACCAGCGGGAGCTTCGAACTGTCGTGACAGACATCTGCCTTCGGGATATACACAAGCTGTTCAAGACGAAGCAGTTCAAAGAGCTGCTCATGGACATTCCAGCGCTTGGGATTGATGTAATGCAGTCTGTGCTTGAGGAAAGCTACGACGATGAGGATGTGGAGGAAGAGGACGACATGGAGGCTTGAAAAGATGAGAGTACTACACACACCTTGCCGCAGACGAAAGAGGAGGCAACAACTCATATGTCAAGTGAGCAGGCGGGCAGTGATGACGACGATTCGAATTCGCCATGGGGCGATCCTGCGAACGCAGTATGGGTCTCATATGGTTGTGAAGGAAGCGGCAGAAGCGAATTAAGTTGAGGATTCAGGAGTGCAGTACGTGGAAGGCGACTTTGTAATAAGTATCGGCACAGATATTGCATTCCCGAGATGTATCCTTCGTGTAGACGCACAATACCACGCCACTGTGATACAAAGCTCGTGCATGCAGCACAGAGCTCCCAAAATGTCGGTGGCTGGGAGCTTGAGCGACGCTGGGATGTGAGTGAATGGTGGACTGCTGCCGTTCAGCTCGGAGCTTTCTGCACACGCAAGCCGACCCTGCAGGAGAGCAGCGTTCAAGCTCCAGTAGCGTGTCAGTGTCGTGAGACGCTCAGCGGACCTCCGACGTGGCTGCATGGTGGACGGTTTGCACAAGCATTCTGGGCGACAGATGCATCGGTGAGTACGGCGTGATCGCCAATGAACGGGGGCCACGCTGGTGCGGTGGGACTCGCATGCGAAGGAGCGATGGGGGTCGAGCATGGCTGGTGCCCGTCTGGCTCTGAGCTTGAAGAGATTGGACGAAAAACACGTGATGGGCGGTGCACATGCGATGAGAATGGCTGGATGGTGGTGGTGATGATGGTGTTGATGGAGCAGAGGTCGTCGAATAGCCGCGGCTCGATTGGTGGTGATGATTGAAGATGGCGGGTTGATTCGTGGTGGTGGCCGGTCGCGGTTGCCCTGGCACCGACGCGCTTGGGGTTGTTTGGCGCTAAGCACAGCTCAAAGGGCCAGCAACAAGAGCGCGGGCCCCCGGCAGCTTCATCATCACTCACTGCCACTTTCATCCACCACTCCCACCGCTGCATCCGCCTCTGCTTGCTTGCTTGCGTGCGTCGTCTGCAGCATCCCTCCACCCAATCGCCCGCCTACAAGAGCCCCAGAGCTGGCAGCCGTCGTTCTCCTCCGCTTCCACACCCTCCGTCTCAGACACAGCACCGCTCCATAGCTCTGCTTGTCTGCCTTCCATCTCGTAGATTTGGGAGGCCTTCAAGTCGAGTCCCGAGCTCGTCACGCTGGATTTCGACGCCCGAGTTCCGTGAGTCTTGACCCCATCGCACACGCGTCACCCGCCCATCACTGACATCCTCCTGCAGAGTCCCGTTCAGCGTCTTTCCCTCAACATACAAGAATCAAGAGGAGACTGCCGAAGTCAAGACTGACGAGCGCGTAACTGTTGAAGGCGCTGGACGGGAAGATCGACGTGAGCGATACACCTCTCAAGCCGGCCCTTCTTCCCGTCGAGACGACCGCTACCGCGAGGACATCCGCATCTCTGAACAAGACCGCTATCGCTCCGGCAGAGACAACAGGCGCGAGGACATCCGCATCACCGAGGATAACCGCTACCAAGGTATCGGCCGCAACCAAGAGCAGGACCGCGTCGACACTCGTGTAGAGGTAGACGTTGACCGCCAGCGGTAAGTCTGCCCATGCCATGCCATGCCCCCATCCTCTCCCCCTCGTACAATCCCTACACCGTGTTCTGCACAGCACACCACACACCACACACCACGCACGAGCCCCCTGAAAACGGCCCTTGGCAAACACGCTACGGCCTAGCGCCCCCGTAGTGTGTTGTCGTCGGAGCAACGCTGGCGCCTCTTCTCACCATTGTGTCCCTGCCGTGTCCCATCACTGCTCTGGGACATCTTCCCTGCTGGCATCACCGCCGCTGACCCTCATCAACCATAGTTATCGGGAGCCTTACCAGAGGTACACCGACGCCCAGATCGACGTTCAGGACCGCACCTACGACCGCGAGTACCCAACCCGTCACACTCCCGCAACCCAAGTCGATCTCGACACCCGCATCGACATTGCCGAGCGGGACTACCGAGACCGTACTACTCCATTCACCGAGGAGTACAGAGCTTCTCGTGGTTGGCAAGACCAGTCGACCTCCCCACGCGACTACCCAGCCGACGGTTACGCCGAGCGTGACACCGTCCGCTTCGACGACAAAGTAAGAGTCGAAGACCGCACCGTCGACGCACCAGCCGAAGGTCGTCGTCACCGACTTGACATGGGATATTACGACGAGGACGGCCACTACCACTCCTTCCGTCACGGTCTGCACCGCGCTGCTGACCGCGTCCTGCACCCATTCGAGAGCCACGAGCGTCGTCACCACGGTGGTGTCGTTGAGCGTGAAGAGGACGTTGTTGTCAAGGACCGCGAAGTCACCATGAGCGCCCCACGCTACTCCGGCGAGCGCGAGTACTCGTCGTCTCGCTACGTTCGCCCAGCCGGTGCCCCCAACACCATCACCATCCCCTGCCACCACATCCGCATCGGCGACCTGCTCATCCTGCAAGGCCGCCCATGCCAGGTCATCCGCATCACCACTTCCGCCCAGACTGGCCAGCACCGCTACCTTGGTGTTGACCTCTTCACCAAGCAGCTCCACGAGGAGTCATCGTTCGTCAGCAACCCAAGCCCATCCGTCATCGTCCAGAACATGATCGGTCCTGTCTTCAAGCAGTACCGTGTGCTCGACATCCGTGATGATGGCCGCGTTGTTGCCATGACCGAGACTGGTGATGTGAAGCAGGGCCTTCCCGTGCTTGACCAGAGCAACCTGCTCAACCGCCTCATCGACACCTTCAACAACGGTCGTGGCAGCGTTCGTGTTCTCGTCATCAGCGACGAGGGCCGTGAGCTCGCCGTCGACTACAAGGTCGTGCATGGTAGCAGACTGTAAATGTCCAAGGTGAGGTCATCGAATCCTTACCGTTCAAAGCTCTTTGCTGACTTCAATCCAGCATGAAACCACATGATCTGCATACATTAATGCCGCAACGCAAGCGATAAAAGTCATTGTAAAGGGGTCGTTGAGGAGGTCCAATTCTTGATGTGCCTTTACTGCATGACTTCAGACGGAGGGATGGAAAGCTCACGACTGGACAAGGTGTCGTCAGATGATGATGTCTTGTGTAGGAGCGAGGACGAGAAAAGGATTGGACAGATTGTGAATAGCACGTACATTGAATGATAATGGGTGTGTCGTCTCTGTACATTGAAACATGTTCCACCAAGAACTCAGTGCAGGATTGATCTGCAAGGTGAGATGGTCAAAGTATTGGATCTGAGAAGTTTGAAGAATGATGGCAGCTGACGTGGGATTATGCCATTGGGGGTGGAGTCAACGACATGGTGAGCCTGAGGTCTTCTCATCGATGACTACTCTTCAGCCCCAGCTGCAGGGACGCCGTCCTGCGGAGCCTGCGGTGCAGTTCGTTCAGAAAAAACAAGCTTTCGTTCAGGATCCAACCTCACCTCAGGTTAGGTTAGGTTTCAAGTTTTCTGATTTCCTGCGGCCGGGCGGGCGAATGAATACGCTCTCTCGGGCGTGAGCGAGCGCAGCGCAAGCTGTGCAAGTGTAAACTACATCATCCATCCATCCTGGGTACCGATGCAGCTAAAACGGCGAAGTGCTTCCGCTCGCTCGCTGCGCTGGAGGAGAACATTGAATTATGGATGCCTAGGTGGTGGTGTGGCTTTGAGCGGTAGTGTTCGCGACGCGCATATCTTGTGGTGCTACTTTACGAGGGCTGTGTTTGAGGTAGGTGAAGGTGCGAGCGAAAACGAATGTCTCGTACTGTAGTCGCTCGCAGATGGGTGCAGGATGGATGCCTGACGGAATGCTTCTGGTTTGAGTTGTGATTGGTGAGTTCGCCTGTGCATACATAGGCTGGTTGAGTCTGTTTTTATGCACAGCTTGCTTGAGCTTGCGCTTTGTCGGTCGCCGAAGATGGGGTGGGCGAGGGTTCGGTGTTGTCGACGTGGTGTTGCGGTTGGATGGTGAGCGGACAGGGTTCTTTGGTTTGGTTTCGTGGGAAGGCTGATGATCCTCTTGTTCGGCTGCGGAGCGAGGATGAGTATGAGTATGAGTGAGTTAGGTAGTCGCTTGCTTGCTTGCTTGCTGTTGGTGGGTGGGGTGGGTGGGTATAAGAGACTGGTGGGTGACCTTGTTCTGGGCTTTGGAGATATGTTCATTCATATTGTTAAGTTGGTTTGTACGACGACGAGTTGCAGTCTCTTTTGCCTGACTTACATTCTGTGCAACGGAACGAATTCTGATCTACGCCATCCGAATCCTACACAAACCTCAACACGTCTCGTCATCCAAACATGTCCTCCTCCGACAAACAAACGACGAAGACCAAAAAAGACCTCGCAAACCAAAAAAGCGTTCTAGCTCTAATCCTCACCTCGAGCGTCGCGCCCGTAAATTTCGCTCTCCGCTACCAAGGCGAAAACAACGGTAGTAGTCGCCGGTCTTCCTCCACGTACACCTACCGTTCCTCGTCACTCGACCAACAAGACCCAACAACGACAAAATCCATGAGGAGATCGGGCACCGGCGGTTCGTCCTACACTACTCAGGGATCGTCTGCATCCTAGTCTGAGGACCCGGTTGTGGCTGCGATGGAATCGCGGGTACGGCTGTGTGGGCTTGCGTCGAGCTGTCTAAGACTACGATACTCACCTCGCCGTCTCGTGGGGTGCCGGTTTGCTTGTTGCGGGTTAGAAGAGCGCCTGGTCGGACTTTGCTGAGGAGGAAAACCTCTCGCCAGGCGGGTTGGTTTTGCGTTTGCTGTTCCTGGGCTTCGACGTCTTGCTTGACGACAGCGCGGAGGGTTCGGCGCTTCTCGAGATACTTGTATAGGCCGATGCAGAAGGCGATGAAAATCATGGCGAGGCCTAAGATGACGCCGACGATGATCGTGGGTTGGGGGCCGGAGGCTGCGGATGTGGCGCCCATGGTTGGTGAGTGGGGAGAGTAGACCTGCTACCTTTGTTGAGTGGAGGATTGACTGTTGGTGTGAGATCTCTGGAGCTTTCGCCGGGAAAGCTGAAAGGAGAGTGAGAGGAGAGGGTTGGTGTGAGAGATTTGACGAAGGGAAAGGAATTGGTTGATGTGCAAGGCGTGTTGGCTTATGTATGTTGACGGGGGGCTTGAAGGGCATTGTGGGAGAGAGATAAAGGAGTGAGGAGAAAGAGGCTTTGTTTGGGATGAAAGAATGGCTTGCTTTGACAGAAGAAGACAAAGAATCTTGAGGAAGCATTCTGAGGACGTGAGGTTTGGACTCCAGGTGATGGGCGATCGAGCGTGCCAAGGTATCGACTAGATCTGGCGTGTCGGATGCATCTCTTTTCTCAAAACATTTTGCCTTCTCAAGTGTTTCGAAATCTTGGGGTGTTTCATGACGGACTGCGGCATTGATGCGAGTGAGATCTCTCCATCGCAACTTGAGTCTACCCTCGGTGTCCCACCCAAAGTGGAACATTCATCCATATTACTCCTTAGCCATCTAAGCAGCTTGGAGGGCAATTCGCAGCGTAGTCGATGGTGAAAAGTCGGAGAGATGGCACTTCCATTACGGCACAGGACGTTCCATTTTGACCGAAGCACCGAGAATACGCTGTCGAGGTCGTTGCCAGCGTACGATGTGAGAGTCTGTTCGGTGCCAGTCTGCCAGCCTGTGTCGCAAGCGCGGCATATCCATCGAACACTCGACTCACGTGGATGAGGAGTTCAACAAGGAGACGCTCTGCCATTGGTCCTCGAAACGCCAGTCCAATGTGTCCGCGATATACCAACAATGGTGTTCCCTAACTCCTCGCTGTGGGGTGTTTAGGCCTGAGATTGGTTCCATTTGAAGTGACCACATTTCGTCGAGGGTGTGGTAGTTCCAGGATTTCTTGAAGTTCCTTGCAGCTATTTCTCAACAATCCCTCGTCCATTCCTTCTTCTCTACACCTGGACTGATGCCTGGGCTCATAGTTGAGTATTGGACGGGTATCCGCGTATTAAAGGCATTCACACAGTCGTGACTGGGCCATTCTCCTTGCGTGAATCAGGGAGGTGTTGGAAGGGTGGCGGGCGTGAACAACACTTAATAACGAGGATAGTAAGAAAGCTTCGGTTGGCCTTTACCTTCACCAACGAGTCGATCAGGGTGAAAGCTTGTGTGGGCTTACTTTCTTCAACGTTGCTTGGACTCTGGTTTCCTGGGTTCTCTACTATTTCGAGAGGCTGGTCAGTCCTGCTCCTGAGTCTCATTTCTGTGGCGAAGTTAGTGTTTCAAGCCCTTGAGCGGATTTGCCTCCGTGACCAAAGCAGTGTCCGGACCCTGCCAGAGTTCAGGGACCTTGATGATTGCCTTCCTGGATCCATCAAGTCGGTACAGTCCAAGTTGAGGGAAGGTTAAGACGCCGAACCCGGGCAAAGCAATTTCAACGATGATGGATGACTGAGATGGCCATCGTTACCAGAAACCTGGGGTCTGGGATCGAAGTGGATTAACGTAATCATCAGAGTCATGGACGAGAGCATCTTTGCAGCGGCTCGGTGCCACTGGTCTTTTCCCTTGGGTTTGCGAACCAATAGAGATAGCAATGGACCACCGGAATGGCCATCAGGATGTCGGAAGCAAGTCCATCCATTCTTCTTCGATCGTCATCGAAAGTAGGCGTAAGAAGTAAGACGTGTCGATTAGTGCCGATGACAAGTCGCTGAGCACATTCATATGATTCGATCGGAGCGTGAAGATTCTGTATAGCCGCGGTGTTCCTAGTCTTCCTGCTGCACCAAATCGAGAAACAGAGACGGGAGGGCGGTGTTTTGAAGACGATGCCGTGGCAGCCTGCGGACTCGTCCTCTCGTAAAAGCTTGCGTGAGCGAGTGGAGATGGAAAGCTTCCGCGAATGAGAATTGGCATGGTAGTACTTCTCTCGTAAGGGGTGCATTTCGGCGTGAGGCCAAGAATTGCGAATCGGCACAAATCGCACAGCCTCAGGTGAAGTCTGGCCTTTGTTCGTGGGCGGGGCCAAAGAGGCTCAGCAGGTGGTGAAACTGCCTCAACCCACAAGCTGAGTTGGCACGGCGTGTGGAGGCCCACGGCCGGTCCAAGTGTTTTGTGGGCACTTTTTTTTTGGAGATGCGCTGTGGTTTGCAGATCGAACCTCTCGGGCTCTACCGACTACGAGAGGAGTGAGTGGATGTTCGTCGGCGGCGGCTGCGTATCGTCGGGGTCATTTGATCGTCAAAGGTCTCGACTGACAGCAAAGATAATGCCGAGTGTATGCGAGTGCTATGGGTAGCTGTAGGCCCGGCGCTGTCGTGCTAGGCGAGTGCAATTTCGACTTTGAACGTTGATGGCCTGCGGTGTGCGCTCGTGCAATGACAGGAGGTCGTTCTGTGGTAGAGGTGCGCTGCACGTGGTGGACGGCTCTGCCAATGGGCAAGGAGTGCAGCATTTGGCGCTCGGGAGCAGAGATATGCCTAGCCGGGCATGCCGGCCGCTGTGGGTAAATAGAAGTGCTCGTGAAGAGCACGGTGGTACATGGTGTGCGGTACAGCAGACATGCCTGTGACGTCTCTGAACAATAATAATGACATGGGCGGTGGTGTTGTTGCTGTACGAGAGCGATGTGTTATGGCCCGGCAGGAACCGTAATGGGCCAACAACTGTTACTCAGAATCACCAGGACCAGAATGGCACGAAAGCACGCGACTTAGAGAGCAAGATGAGGCGAGGAATGGGTTGATCAGCGTGATCGGAGAAGTGGTTTGCGTGCTTGTGAAAGAAACGGCTCGGTGATAGACGTGAAAGACATGGTGGCTCGACTGTATCCACGACAATAAGCGGAGAAAATGTGCATAATTTTTCGGTGTCTTGGTTGTGGATTGTGTGTCTCTCTGGTTCAAATTTGTGGACAACACTACAAGAAAACCTCGTCCACAGCCCTGGTCAGGCTCTGCAGCACGCCCATCCATATCATCCATCGAGACGCACAACGTGTCTCTGCTCTCATGTAATAACCGCACGAGCAAGGAAAGCGCTCCACTCCGAGCCGCCCGCATCGCATCGCAGCACCGAGCGCGCCCCACTGCATTGTCGAAGGTTCTGAATGCTTGGGAGTCAGACGTCTGCGCACCATCCCGGTCTTCGATTGCGACCACGCAGCACGTACGCACGCGTAGCACTCGCCAGATGCATGTGCAATCGCACGTTTCGTCTGGCTATCCTTTCTTTCTTTAGGACCCGACTCTGCCCCTCTCTCGCTCTGTCGTTGTTGATTCTTTGTTGTTGTCCTCTCCCATATCGCTCTAGGCGGATAAGACGCGGAGCTTATCGCTACTTATCATCAGCAACCCACTGGCTCTGACAGGCACAGTCATACTCGCCCTCCAAAACCCCGAGGTATGTATGATATCGTCCTCTCCAATCCCTCGCAAACAGTGGGCCATTCGTTGCTGACTTCACGCCCGCCAGGCGGCATATCCACACTCGTTAATTGCCTCATCGCGCACCTGTCTGAGCCATCTGCGATCGCCTACCTTCCCAATCGCACACCGCTGCCACCGCCAGTGCACGCCTGCATCTACCCGCCGCTGGAAAATCGCGCTGGCCACGCCGTAGCCTGCAAACTCGCGACGGCAATCCCTCCCGTCTGCGAGTCTCACTGCCACTCGTCCAATGCCCGACCGCCCCCAGCATGCCCGGACCCAGTCCCAGGGCCGCAAACTGCTGCCGCCGCATGCCAGGCCGTCCAAGGCTCCCCCATTGAGAAGAGGCACGAGTTATAATCACGCACACCCCCAATCCCATGGCCAACACCACCACTCGCACTCCAAGTCCGGGTCGGGCTGGAGCAAGAAGGTCGGTGGTGCCGCTGAGGAGGACGCACAGCATATCGAGGAGGAGGAGAGCGGCATGGCGAGCTTCTTGCAGTTCTGGTACGTCCACACAACGTGTCTCGTCGCACGGTCTTGGCGATATTGAGGAAGGGCTTGGCTGACTGTTGATCAGTGCTACCTGCGAGAAGCAGATCTTCACGCCTGGTGCGAGTATCTTGTACTGCTCGGAAGCGTAAGTTCATGTGCACAGAACATCTTCGTAGTACTTCCCCTAACATTGTGATACAGCTGCCGTCGGAAAGATGTCTCTAGGCCACCCTCAATCCAGTCGATAGAGGCTGTGAGGTCACCTTCGATCGTGTCACAGTCCACCTCCTACTTCGACCACCACGACATCCTTCCACAAAGGTCACCAACAGTACTTCGACCCGTGTCTCTTGCCATGTCAGACCTTTCGCTGTCAGACTCGAACTCATTGGCCGAAGAAACCATCGACACAACAGAGCCGGGCCACAACGACTCCTCTCGTTACCTCGAACAGTTCTACGCCGACTTCTCTTCCGCAAACTACGCCAGCGGTACCCGTCGACCACGTACCACCCGCGCCTCGACGGCCACAGACAGCAGCAACATACCCTCGCTAGTACACTCACCAAGCTCCTCGTACGGCACTGTCGCTTCCAATGCCTCATACCGACCCCTCCCACCTCGACACAACCCCTTCAGTGCCACAAACTGCAGTACGAAATCGATCGATCTCGTCCTACCTTACGACACCACCACCAACCACCAAAGCCCTTCGATCAGCCCCACGACCCAACTCCTCAAGGACTCGAGCCTCAAGAGCAGTGCAAGCACCCTCACCTCCTTTCGAGTCGCGGAAGGCAACGACATCACATACGACAAACGCACCCCTCAAGCATCGAGGCGAGGGTCTGCGAAGAGCGAAAAGAAAGCCGATCACTCGCTGAAGCAACTCTTCAGCCATGAAGCCATGAAGGCACCGCCGAGGCAGTGATCAAACTTACTATCTCGCTACTTAGATTTTTACATTTTGGAGGATATACTTTTTATGATACCAAAAATTGGGACATTTGGGAAGAGCGGCATAGCGGGATTTGGCGCTGGTGAATTCAAATCTCCCCTCTGAGAGTTTTTTGGAATTGGATGGGATAAAGGAATGTTGGGGAGAAACAAAAAGTTAGTGCGATTATGTCTTGGGAAAATTGGCGTTGTTGGAACAGGAAGGCGGAAATCGAAGAGAGTACGCCGCCGGTCAAGCATTGGCGCTTTTTGGGATGAATTAAGAAGATCATAAGATTTGATCTGAACCCCCTTATCTAATAATCAATCAGACAGGCTATATGTACTGACTGACACGCAAAGCTTGAAGAAAGAGATCCAAATCTCCCTCTTCAGCGAATGCGTCTTTTTGGAAGTAAAATCATACGATGATTTACATTTTACGATCCACTACCACCACCGCGCTGTGAACTCTCACCCGCTGCAACCTCTACGGATCTCACTTTCGTCTTGACGTCTGCCTGTTTGCCGGTATCGTCGCGCCAGTCCTTCCCACTAGTCGTACCACCGCCTCCCTCGGTGGACGTATCGACCAGCTGCTGATCATCCAAAACCTCCACCTGGCCGAGTTCGGAGCCCTCACCATCCTCGTCCGTGTGCAGCGTCATGAGGGCTCTCTTCGCGTCGATTCTTCGTCTCCAAGGTTTGTACAGCAGGACGGACAACCCGCCGAAAACGACGAAGCTCCCGCAGATGCTCCCGCCGATGATGTCGTAATTGTCGCCCGCCACGTCCACGCCGTCCCAGAAGGGGCCGGAGAGATCCGGGCGGATGGAGTGGATCATGGTGAGGAGCTGCAGGACGCCGATGGTGATGGCGACGGCGACCGTGACGGCTGTGAGGACGAGCTGGTAGTATAGCACCGCGATGGTGTCCTTGGCGAGGCGCGCGGAGGTGTACAGGCTCATCATGGCGGCGCCGTCGAAGGTGTCGAGGAGGCACATGCCGGCGGTGAAGAGGATGGGGAAGATGAGGATGAGCCAGATGGAGGTGCCCTTGGCGGCTTGGATGGAGGAGATCCCGAGCAGGGCGACTTCGGAGGAGGTGTCGAAGCCTAGGCCGAAGAGCACGCCCAAGGGGTACATTTTCCAGGGGCGGTCGACGAGTTTGAAGGTGCGTTTGAGGAGGAGGGTCATGCAGCCGGCGCCTTCGAAGGTGAAGTCGAGGGATTGTTCGGCGCCGATGGGGGCCGCGATGGCTTTTTGGAGTTGTTGGTGGAGTTTGTGGAGGATCCAGCCGTTCATGAGGCCGAGGATGATGAGGAAGGCGGAGGAGACGGAGGAGCCTATGATGCCGCCTACGTCGGAGAAGGAGCCGAAGCGGTCTTGGATGGCGGCGGAGCTGGCGGCGACGACGATGGAGGTGATGATTACGATGGTGGAGTGGCCGAGGGAGAAGAAGGTGCCGACGGTGACGGGGCGTTGGCCTGAAGCGATGAGCCGCCGGGTCATGAGGTCGATTGCTGAGATGTGGTCTGCGTCCAAGGCATGGCGGAGGCCGAGGGTGTAGGAGAGGACGGCGGTTGATACGAGGGCCGTGTGGAAGTGGAGGGTGATGCCGACTGCTATCCATACTACGATTTGAACGACGATGAGGAGGAGTATGATGGCGATAGCAGGGCCTGGGAGTCGTCGTATCCATGGGATTCTTTCGTGGTATTGACCGGCTCTCTTCTTCATGCGAGCCACGAACGGCTGCCGTTCTGCATCACCCTCCATACTTGCCACGCCTCACTCAACAGTCTTGTTGGAGGTGAGGGAAGAAATGTTTTCTTCACGGCATGTAGTCAAAGAGCTGCCATGTCACTGCGGATCTCGATGTCTCGCCAGCACTGCTCCAGTGGGGTCCAGGTCCATCCAGCTGCAACATGGCGGGGTATTGCTGCGGTCAAGCTGATAAGAGATATCGATGTGAGCATGTTTCTCTTGTCCTCGCATCAGTTGTGGTATTTGGCCACACAGAGGCTTGCATTTGTGCCACCAAAGCCAAAGCTGTTCGTCAGAGCGGCATTGACACTGTGTTCCTGAGCGGTATTTGGTACGTAATTGCAGTCGAAATCTTCGGGTGGGTCTCCAGCGTTTTCGAGATTCAAAGTCGGCGGAAGAACGTTCTGTTCGCGAGTTAGTATCGAGTAAGCAGTCGCATATTGGTGGGTTCTTCGTACGTGATTGACGGCGAGAATTGTGAATATAGCTTCAACCGCTCCAGCCGCGCCTAACAAATGGCCAATGGCTCCTTTTGTGCTGCTCATGTTAATTTGAGAGGCATCCTCTTTGACATCTTGGCCAAGCAGAAGTCTCTTGATCGCACGGTTCTCGGCAGCATCCCCAAGGCGTGTGGAGGTTGCATGAGCGTTCACATAGTCAATCTGGGACGGCTTGATCTGAGCATGCTTCAATGCTTGTCTCATCGCCAAGTATGCCCCAGAGCCATCTTCCTGTGGAGCCGTCATGTGGTAGGCATCTGAAGATAGTCCGTAGCCTTTGATTTCTGCATAGATATTCGCGTTGCGGGATCTGGCATGTTCGAGTTCCTGGACATCATTAGCCATGGTCCGTCGAGATGCTTGGTTCTGGAGCCAACCTCAAGAACAACCACTCCAGCCCCTTCTCCAATCACAAAACCAGCCCGATCCCGGTCAAAAGGTCTCGAGGCTGCTGTTGGATTATCATTCCACTCTGTAGCCAGGCTGCGAGCTCTCGCAAAGCCGGCGATTGCCAAGGGATGAATGCACGATTCGGCTCCTCCAGCAACCATCACATCGGCGTCTCCAAATTGAATCAGCCTTGAAGCATCACCAACAGCATGCAGTCCCGTAGTACAAGCAGTCGTAGCGGCATGATTGGGGCCTTTGAACCCATACTTGATCGAAACATGACCAGCAGCCAAGTTAATGAGCAGCCTGGGGACGAACAGAGGCGAAACCTTTCGATACCCAGACTCATGGAACGCAACCGAAGTACTGTAGGCTTCATCCAGATTGCCGATACCTGAACCAATAGTCACACCCGTAGCCTCCAGATCGTCTTGCTTGGTCGGATGCCACCCGGCATCTTCCAACGCTTCTTGAGCAGCAGCGATTGCGTACTGAGCGAATACGGCCATCTGTCTCTCCTCGCTCGCGGGCAGCCAGTCTTTCGCCTGCCATCGTCCCTGTTCGCGGCTTCCCAGCGGAACCAGGCCAGCAACGCGGCTAGGGAGTGTGTCGAATTGGGGGCCTTTGGAGGAAGTTGACTCGATGCCGCTTCCCGAGTCGATCAATCGCCGCCATGTCTGCTTGATGCCGGCGGCGAGAGGTGTGATGGCTCCCAGGCCGGTGACGACGACTCTTCTCATCTCATGTCTTGCTCCTTGAGCGGAGATGGACCGCGAGTCGAAACGCAGAAGAAACTAAGTTTAGAGTTTCCTCGAAACGCCAGAGCACGTGAGACAAGGCAGAACGTTTAACCGGCCTGCCAGACTTCACCTTGTGAGTGCTTCAGATCTCGTGGCGATCAATACAAAGGCATGCTGTTCTTCGGGCGACATGAAAGCAGTCATAACACATTGCTCCTAAGAACTCAGGCCCTCGAGAAGTTCAACTCGATCTCGTTTTCGACAAGCCGGATTGCCATGCTCAAACCCCCCTTCGAAGATCCATTAAAGCGGCAAATGCTGTAGGTAAGACAGGTAGCCATTGTTCAAAGCACAGGTTCAAAACGTAGTACATGCTAAAGGGTGACTCTGGTCTACGCTAAGCGTTTAGCTCAGAACAAGATTGCTCCCCAGCAGCGCCAGATTCAATGCTAGAAAACCCACCGTTCTCCCCCGGAAAGAGCTTCACAGCGTTCGTCGCATTGCCGGAGCCATCGATGTTTAGAGGCCATCCGTATGCGACTAGCGAAGTTGGATCATACGCAAATGCACGCCACATATCTTGCATGTAGCTGGCGAGGCCCAATTGAAACGGCGTCGACATTCCCGTCAAAGGGTGTCCCTCTTTGCTCCCGGATGTTCCGAACAGCATGAGAATATGAGAGCCGTGATCTGCCAAACGGAGCAAGCATCCTGGTCAGCATATACAGTTGTGGACTCGACTTGATTCAGCAGCAGACGTACAAGCGCCCATCCATGACAATGGCGAAAGATTCGTGAAGTTGCCAATGTACTCGTAGCGATATGTAGGGAGACCAATCGCGTGTCTCGACTTGGCTTCAATCGCAGCCGGGCATACGAAATTCTCAATGGTGTATTGTTCGGCTTGCGTTCGATTTGGCCCGTTAGGGTCTAAATTCCTGTCAAGCTGTCGTTCGCCTTCGTTGCGGTTTGTACCAATAATGGCTGTCTGAGAGATTTATCAGCGCAATACGGTGAGCCATACCATCGTCTCGATTCTCACCAAATTGGCAATTTTGCCCTGAAGTAATTGCTGCGTGTAGTTCGCGAAGACGAG
Organism: Zasmidium cellare ATCC 36951; assembly: GCF_010093935.1. Taxonomy (NCBI): domain Eukaryota; kingdom Fungi; phylum Ascomycota; class Dothideomycetes; order Mycosphaerellales; family Mycosphaerellaceae; genus Zasmidium; species Zasmidium cellare. The sequence goes on from NW_022986977.1 coordinate 368,813, forward strand.
GGTTTGATCTGGAATGGGCAAAAATGTCGTGTTGGCCTCGTATTGATGAGCAATGTCGTTGAGAACCGAAGCAGGTATAGTACGCATGCATGCCAGAAGTTGCTGTGTGTCGCCAGAGCAATTCAATTTATCTGATAGATGTCAGTTACAGCCTCTTTGCTTGCAATCAGCGCCCAAACTTACTGGCAATGTAAGTGAAGTTCTTCTGCGCAAAATCAAACGACAGAAAGGACGGTGGTGCGAACACGCTGCCAGAACTGCTGATATTTCCCTTGACGATCGGATCTGCGTATGACGAGTATGGGTACATGTCAGTCGCGACACTGCCTGCCGATTGACCCCATAGAGCCATCCGAGCTGGATCTCCGCCAAAAGCTGCTACATTATCACTAACCCATTCAATCGCGAAACGAATGTCTCTCAGGCCAAGGTTCTGCTCTTCAAGTCCGGCACTATTCGGAAAGCCAAATATCTCCAGCCTCTGCGACAAGTTGCTGTCAGCTTATCCTAGCGATACCGAATATGTTCGTACGACATCACCTACGTATTGTATGTTGACGATGATCAGGTTCTGCTTGGCTTGGACCCAACCAGGTGGCTTCTGAAATGTGACGTTCGACGCGCCTTGTGCGAATCCGCCTCCATATAGAAAGATCAGGACCGGCAAGGGTTCGAATGACTTGTTGCTTGGTGGACCAGCTATATTGAGCGTGAGACAATCCTCGCTCTGGGTTCCATTATAGTCGTAGCCAGGCTCGTAAACATCGAACTCGTTTTGCGTGGGAGGTATGAACTGGTAGCAAGCAGCAGAATATTTCGTTGCGTTGCTGATACCGATGCGCTTGGTCGGTGATGTGGGGGCTGCAAATCGGAGGTCGTCCAAAGGTGGTGCAGCGAATGGTATGCCCAGATATTGGGCTACATCCGGGTAGACTGGATCGAGAAGGGGTCGAAACTTTCCAGAAGTGGTATCCACGACCAAAGTGTCCTCGCTGCAGTGGCTACGAGGCGCGGCGTATGTAGTGGTGAGTGAGTTTGCGAAAGCAAAACCAAGAATGGTCATGCGTTTGAGGGAAGTCATTTTCGTGTAGACTGTTTTATCTAGCATGGAGTTGCAAGTAGGGAAGTTCGTGAAAGAAGATGGACGGGTTGACGAGGAAGTATTAAGTGTTGAGATATCAAGGCACCCGTGTGCCTTTTAGCAAAATAAAAAAGCGATTGCACCGTCATCTCTGCGTTAAACAACCGTGCATCCTCAAAGACTTGTCTTCGCATACAAGCCTTTGTTCATCCATCTAAACATCACGGTGCGAGATGTTGTCATGGCTGTGCGAGGGATGAGTCCAGGGAATATACCATTGCGCCGCACGGTGACGCTCATAAACGTTTCTGCGTTTGGACTGGCATACGGCGACGACTTCGATGCCTTGCCGCGTTAGTTTCAGCCCCTTGTTCTGTCCGCTAAGGGATCTAACGGTGATTAAGATAGGTGTACGTGATGCGGGATTCACAACCTGAAAAAGCACCCTAGTCGTAGTTCCTGGAACAAGTCAACAACTCTGCCATCACAATCCAGATACGAACAATTACTGATGCCTCGAGTGGCGGAGATCTTCAAGTCTCAGCTGTTCTCATGCCAGTCAGCTAGTCGTGGACCTGGGCCTCCACAAGTGATCTGTAACCGGAGTGTGTCGTTAGCACGGCGAAGCCATCAGCAAGCAATTCCGGAATATGATATCTGTAAGGAGTCGTCGACGAGAACGCACTCGAATCTCGCCGCCAAACATGCAGGCGAAGAGGGTAAGAGATATATGCATCTTTGGTAGTATACCAACGAGGCACACGGATTATACAGTAGAGTCTGCTAAGGGACAGAGTTGGGATAGGAGCGAGGGCGAAAGCAAGACGTCTCGTTGTTCGGGTCGGCGAAACCTTCGGCCGAGAGAATGGCTGGATCATGCGATTCTTCCTCCTCTTTCTCACCACCTACCATCTTTTCAACAACCACCCTCACCCTCAATGTACTTTCTTGCAGATGCATCAAGACCCAAGCTATGAAGGCCGGCTCTGCGACAATCGTGTACCGAAGCGTCAACTGTGGAAGTCTTGTCCGCAAAGTCTATGCGATCAGCTCGCGCCGGCGGATTGGGAGCTGTACGGATTACCCAAGGCAGTCTACACGATGGGCGCAAGAAGCGCTATCACGCCTACTAAACTACTCGCGCTAGGATCTACAGAATAGTCAACGTTGTGACGATGGTCGACGATCGCAGAGAAGGCCCAATCGTGGATCCAGTCGCGCTAATCCGGACGAGCCTGTACCTCACATCGACACGCCAGCATCTTCCTGGACGGCGTAGAAGCGAACGGGCTGCTTATAGGATGCACAGGCTTCGAACGGACTCAGCTACGCCGAAGACCATTACGGGCAATGAAGGTTGGCCTAACATGTTGTGCGTGGTAGGGCGTTTCCGTGCTTGACAAGCCGAGTTCTGCGTACTGCCAACGTACCGCGAATGATGAGTATTTCATCTGCTTTCCCTCCCGATTGACTTTTGGCTTTGATTACCATACAGTTCAGCAGCACAATGATATCTATCTCTCCCGTTCCATCACCACTTTGCCCGCCAACAACACACCACATGGCCCCACCTCGCATATAAGCTTCATGCCGGGAGCTGCATGTCACGGCCATCACATCAGCGCCATACAGGCCCTTGCAGCCTCTTCCGACCCTCCCATTCGCGCGTGGCGTAAGTCTGGAAGAACAGCTGAAGTTTGGATTTCGTACCTGTTCCTAAATGGAAAATGGGAAGCGAAGAGCCGGTGCTCACATTTCCCGTGGACTGATCGAAAGCTGAACAGCTGTCTCGTGTTGCACAGCAGCTAGGAGGGAGCCTTCTAAAGGCTGAGGATACCCACTCCCTCTTGTCCATATTTCTCCGGCCTGCCTTGCGGATGCTTTTGGACCCACTGCTCCGTGACGACGTCTTGTCGCTCTCGTGTGTGACGAACGAGTTGTCAACGAGAAATCATTTGTTCGCTCTGTTCTCCTAGCTGGGATGGAGAGTCCACCGCCCAGGTTTTCTGAGGGCAGCAGGTTCTCAGAAAGCGGCACTCCACGGTTCACAGAACATTTGTAAGTTGTCCTACCCTCGTGACACACCGTCCATAACTCGATTGACGAGATCGACACTACACAAACAATCAATCTACCGCTATCCATTCGAAGACTGACGGCAATGAAAGTGAAAGTACCGCATCGCCTCCATATCAGCAATACTCTCTACGAGACTTTGATGGGGAGGATGCACCCATTCCTCATTATGGCGATACTGGAATGCCGATGCAACACAGATTGTCGAACAAAGACCGCCCACTCTCACCAAATCCCACAGAAATCTCATCGCCCATACCCGAGTCCTATAGGCCGGATGAGGAGGAGAAGGAAGTGGCCATACCTCCCTTGCACCCTGACGCTGACCGACAAACACCAACTCAAGTAGTGCGACGAAGAGTATGTGGCTTGCCGTTGCTCTGGTTACTAATAACTATTGGCGTTATTGTGGCTCTAGCCATTGGCTTAGGGGTAGGCCTCGGAGTAGGACTGAACAGTGGATCGTAAGTGAGCCGTGCATGGTGCTATGTGGCGAGGCTGATTATGATTCCGGATCATCCGACAGTAGTCAAAATCAAACAGTGAATGCGGAGTATCTCATCGGCGGTGCGATTGACCCAGCATATTACTCTGAAGATGGTGCCTTCAACGGCTCTGGAATTGCGCTGGCTTCGCAGTCATTCTCACGACAGCTCCAAGAAGGTACCCAAGGCAGCCTCGTCACGTACTTTCAACATCACACGGGCGAGATTCGATGGAAGCAACTAAGTCCAGATGGCGACTGGCAAGGAGGCGATGTCTCGGCCGTGGTTGCGAGCGACGCGAAGAACAGCACGCCACTCTCTGCAGTATCCTACGTCTCGCAAGGAGTCAGCACGTGGCACGTCTTCTACATCGATCAGAACAGCACAATTCGGCAGCGCAGCAACGGCAACGGCTCAAATGTCTGGGTCGATGGCCCGATTAACGACATGGATGTAAAGGTGTATGATGCAGATCTCGTGGGGATGCAGGCGTGCTGGTACGGAAACGACTATGGCGATAGCGACTACACCCATACGCCACTGCCCAACGAGGATCCGAAGGCCAACCAAAGCCACGAGGTTGGTATGCACATGTGGTATGCATCTGACAATACGACCTTCCAGCAGCTTGGGTGGAGAGACGGTGACGATACTTGGGAGCAGCAAGCAAACTTCACTCAAAAGAATGGACATGCTGGCGTTGGATGCTACAGTTGGGGCCCTGGGTAAGCGACTCAAACCCACCCGATTTCCTTATGGTTGGCTAATTTGTACATACAGCACCGTGACATACGTTATGATGGTGAATGAGCAGAACGCCGTAGAGGTCTACTGGAAGGATACGAACACCAATATCACGAGCACAGAGGCACATCCCATAAACGAGTGGGTTAAATGTGAGTGATTGAAATTCGCTGGCTCCTTCCCGACGACTGACTGACACCTCATCACAGCCTCCATCTCCATTCCCGGCGTCCATCCGTCCACCTCGCTGGGCTATACAAACTTCTTTTACGCCCAAGATGCCGAAACGCTGCTCTTCAAAGGCTACAACATCACCTGGGCCGCCGAGAACTCCACAATCATCGCCAATGACAACTTCACCGTGCAAGGCGAACCTGGCTTACCCGGCACGCATCTGTCAGTCTCCGCGATCCCCAACACGAGCGGTGGGAACAATCTGGTTGTTTTCTATCAGACGAATGGGAGTGACGTGAGCGAATACACGAGAGATCTCGTCGCTGGGCAGTGGACGAGTGTGGAGATTGATATTCCGACTTGAGCACTCGTGCTTTGTGTGGCAATTTAGCGGGCGTTTGAGTGATGCGATGGATGGATATGTGTACCTATAGCCAAATACCCAATCTTCACGAAGCAATGCGAATGTACGCATGTGATGGAAGGCGTTTCGCTCGATGGCCTGATCATGGTCTCAGGCATTCCTTTACTCGGAAAAGGTACAAATAAGCCATACCGAGTCCGTTAAGATCAGTTCCAATTTTGTTGCAGTAAACCTTGCCTCTTGCTGTAAATGGAAGGATGCATTTACGTAGGTGAGTGAATGTGGTACATGGTCCGAGCCCGTTTTGAGTTTGGGAAGCGCGATCAGAGCACCCGCGCACGCGTCGACTTCACCTCGTTCGCTTCCACCACTCCCCACTCGCAAACAAATCGCCGTCACTCGCCCAGTCTACACCTTTCTACCCGCCCGCTTTGATTCGAAAACCGTAATAAAGCATGCGCGCTCCTTCCGGCGAACACCTGTGAGCGAATCCCGATAATGCCGCGCGCACGCAGAAACCGCGAGTCGAGCCCGCCGCAGGAAGTGAAGGAGGTGGAGGAGCAGCAGGATGAGATGGACGTGGATGGCGCACATGAGTTGGAGTTCGATGAGCCTTTGACGTGGCGCGCGGGCAAGCCTATACCTGTCGCCGACCTCTTGCGCCGCCTGAGGACACTGTACGAAGAGCTGCAGACAATCCAGCAGGAAGATGCGCATCGCAACTCGACGGTACCCAAGGCGCAGGAGCTGTCCAGCCCTCTACTGCTCGGACACAAGGACAGTGGTGTCAAGGCATGGACAGTGCTATGTATCATTGAGATGTTCAGGATATTGGCACCGGATGCGCCGTACAAGCCCAGCCAACTCAAGGACATCTTCAATTTGTTCGTCTCGACCATCATCCCCGCACTGGGCAGCCCGAACGACCCCTACAATACACAGCATCTTACGGCACTTGCGTCGCTCGTGACTGTCAAGAGTATCCTGCTGCTTTGCGACGCACCTGGAGCAGACACCCTGATCCTCAATCTGTTCACGAATTGCTTTGACGTCGTGTCGGGAAACATACGAGGAGGCGATGTAGACCAGATCTCCAAGAATGTCGAATACAACATGACAGGGATGCTTTGTGCATTGGTCGACGAGTCACCAACTTTGCCACCGGGCGTCATCGACATACTGCTCGCGCAATTCCTGCGCGCTGACCCAAGTGTGCTGGCGAAGAAGAAGGGCGATACTCAGACTCCACTTCCACGAGATGTATCCCCAGCTTACAACATGGCACGTTCTGTCTGCAACACCTGCTCTGACAAGATGGTACGCCAGATTGGCCAGTACTTCAACGCTGTCCTCATCGATGCAACTGAAACAACATCGACGACCAAGCCTAGCAAGTCGAAAGGCAAGAAGCGGACGCATGATGAGAGCGATGACGAGTCTGACAACGGTCTAATAACACCACCATCGGAATCAGACTTGGGTGAAGTTTCCAAAGCACACAATCTACTGCGGGAACTGTGGAGGTCATGTCCAGAAGTGATTCGCAATGTCATACCTCAGATTGAAGTCGAGCTTGGAGCTGAGAATCTTCCTTTACGGCTGATGGCTGTACAAACGATTGGCGACATGATTGCCGGCATCGGTGCCGCTGGACCACCACCACTCACCCCCCTTGAACCCGCTGCTTACCCACCCCAGAGCCTGGACACATACGGCCCACCTGACCTGAACAGTGTTCTTCTTACTCCAGCCGCACCCTACTCGTTCTCTTCGGCATATCCTTCAGGGTATCAGGCCTTTTTCGAGCGATTCCGAGACAAGTCGGCCACGATCCGAAGTGCCTGGGCTACAGCTGTTGCCCGAATCATCCTCACAGGTGGCGGTGGGAAGGGGCTTCAGCATGACCAAGAGACGACTCTCTTGAAATGCTTCGCGGATTCGTTACAGGACCACGACGAGAAGGTCCGCATTAGCGCGATTGACGGAATCTCAGAGTTTGCCTTCCACTCAATATCGCAGAAGCTTGGCGGCTTTGGAGGCGTCAAGGTTGAAGGCTCAATCCTCTTCATCCTCGTGGAGCGCATTCGTGACCAGAAACCTGCTGTCAGGACCAGGGCCATAGAACTGCTGGGCCGTATTTGGGGTGTAGCCGCGGCAGCCATTACTGAAGGCAGCGAGCGGATTAGGGAGCTGTTCGGTGAAATTCCGTCGAAGATTCTTGAGGTCATGTACGTGAACGACAAAGAGCTCAATGCGCTGCTTCAGCGTGTTATGTGGGAGTCCCTTCTGCCGATATCTTTCCCACCGAGGCCCAAGCCGAGCAATGGTGACTCTCAACGAATTGCTGATAGCCAAGTCTTGGAGGAGAAGTCATACGACCCTGATACGCTCCGAGCAGAGCGGATTCTCACTCTGGTGCGCGACCTCGGGGAAAAGGCGAAGCCCGTCTTCTTCTCCCTGCAGCAAAAGCAACCTGGAATGGCGAAGTACATGACTATGCTGCTTGACAATGCCGAAAAGCTCAAAGGAGGCAAGGGTGGCGATAAAGAGGCTAAGGCTCAGGTCGCGAAGCTCACCAAAGCCATTGGAGCCATCTTCCCCGATGCTGCGGAATCTGCGAAGCAACTCGAAGTCTTCGCTAATCACTACGATCGTCGTAATTTCTCCCTGGCCCGGTTCTGCTTGTCGCCTGAAAGCGATTACAAGAAGGTCACCAATGCGATCAAAGAACTAACCAAGCGACTAGAGCAGCCGCAGGGGGGTGCTCCGGATTGCCTCCCTACCTTTGTGCCTTTCTTGCGATCAGCATCGGTCCTGGTCTATAACCGCAGTCATGTTCCAGCTATCATGGAGATCTCACGAACGGACGACAAAGGTCTTGGACAAGCTGCGCATCAGATATTAAAGGAAATAGCCGCGAGAACACCTGAGGTGTTCAAAGTCCATATCCAGGAACTGTGCGAGTCCTTGAAGAAGCAGGCACCCAGTGCTACCACCACGAACGATCCCAGTGCTGTCGACTCCCTGAAAGCATGCGCCGGATTTGCTCGACATTTCCCGGAAGAGCTTGGCAAGGAGAGAGACTTCTACAAAGCCATGGTTAACTTTGCCTTGTATGGAGCACCTCCCAGGGCGGCGAAGCATGCAGTGACGGTGATCATCTCCTCTGCGCAGAAGAAAAACATGTACATCAAGGATATCACGAAATGCGTAAAGAACTTCAAACTGGAGCAGAATGGTGTTCTGGCACAGTTGGCTTCTCTGTCGCAACTGAGGCTGCTGGCCAGCGACGAGACCGAGGATCTGGACGATTCGATTACAGAAATAGCGACCCAGGTACTGGCATCGCCCAGTGATGATGTAGAGGACTTGGACTCAGGCTGGGCAGACGAACTTGATGACGGCCTCAGCGCGAAGTTGTGGGCTCTGAAAATCGTGGTCAACTCCTTGAGAGGGCATGTGAAAGACCTGGAGACGCACGAGTCGAGCGAGCAGGTCAAGGAACTGTCATCGCGTGTGTTCAAGCTTCTCAATACTCTCATTGAGCGGGATGGAGAACTCTCCAAGGCAGACAACGCCACGCCAAAACATTACCGATCGCACCTGCGTCTGGCCGCAGCAAAGCTCATCTTGAAGTTGTGCTGCAGCAGAGTTCTGGAGAAACACTTCTCGCCACGAGACTTCAATCGGTTGACAAAGATTGTGCAAGACCCGCTATCGCCGGTACGTGCGGCATTCAATGTCACTCTCAAGAAGTACCTCAGCTTGGGCAAGCTGCCCCGACGCTTCTACGGGTTGATGTTCCTCTACGCCTTCGAGCCGATCAGGGATACCAAGGAAAGGACTGTCACGTTCTTGAAATCGCGAGCAAGCGCATACGCCAGCGCCGGCGACCAGAACTTTGAGGGTGTGCTTTCTCACTACATAAGCCTGCTGGCTCACCACCAGGACTTTGCACCTGATGATCTGGAAGATTTTGTGGACTATACCGTCTTCTACTTGAAGATTGTAGCGACTGAGAAGAACCTGCCGGTACTGTACAGCGTTGTGCAGAAACTGAAGAGTGTCCAGGATGGCATCGACCCCGATAAGAGTGAGAATCTGTACATCCTCTCTGATCTGATTGAAGCCGTCATGCGATACTTCGCAGAGTTCAAAGGATGGTCACTACAGATTCTCCCCGCCAAACCCAAGTTACCAGCTGGAATTTTCGCAGCCATGCCAAGTCACGCTATGGCCCAGGAAATCTCAGAGAAACAATTCCTCCCCGAAGAATTTGTCGACGCCCTCGAGGGGATGGTGAAGGACAGGATGCGAACGAAGAAGCGCAGACACGTTGATGATGCGTCTAAACCAGCAAAGAAGGCCAGAACATCGACGGCAAAGACCCCAAAGATTGAGAAGGCACGCAAACCACCAAAGCAGCCCAAAGTCGCAAAGGCAGGCAAGACACCCAAGAAGCGGGCGGGTGATGCAGTCCCGTCGTCAGAACGTAGAAAGAGCTCGCGGAATTCGAATGCGAAGAGCTACGCGGGCATGGCTGATAGCGGGAGTGAAGTCGAGGAGGTCGAGGAGGAGGAGCAGGAGGAAGCAGAGCAGGAGGAACAGGCATCCGACGTCGACGAAGAGCCCGAGGCGAACAAGGAGAACGAAGAGCTCACATCGACACCTCTAACAAGTGACCCCGTGCCAGTCCCAGCTGCCACGAAGAAGACGCCCCGGAATGACAAGACCGCCGCGTCTCGGAAACGTTCAGCTCGTGCGGCATCCAAGAAGTCACCACCCAAGGCAACGAAGACGAAGACGCTGCCTACTCGCGGGAAGGGGCGCACGCGGAATGCGAAGAAAGAGAGGGACGTCATGTCCATACCGAGTGATAGCGATGCGGAGCTGTCTGACGCCCCGAGCGAGCTGGAGGCTTGAAGGCGCACAGTGTTTGCGATACCCACCCATCCACCATGTTTATACTGCTTCTGCCTGGCATCGCTATCGCATTGCTTCTTTTTCCAGTTCCTCGACAGCGATGGCGTTTCAGCGATGGCGGAGAATGCCGCATGAAAAATGAAGGCAAGAAAGGGGCGTTGTTTGGGGGCCGACTTCTGTTTGCCCTACAGGGATGGAGCTCCTGTGCACAGTGAGATCATGAACAGGAGATAGTGGATGGTGACGGCACCGTGATGACGGTCTGGTGATAGTGCAAGTGGTGTGTAGCGACTTAGCTCTGAACATATCCAATGAATGAATCCAACCGATGATTCCACATCACCTCACGAGAATCATCTCGTGGGATAAGTATCGATTGCCTTGTGTGCGGTCCTCGTCTTTGAAGAATGTGAGGTCACTGAGTGGTGCGAGCAGGGCGTCAGGAATGAGCAGATTAGGTCTCTTTGTCGACGGAAACGACCATCTCCATTAAGAACAAGGATGTGAAGTCGCCTAGCCTAGCCTAGCTCGGGGTTGTGAATGCGCATGTGAATGGGAATGTGGAAGGGGCGGCCTCTTCGTTCCGGATCCATGGTCCCGTTCCACATCCATATCCATGACCGCGGGAGGACAGGCTCATGTGGCACAATCCTCGGCAGTCAATCCTGCTCCGTCTGCCAGGGAGAAGAGAAAACGGGCGGCCTTTTGATGGCGTACTCTGTGCACTGCATGAACTCCAGCGGGTGAGGTGAGACTTCTAGACGTCTTACAGAAGAAAGGCTATATCGATCCTTCAGCCTTAACTCTACTCACCCACGACTTGGCTTCGGGGTGGTATTGCGAGCAGTGCGGTAATATTAACAAGGGTATCATTTCAAAGCAACACATCTATCTACCTGCCTATTCTATCTTTCTGACCTGGTCACACGACATGACTCGTAGTTCGCACTTCGCCCTCCCCCAAGATCGCCGCGCGGACCTGCAGCACGGCAACGAGTTCCAGGATAAACTCTTGCAGGACGACGACATTTGTGAGAACATGGTTTAGGCTGGCGGTCCGCTTGTTGCCTTCGTTGCCTTTTTGCGAACCAGGCACGTGGTCATCGAAATGGAGGGTTTGCATCAGCACGTCTGTCGTGGAGGGCGTCTCTGGTGGTGGAGGCTTGAAGATAGATTGGTTCGCGGGTGGTGATGAGGGCGTTGATTGTTGTTGTGGTGTTTGTTCGACATTGGTGATGTTCTGTGAAGTGGGTGGACGGGAGGCCGCCCTTGAAGCTCCACGTGAGGCTGCAGCCGAGGACGGGGCCGAAGCCGCTCCGCCAGTTGTTGCCTTATCGTTGGTACTGGCCCTGCCGCGCGCTATTGATGAACGACTTGAGTTTCGACTGTGGCCTCTTGATGAAGTGGGCGGCACGTCAAGATGCGCCGGTTGTGGTGTTGGACTACTCATCATGAGACTGGGCGCTTCGCTTTCTGAGGTGTCGAGGGTGGCGGCCTGGAGCATATTCTTGCGATCCGCGAGTAATTGGTCCAAACTTGGGACCTTCATACGCACATGCTCGAGCTCTTGCGTGAGAGCTCTGAGAGCTACGTGCAGCAAAGGCGCGTTGTCCTCAGGCCAGATTGGCCGCCTAGCGGCTTGCTGTATGGACGACCATCCAGCTTTCTCCTCTTCGTCCAGGTAGGCTTGCCATGGCCTCGTCGGCCCGGAAGCATCTTCAGCAAACTGGTAAGCTGCAGAAGCCAATGCAAGAAAGCCTTCAAGCCGGAGCTCAATGCATTGCGCTATCGATATGATTGCCTGGGAAAGCGCCAAGTTGACGTCGACGCTGTTCGTGAAGAAAGTTGACAAGAGACCCAGCAAAGTCCGTACGAGGGGATCCGTGTCCAGAAGTAGATACTCTGGAGCGCCTGCATACTCTTCGAGACTGTTGGCGCCAGTCGAGGCAGCTTTGAGTTGCACTTGGGCCTCAATGCAGAAGCGAGTATCCTCGCAGAGGCCTTGATAGGCGCTTTCAAGGGCGTATCCACGGTGCAGTGAGACGGCCAGCTCAGAATATGCCTCAAGCTCCTCCTCGAGAGCACCAATAGTCCTGCTGGCCAGGCCTCCTTTATTCCTCTGCACTTTGAGTAGCGTACCAAAGGCATACGTCTTCTGACGTGTGAGGACCGCAGAGATAAGTTTCAAGGCAGCAAATACAGCCTGACTGTTCCGCGAGCTCACGTTGTTGAGTATCAGATCGACAAGGTTGAACAGTCTTGGGTCGACGGCATCGTCCGGATTCTTGGGTGTGCTGAGCAGCATCAGACTTTGCCGACGTTTCACAGAAGTAGGTGAACGTGGCGGCACGTCAGTCCTCACTGGCGTTTCGGGCGCGGAAGGCACTGTAAGATGCTGGTCCTCTTGAATCGCCAAGAGATACGTCAACATCATGTGTATGAGGTCCGGGTATTCAAGTGACTCCAACATGACGGTCATGTATGTCAAGACAGCGATTGAGCTTCCTGCATCAGTATCACTGGATTGAAGTAGAGATGGGTAGAGGAGCTGTTGGAGAAACAAGATTTGAAAGTGGTCCAGAAGGGTCTGTTTGACGTCCGCGCTTTTGCAGTGATCTAGCACATCTTGCCAGAAATGCAGGTAGTGAAGGAACGTCGCAATGTGAGACTTGTGCCTTTCGGAAAAGGCGCTTTCGGCCGTCGCTCTTGGGTGTGTAGTGCTATAGTCACTCATTGCGAGGACAGCAGGTAGGGTAGCATCAGGATGCAGAATGCTCAGTTCGCGGGAAAGTTGACTGTACAGTGCGCCGAGTCCAGAGGCCATCAGAGTTGGCAAATCGCTGGAGACGACCCATTCCTCAAGTGCAAGAGAGCGTCCTGTAGATTCGTAGATGTACAGAAGTCCAGTCCGGGCAAAGTCGCCTATTCGTCCTTCATGATGCACTCTATCGATCATCAGATAACAAAGAGGAAAGTCATCCTTCTGTGTGATGCCAACGAAGCTCTTTTTCTCCTTGACGAAGACATCTTCCAACTCGGGCTTAGCCGTGCTCTGAAACCAGACTGGCAATATCTCCGGCTGTAACCGTATCTTGGCAGATATTGTAAACAACAATTCCAGAATGGATGTCTCCGTTTCGGTATCAATCAAGACCCCTCCAGACTCCAACACCTTGCGCACCAATCTCATCAAGCTCTTAGCAAAGTTTCCATTCTCCAAGAAGTTCTCCTCTTCACTGTCCACCAATGCGGCGAAAACCGCTATGCTCGACCGGATAATGGGTTCGTATGAGCTGATCGTCGCTGCTCGCCCGATGAAGGCATAGATGTGGTTCGAGCCGGCGAATTGGATGCATAGATGCGGAGCAGGCGCTCTCGTCTCCTCCCTTAGCAGGGTCGCAATCCTGTTGATATGAGCATCGAGGCTGTTGAGCAAAGGCTCTTCGTTGTCGACATTTCGTGGTTTGTTCGATAATTCGTGAATGCTGTGGTAGACGCGTTTGAAGCGCGCCAGCCGAGCTTGGGGGTCATGCGCGGCTGGTCGTGCGGGCTGTTTCTTGGGTTGGAGTGTCGAGCCAATCAGTCGGTTCCAGAAGTCCATCGCACTCCAGTCATGCCATCGTGAATGATCGTGTGTCGGGTCTTGGTACGCGTTGTAAGACGTGAAGTTGAGGTCCCGTCGGGCCGAGTCGGAGAATTACTAAGCGAGGTCTCGAAACTACCCCTGAAGACATCTTCTTCACCGGTCTGAATCATTCACTTACTTCACATGCTACTCATGATCAGTAGAATGACTATGGCGCCACGCAATGCGATACTTTGGCGACTGAAATCGATACTCAGGAGTCATGCGACGCTTGAATGACATCTGGATTGACAACTCGGGAAGTTCGCTTCGAGCGCTACACCACAGAGAGGTGAGAACAAGAATTGGCATCTAACCGTGCAGTCTAACACACCTTTATATGCTTTCTCCGCACGAGAGTCAACATGTAGACGTGCAACAAAAGTCATAGCCCCCACGACTCTCGATGGCCGCGAGCGTGGGATATATGTGTTCAGATGGCCTCACATATCTCGATCGATTTCCATGCATTCAACCTGCGAAGGCAATGACTTTCTCCGGGATGCGAAAGGCAACTCCCATCGGACGCAGCCTTGCGGGCGTCTCCGATCAGCACAAAACCACCACGGTATCACGTTTCGCATGCCGGAGACGGATCTTGTGGTCTGGTTTCTCACACACGGCAGGTGCTGCGAAGCATGGTACTGCATGTGTGACCTTGTACATGCATGCGCTCACAGTTTGCCTTCATTTTGTCACAGAGTCCCTAGGAAGCCTCCCATGTTGAGGCAACTTTAGCGGCTCGAATGAGCGGCGTAGCACGACTCCGTTTTTCGGTTCCCGACGCCTTGTCTCTGTTTTCCCGTGAAGAGCGAGAGGTACGACGATATCGTGGACCGTCGAATACGAAGACAACTCTTGTCTTCTCACCGCTTCGACAACATTCTCCGTTCGAATGCTTTTTTTCGCGCATATCTCGGCTTCGCCGTCGCCACATCGCCACCACATACATTCAGCTCTGAAGGGAATTCTGCGGCTGGCGTCGGTCTTGCAACGTCTTGGAAACTTGATCATCCGAAGGCGACGAGCCCTCTCCTGCTGCGATGATGGTGTCTTGCCGTTCCCGTACGGTGCTCAAATCCGGTGGTGCGTGGCTGGCGTGGCTGAAGCGAACATCAAACATCCCGTCTACTATCGCGCTCAAGCCGGTGGTTTGAAATAGACCGGCGAATAAGCCGTGTTTGATCGGTGCGAGGAGGATTTCGACAAAATTTGCTGACGACACCGGTTGGCATTCGCTGCGCCTCGATTTGTCGGTCGAGTAATCTGGCTGACAGTCGCCGGTATCTGTATCGGTGCTAAATTGCGATGCGGCCTCATTGCTGCGTTGACTTGACAAGTGTCAGAAACGGTAGCTGCTTCTCAAATTGTTGTTCTGCGATGTCAGGCAAATCTGGTCAGGGACGAATGAAAGACGTAGAGCTGGACAAGAATGGATCGACGGATTCTTGGGTAAACGCCCAGCAGACCATCGTTTGGTGATTGATGGCCTTACTTACCGTAGTCCAAGCCATCCGTCTTTGGGGGATTGTGGTCCCAGAGGCTGGCTTGCTCACAAAACCGTTCAAGACTAGCAGTTTTCATTGCTTCTACCTGCGGAGATTCAAAGCCTGGATGTATGTGAAACAGTGGGACCTAACTTGTTTGTGTACAGCATATCTGTCGTCTCAGAGGCCTGTCGAGGAGAGGTTGCATGTAAGTTCCCAATTGCAATGGCATACCAATTCAGCCAGCCGCGTTGCCCTTGTCGGTCAGCGTAGTCCAGTCTTGGGACCGCAAAGAGTTCGAAATAAGCAAAAACTTGGGGGTCTGGCTCGCCTGATCGCCACTGGAGCCAGGTTTTCTTTTTCTAAATCCGAAGAGATATATTTCGATAGTGGATTCGTTCACGGTTCGCGCTGAGGGCGGCCTCCACAGGAAAAGTCGGCTGGCTGACCCGGTGGTCCCACGTGGTCTTGAGGGCGCCCTCACCGGCAAGTTACTTTGTTCTAAGAGTTCTCTTGAAGCCTGCTTTGCTGTGCTATAACTCGTTTGCCTGGAGATTCAGAGCTGTGCTTCATGGAAAACCAGTTGTTTGTTCCAACGCCCCGTCTATAAGGCAGAATAGTGCAAGCCTGCACGCCTGCGGCTGATGATCACTCGCAATGGATGAGGTGTTGGTCGTTGCCAGCTGGCACAGCTGCGGGAGGCCGCCCTCTATTACAGCGCGCATGCGGACCGCTCTGCCTTCATGCAACCAGGAGGCGGGGGCGTTTTGCCCATCCACATGCGGTGGCTTGTCCCGCGTCAGCGGTTCTCGCAAAGAGCTTCCTCTGGACCATGTCAGAGCAAAGCAGTCTGCCTCGTCGCCTTGTGGTACGCGGACGTACTCCTTTTCACTAACATTTAGTCGTCGAGCTGGGTGTACTTTCTTGCTGTTTCTTATCCCTTCCGACGCTCTGAAAGCGTCCTGTTTGCAGTCTCCGTACCGCCCAGTGCCGCCGCCGGTCTAGAACGGCAAATTGAACGACACGAAAAAGTGGCGGGTCAGTCGAGTTGCACCCAACAGGCTGTTATGCTGTCGTTATTGAAGAACGATCCAGGTCCATTGTCGAGCCAGTAAGTCCTTGGGCAGACGCTGAGATATATATCGTCACCGTATACAAAACCTCAGGCACGGCTGCAGGGAAAATTGAGTTGACACGCAACAAGGAAGACTTCTCGCAGCCCAATCAGCACATGTATCTCACTCCCAGAGGACGCTGCAGTTTGAACGTCTCAGGAACATGAACATCGCTGGCACCTCTTCTCCGTCGCCATGGCATCGGAGTTGTGAATCGCCTTCGCAGCGAGAAGCGCGCCACCCCGAGGTCGCCGGCCCATTCAACCCGGACAACGGCCAACCTCCGGCAGCACCCGCCTCGTCTCACGACAACGGCGGTGGTGAGGATTGCTTGCTGCCTTCACCGCAGCGAATTGCTCATCCCACCCATCACCCTATCAGTAATATGTACGCTCATGTGCCCCGTTGCCTTGTCCGCTTCGTCATCTGCCTGCGCCCCATTCGCCGCTACAAATACTGACTATCCTTCAGCGCGCGCCCGGGATCGTATGGCTATCAAGTCTGCACTTCTCCCTCTCCCAGCATTTCGGACGATTCTATGAATGCACACGGCGACAACGCCACGCCGCCTGAGTCTCCTGCCAACGTCGGAACCCCCAGCTCCGGTGCCCCCGCTGAGCAGATTGGCCGTCTGTCTCTGGAGCACAAAGATGGCAATCCTCCTTCTCCTCGCGGCCGAGGGATGCTCGGCGCTGGTGCAATAGCCTCCAAACGATCGGCCAGTCACGAACTACCACGACTCCAGGGGCATGAGCCTCAGCGATGTCATCATGCTGCCGACAGAAGCAGGCCCACCCAACGCAGTCCGAGGGCCCTCACATCTAAAGGCCCGCGCCGAGCATGTCTTGATCGTCAACCCTACTGCAGGACATCGGGCGAAAACCTCCAACGCCGTATGATTGAAGCTAAAAGTTTAGTGAGGCCTTTTGTTCAATCACATGACAGACATACCAAGCCACAGCACCGTGACAGTGGGTATGACTCCATGCCATCAAGGCAGAACACAGGACAACTCGCACCAGGCGCTGGTGTCGTCCCATCCACATCTTTACCGCAGACTATTCATGAGCATCGTGATGATGTTGGTCAGAGGCGTAAAGGCCTCATTCAGCTATCGGCCAACACCCGATATCCAGGCTTGATCCTTCAACCAGACTCCTCTCCCATCTCGCAAGAACAACTAGGCGCTGAGGTCAAGGGCATTTACGCTGGGCTCGTGATGGTTGAGGCTAAGTGTGTTAATATCGACGCGGCTCAAGCTGCTGACCCAAACTCGCAACTTGGTCCAGAACAGTGGCAAGCCTTGATAGCACTGCATCGAACTCTTCTTTACGAGCACCATGACTTCCTCATGGTAGGGTTAAGATCCGTCCACATCTTTGAACATCGCTGATCATGACATAGGCAACCCAACATCCGTCAGCTACACAGGCTCTTCGTGGCCTGCCCACAAAGTATAGCATCCCCGCGAGAATGTGGAAGCACGGTATACACACATTTTTAGAAGTGCTTAGACATCGTCGTCCACACTCACAGGATTACATGCTAGCATTCATCTATCTGGCGTATCAGATGATGGCTCTGCTCCTTGAAACGGTGCCGAGTTTCACTGATACCTGGATAGAATGTTTGGGAGACCTTGCACGCTATCGTATGGCTATTGAGGAAGAAAAGGAAGCTCATGCCACATGGGGAGGTGAGCACATAACTCCTCTCATCTTGAAGATCTTGACTGACCCCTTCCAGGTGTGGCCGCTCGCTGGTACACCATGGCGTCCGATCGCCATCCAGCTATTGGCAGGCTCTACCACCATTTAGGCATACTTGAGCGACCCAGCTTGCGAAAGTTCTGTCTTTATGCTAAGTCACTGAGCTGTGTGATACCGTTTCCTAACGCGCGAGACTCACTTTCGACATTGTGCGGTCCCATCGTACAAGACGAGAATACGATTCAAAGCAGCAGTCATTCCGTCGAAGCCCGAATCGTGACCTACCATGCTTTGGTCTACTCCAAAGCAGAGCAGAAATTAATCGACACCGTCGGAAACGACGCCCTCCAGCTTCTCAACCAACAACTACCTAAACTGCGAGACATTGGCGCTTACTTGGCTGTTACGAATATTGCTGCTATCTTTGAACTAGGATCTCCTACAAACATACTCTTCCAACAATACGCCATGGCCATCAATCGAGCAATGCAAAACTCTCGACCCTCGATGACACCTGGTGGCCTCGCCGACCACAAAAACCAATTTCAGCCCGCTCTGACAAACGCATCACCAACTCCATCACTCGTTTCAACAACTTCATTCTGGGAAAACACATTCGCTTTGGCTTTGAGAAATTACACTTCTATAGAGGACATTCTCCCATACGTTCATGTGATGCTGGTCAGCCTTCACTCGTTGGACTCCCTCCGGACCCGGCTTTCCATTGATCAGACTGAAAACCATACGATTGACGCGCTCAACGTTGGGCGCCTTGCGTGGGATGCGCTTGCGGATTTCCTAAATACCCTCGTTCGGTCCCAACCCATCAGTGCCTGGATCCTGGAATGCGCTAGGCAGCGGGCTTTCCCTGCGCCAGAGCGCAAAGAGGACGTGAAGCCTTTGTCAGAGGACTTTTTGATACGCGGTCTCATCTGGGCTCAGTTTTACTTTGCTTCTGGATGGTTCGACGGACAGACTGAGGATGACGGTCGATCGATCGAATCCGACAACACGCACAAGGCCCGGGTGGAGAGAGTCCTCTGGTTGGGTCTGTACTTGGCTTTCCACACGGAACCGCTGCACTATGATGTGCAGAGGAAAGTCTTTTCAGCGCCCAACTACGTGCCTCCTCCATCCACGAGGGCGACTGCGCCATCCGACCCTGCAGAGGTCGAAATGGCAGAGTGTTATACGGAGCAAACCTCGGACGCACCCAGTCCGAGGTCTCGATCATCGCTGGCAACCTCGTCCAGCCCGAGCAGTGAAGACGGCTTCACGTTTGTCAAGCTGCCGAAGCCAACTCAAGCTACCTCACATTCCTGGGCCAACGTCGCAGCCAAGCCAGCGAAGCCGACCAGGGCGAGGAAGCAGAGACCAGATGTAAACGCGTTCAAAGTCGCTGATCAGAATGGCATGGTGTGGGATGGGGACGGCGAGGAGTCTGCGGGATATCGTTCTGCGGCGCACGGTGCTCAGGGAATACGCCCGGGTTATTTGCAATGACGGTTGTGGGTGACTCCTCTTTCTACTAATGATGTTTCGACGGCCGATTGTTGTTGGTTGCATTGGAAAATCACTAAATTGGCATTGTTGAGTGTTATACGCTACGATGGTGGTGGCGGTACTGCGATTTTGTACAGAACGGTTAGCCGTAGCTCACGTTGTATATGCAGTCCGTTTCTACCTGAACCCGATCGTTGGTCTTAACGATGTGAGTGACTTTCTCTCTCATCAGGCTACACGGCTTGGGTATGTATTGGTCATGAAGATAGGAGGAAGTCAGAGAACTGATCAAGTCTGACAAGGACGTCGTATCACCGGCAGGCTCGTCTGAGATTACGCTTTCGTCTCCGACATCGATCAGCATTCGTCCACCGAAAGGTTCAAAGGATCGTCGGCAGGACAAGTACACCTCCTGCACTTTCTTGGATGATACTCCTTACACGTGCTCCAAAAGGCCTTGCAGCCGCCCCATTCGGCGTTCACGACATCCGCCACTTCCCAAATGGATCCTCCTTCAACCACCACCGAACAACCTCCCGCCAGCCGATTCGTCTTGCCGACAGCTATCTACCAGCCTTCGTGGATGGTGGTGGTGGTGGACGAGAAGTCAATGTCTGAGACCTCTGTCCATCATTCGACCGGCCGCAGACTACAGGCTAAACATTCCCAGCAGTCCGGCCCCGGCGTCCGGCATCCGGCATGCACTCATTTCTCCTCGCCGGTCGAAGCCAAGGCTTTATTAGTGATCTCAGCCTGACAGACGTCCACCGACAGCCATCGTCCTGGCACTGGCTTCTGTGCATCATGTCACACAGGCCGGAAGACTCACTTCGAACTGGGGGAGCACAGCCTAAATGCACCCGAATGAGGGCCTTCATGCCTGGTGCTGTCTGGATGGCGCATGCGGGGGATCAAGTAGGAAAGTCTGGAGTATGGCCCGTGGGTTTGGTACCATTCTAGTTCTTGAATACATCTTCGAGTTCTGCGGCTGTTAGACCAGACACTCAGGTTTCTGCAAAGCATTTTCATCTCTTGCTTTTTGACCGTTCTGGAACCATGGCTGAGAAAGTCGAACATGAAACTATCGAGCGGGCTCCTCTCCCATTTCACGACACCACATACTACGAGAGCCCGCCTGTGAAACGAGGTCACGACATCGACGACGCATTTCGTCTTGCTGTCGACGGCCACGATGTGACTTGGACGGTCAAGGAGGAGAACAGAGTAAGATGGAAGATAGACCTTGTCGTCTTGCCCTTGGTTTGCTTCCCTACGTCTCCATATATCTCAATTCCTCAAGGCTAACAAAGGGGCCATAGCTTTTCATCAGCGAGATCGTCAGCTACAGCGACACTCAAGCGTACGGATTCGCCGCTCTCTTCGGCCTCGTACAGGATCTTAAGCTCTATGCTCTCAAAGTCGCCGGCGACGGGCAAGTCACCATCGACCTATCCAAATACTCGTTTTCATCCTCGATTACGAATCTCGGAGCGGTTGCGGGACAGTATCCCTTGCTGGCGATGGCTTAATATGTCTCGTACGGGAAGTTCAATTCTGTGTTCATTGTGTATACTGGGCTGCTTTCGTTCCTTACGATTGTCTGTAAGGGGTATAAGGACATTCTCGCGTTGAGGTGAGTGCCCGATGTACACGATCTGGTCCGCGTATTCTGACTGTGATGTACGCAGATTCTTTTATAGATTCTCCACGATTACGCAACCGCTGGCGATTATTATAACCTCGATGTGGTGGAAGACGCAGGAGCAACCGCTCAGGGTGGTTCTGTTTATTGCAGGCTCTGCTCTAGGCCAACTAGTCGGACAAGCAGTAAGTGCAGTATCGTCTTTCAATGTACATCAGTACTAAACCTCTGTAGATCGATCTCGGCGCCACCGGTCTAACTGGCGTATATGAGTCAAGTCCATGGAAATGGATCTACGTAATCCTAGGCTCCGTAACGATAGGAACAGGACTCGCTACCTTCTTCATCTTCCCAGCAGCGCCGATGACAGCCTGGTTCCTAACACCCAAGGAGAAAACAATCGCAGTCCGCCGACTTACGACCAACCAGACCGGCATTCAGACGAGGAAATTCAAACTGAAACAACTGCGAGAAGTCGCGACAGATTCTCAAGTAGCGCTGCTAGGAGTCTACGCTTTTGCATTCGCGTTTGCGAATGCTGCAGGAGGTTCTTATGGGCCTTTCTTGATCACTTCGTTCGGGTATAGTAACCGTCAGGGAATTCTACTCCTGATGCCGGCGACAGCTGTTGCGATGGTGTCTATGGTAGCCTCAGGCATCCTTGGATCGAAGTTTCCACGACACCGGATTCTGATCGCTATGGTATGAAAGCCGCTTTGTACTGCGACGACGTAATGCTGATGAATATCTCTCCAGCTATTCATCCTTCCATCCCTCGCCGGGAATTGCAATTCTCTGGAAATCAGATCGCGACAACGCCCCTACGCTGCTTGCCGGTCTCTATATCGTAAGTCCTCACAGCAAAACCACATCTGACAATACACTAAAAGCCATCAACCAGTCTACTACATTCTACGGCGCCCTTGTCCAACAATTCTCCCTCCTAGCAGCGAACGTCGCAGGGCACACGAAGAAGTCCGCCACCAACGCCACCATCGTGCTACTAGCCAACCTCGGCGGCTTCAGTACGTCTCTCAAACCCTCAAAACATTCTTCCTCCTGAGGGCTAACAAGCATCGCAGGCGGACCATGGTCCTACCACGGCAGCGAGGCCCAGCAAGGATACCCGACCGGACAGATCTCCACCTTGAGTCTGCTTTCCGCCAGCGAAGCCGCGTTCGCTATCTTATGGTACGTACAATGAAGCTCGAGACGTGGATTTGCTAATGTGTTGATCAGGATGTACTATCGCTACAAGAATAAGGGGAAGGCGGCTTTGCGTGCGGAGCGACCTGAGCTCGTCGATGATCCTAATCTGTCCTTTGTGGATTTGACGGATCAGGAGAATCCTGTTTTTAATTATGTCTGTTAGATCATGAATGTGGCGAGTTCTCGGTTCATAGGAACAGTGAAATGGCTTGGACGATGGACCAAGTTACAGAACAAGTCGATCAGTTTCGACCTTCAGAACTGATACTTTCTGTTGCTTGACCCTGTTCTCCCATCTATTCGGCTTAAGACAGCTCGAGATCTTCGACAGCATAGGTACGTAAATAGTCACAGCTTTGCCTGCAGCACACTTGTCTCTGACCGGTCGCCGTGAAGCCATTCTTTGCTCCGGAAATCCAATTCAGGGGTCTCCGCAGCTCTCCTTCATCGCATACGGACCGGCATACTGACAGCAACGGATCTGTGCCAAGGCAGTGATCAGATTATAATTCATCTTTGAGACATTCGTAACAACACCCTAACTACGCGCATGACCGCCGGTCACATTGCTCACAAAAGCAGGCCCCGCCCTGTTAGGCCCCTATTTCGACATTGTGAACCTTGAAAATCTCCACTGTGATATCTGCTCCATCATATCGAATACCTGTCGCTCACCACTTCCACGATAAGTCCAGAAATGAATCCCATTGCTCAAGATCACACGCTTGAGTCAGCTCTCTTTCTGTGTGCTCGAGAACAACGCCTCGATCGGCGGCTGGGCTAATGACAATCGGGGAGGGCGTTGAGGGCGTAGCTAATATGTCCGGCTGTAGAGGATTGCTCCTCGTTCCCAGTTCCTCAATTGCAACCACTTCCAGCCGCGAAGATGCTCCGCGCCGCAAAGCCTCGTGCAAACCATCCACAGCGCTTATCTTCGCCTCCAACCTCCCCGAATACACCTTCGCCGCATGGGCCCCATCCGCCGCAAGATCACTCAAAAGCTCCGAGATCCTCCTCGCGGTGTCTACGAGCTCAGACTTCTGCAAGACTGAGGACTCAGGTAGCAGACAAACCGCCTCCAACAGAAACCAGGCGACGTACGTAATCATCGCGAAGCCGTTGTCGGGGATGTATCGGGCTCTGTCGGCTGAGAAGGGGGTTTGCGAGAGGAAGGACTTGCAGCAGGCGAGGGCGGCGTCGAGGGATTTTTGGAGGCCTTTTGTGATTGTGAGAGAAGGAGGATGAGGGTGTTCTTCTGGTGAGGATTCCGGAGCGGTTTGCGGTCGACTTCCCCTGAGGTCGGCGGAGTGGATCAGGTTCGTCATGTAGAGACTGATGCAGAAGCGTGAGAAGCAGTAATGGAAGGCCATAGATGTGTTGCCGCCTCGAGAGTCCTCCGCGCTGAGGTCGCACGAGACTGGCCGTGTCTTCTGCCACCATGCAGATAGCCTCCCGTCGACCTCGCGACCAGTAGACAGAATCGTTTCCAACTCAGCCTCCGTGTCCTCCGGAACCCACCACTCAGCCAGACTCGAATCATTAACCCCAAAATGATTCCACATAAGACAAAGCTCAACCTCCGCCAAAATCCTCTCCACCTACGCCTCGGATTTCAGCACGCCCAGCGCCGTAACCGCATCCCTAATCGAACGATCCTCTCTGATCGACGGCGGGGCGTTGTGGAAGTGCGCGAAGTGCTGGCTCATGGTGTACAGCCACAGCCAGAAGATATATCTGCGGAACGCGACCATTTTGCTCCTATCGCTCGCTTGGCTCTCGCGAGCGGTTTGCCATGATCGAAGCGATTTGTGCAGACTCATGCGGACGGCGAGGGTTTCGATGAGGGCTTTCAGCGCGCCCGGGCTGAGAGCTGCAGGCGGGGATGAGGCTGTTGGTTTTGGCATCGATGTCGGAGGGCGTGGAGTAGGCGTATAAGACTGCGATGGACTGGAGGAGTGTCCATTGCTCGTTTTCGTCAACGGAGATGGCGCCGTGGCTCTTGCTGAGGATGGCCAGTACCCGAGGCGCTAGCTTCGCACGGATGTGTTGATAGCCTGGGATGAATCGAGATGTTACGAATGCGATGCGCACGGCCAGATTGTTTTTCTTCTTTATGAGATCATCCACATCTCGAAAGTCTCGTTCTATAAATACCGGGATGTGGTAGAGCATACGGTTTTGGAAACTTTCGTGCGGCCCCAAAGGTTAGCGTGATTACAGGTTACTTCCACCAGTGAAGGCAGTAGATCTTACAAGCGCAACAGATCCTTTAGCTGCTTTGGAGAGACTGGTGCATCGCAATAGCGTAATATCTGCGAATTCACAGGTTTGCTTTGGCCGCCTAGGCGTGCCAGTGCAACGACTGGCGCCGTGCCACACAGCACTTCTATGACATCCGTCGAGACCGTGTTGCTGTCTGACACTACAGATCCTGTCGATATAGCGGCTACCTCACGTTCGCCGTTGCCATCATCCCGTTGAAGATCTTCCGCAGGACTTGATCCTCTACTGAAAGCAGAATCGACACGGGAGACTGATACATCTCTCACAGAATGGAGTCGTGGAGGACCTTTCCCACGGAACGAGTTGGGTATCACGCAGGGACGCTTCGCCCGTGCACACCGTTGGCATACAGAGTCTTCGAGCCAGATGCATTTCATCTAGTTTCGAATCAGCTGCGTAGCCGGACGAGCGTTGCAGAGCACACACCTGGAGCCGATGACATGACACGCACGCTATCTTCGCCGGCTTTCTGGAGCCATGGTTTCCACGCCGGCCGAGAGTAGTCATTGCGGTTTGAAGGAGACCGTCAATGGTCGAGGAGGAGGTGAGATACGCCATCTCACACACGACCGGTCCGGGCGTGCTGTGATCTTCTGCCACCTCAGGCTCAGGCTCAAGTGCTCAAGCTTCGCTGCTTGCGTCGAGGGCGCGAGTCGGGACAACCGGTCACGCACCTCTAGATTACTGATCGCTGCTCCACGCCGGTCACCAAGACCGGTCGCCTCATGAAGCATCATTGGCCGCCTCCAGAGAGTTCGCAGATTTAGCCTATCAGGCTAAAAACCAGAGCCGGGTCTACAAGGCTATGAGCCGCCGGACTATGAGTGAGGGCCGGTGATGACTCGGCTGCTATGCTTAAGATGCTTGACTGGATTTTGTTTTCGATAGAGCTGGTCTGAGATTGTCTGTGCAAAGCTTCACACTCCACGAAGTCTAAGCAAACATGTCACATAACAACGACGTTGAATCACTCACCGAAACACCCCCCTTCACCTTCAACGACGCAGTGCAAAGCATCCGCAGTGGCGCCTCTGTGGAAAGCGCAACAACCCGCCTCCAAGCCCAACTAACCCCGCAAGAACGCCTCGCCCTCCTCGATGGCGACATCGACTTCTTCACGGGCATCGCGGCCATGATGGAGCACGGCTACAACGTAACGCCCTACACCCACGGCTGCATCCCCCGGCTCGCCATCACAGGAACTCGCTTCACCGACGGTCCGCGAGGCTGCGTGATGGGGGCATCCACCGCCTTGACCGTCGCGATGGCGCGCGGAGCGACGTGGGATACTGGTCTCGAGGAGAAAGTCGGGAGGGCGATTGGCCTGGAAGCGCGAGCGCAGGGCGCGAACTACTTCGGAGGCGTGTGCGTGAATCTACCTCGCCATCCGGCTTGGGGACGCATCCAGGAGACGTACGGCGAGGAGCCTTTACAGCTGGGATCGTTCGGCGCGGCGCTGACGAAGGGCGTGCAGGAGAATGTGATGGCGTGCGTGAAGCACTACGCTCTGAATTCGATCGAGAACGCTAGGTTCCAGGTCGACGTGCGGATCGACGAGGGCGTGCTGCGGGAGACGTATCTGGCGCATTTCCGGCAGATTGTCGAGGCGGGCGTGGCGAGTGTGATGGCGTCGTATAATTCTGTGAATGACGAGTGGGCGGGTCAGAATGGGCATTTGCTGTTGGAGGTTTTGAGGGAGGAGTGGGGGTTTGAGGGGTTTGTGATGTCGGATTTTATTTATGGGATTAGGGATGGGGGGCGCTTTCGGTCAAGAATGGTGTGGATATTGAGGCGCCGTTTCGCAATTTGAGGAGTCGGTCGATACCGCAGGCTCTGGAGGATGGGCGGTTGGCTTGGTCTGATGTTGATCGGGCGGGTAAGGCTATATTGCAGACACACCTGAAGTTCCTTGCATCTCGCAACTCTCCGGAGCCTTCGATGGATGTGGTCTTCTCTCTGGAACATCGACGGCTAGCCCGCGAGGTTGCGAACCGGTCCATTGTGCTTTTGAAGAATGAAGGAAACCGGCCTGTCTTGCCGCTGGACCAGTCGAAGCTTGAGAGCCTTGCCATCGTTGGACGATTAGCAGACACGCCGAATACTGGGGATAAAGGCTCTTCTGCTGTTCGTTCGCCGGAAGTCAGTACACCCTACCAGGGGTTCAAAGCCGCGCTTCCAAAGACAGCAATGGCCCTTGACACCTCTGATGAGGTTGAGAAAGCAGTCGAAGTCGCCTCCCATGCAGACGCGGCCATCGTTATCGTCGGATACGACTACAGGGACGAAGGTGAATACATCATGCCGAGCATAGAATCCAATCCAGAGCTTGTGAAGCTCTTACCGCCACCTGATGATTCACCAGCTGCTCGGAGGGCACTTGAACTCCGCCAACTCCGCGAGTCCACCAAGGAAAAGGAACTTGGAGAAGGGGCCACGGGTATGGGCAAGGGAGGCGATCGCGAGAGCTTCCGTCTACGGCCTCGAGATGTGGAGATCATCCAGGCCGTAGCCAAGGTGAACCGCAAGGTCATCGTCTGCGTGATCGCCGCCGGTGCGGTGCTGATGGATGAATGGAAGAATGATGTACGAGCTATCCTGATCGGCTGGTACTCTGGTTGCGAGGGAGGCCATGCCCTGGCTGATGTGGTCCTGGGACGGACGAATGTCAGTGGAAGGCTTCCATTCTCGATCCCTTCGTCGGAGGAGTATCTTCCCTTCTTTGACCGCGATGCCAAAAGTATCACCTACGACGAGTGGCATGGCCAGCGTCTTCTCGATCGACTGCAGGTACCGGCCGCTTTCCCGTTGGGCTACCGGATGAGCTATACCATGTTCCGACTGCATCGGGCTTCCATCAGTGGTGGAGCCACCGTGGAGACACCAGTGATAACCGCAATCGTGTCGAATACCGGATCCCGGCGTGGCAGATATGTCATTCAAGTCTATGGGTCATGTCCCGCACCCAGCAACCCTGCTCCACGAGTCCTGATTGGATTCTCAACCCTCGATCTCGAGGCGAAGAGTGAGCCAACACCGGCACGGGTCGAGCTCTCGTTGAGAGGCATCCAGCGTTGGCGAAACGGTGCTTTTTTATTCCCCGGTCCAATAGCTAGCATCGAAGTCGGCGCCTACGCAGGGGATCCTGAGAGAGCTGTGCTTCAGCATCATGTAGGTGACCCGATGGCGAAGATTTGATTGAAATTCGGGATCGATGTTGTCAAGGACAGGTATTGCGCGCAGTCCAGATCTGTGGTATATGCCTGCATTTAGCAATCAGGCTCTGGACGACGATGTCAACTTGTCGCCAGATTCTCTTCTGTTGGAATGTTGAAGGTTTCCAGTCTCACATTGAGGGAGTATAGTGCGCTCTCCTTTGGCCTCAGGCTGCTGCATCTAGCAAAGTGACTGGCTCTCGTGAATGATGTCTTTTCAAGGTGTCCAGTCAAGGTGAATCGCCAGTGACTGGAAGCGCGTCACTCTTCTTCCACAACAACACACATCTTCTTTACTTCTCAAAATTTCTCAAAGCCGTCTCCCTCTCCATCCGTCCCATGGACATGACCTACCCAAACCGCACCTGCACGCACGGCGCTCGACTCCACCGCACAGCCTCCCTTCGGCACTCTCAAAGCAACTCATCAACCCACTCCCAACAACCCCAACAGGGTTCCAACATGCCGCGATTCGAAGTCATGGACAGCTCGCCACATCCAACACCAGTCGTCGAAGAGAGCGAGTTCGAGATCAACAGCATCCGCTCCACGCCTTGTCCGGGAAGGGGCCTGTTTCCTCAGGGACCCGGTTCCGACTCTCTCGATGTGGAAGAGGACGACATCAGCGAAGCTGGTACCCTCGTTCTGGATAGTATGGAGGATTCAAACGATCAGGGCGATCAACATGAGCAAGCCGAGGAGCAAGATCATCGTCCCGAGCAAGCTCAGGAGCAACAGTCCATCCATCTCCGCGCGTCTCTCATCACCCTGCGTGAAGCCCTCATCAACTCCACCGCCCTCGTCAACACCCTGCGTACTCGCAACGACTTCTTCCGGGCAGAGAACAGCGCGAAGGAGGCGCAGCTCAAGGAGTTCAGAAAGGCGCGAGATGGTGCGCAAGCTGTGGTGGATTCCGAGATTGAGGATCGAGAGGCATCCAAGCGCTTTGTGGTGTTGGTTGCGGCGATTGTGGTGGTGGTGGGCGTTGGGTATGTGTACTGCTGTTGGTGTCATGGGCCGGAGATGCAGTATGTCTTGAGGAGGCGCAGGGAGGGTTTGGGGATTTGAGGACGTTGTCTTCGATCTGTGGGGAGGTTTTGTGTCTGTTGAGATAGGCTCCAGTGTGAGATTGTTGGAAGAGGAGCGACGTTTGAGTTCTGGCCGAAGATAGGAGGCTGATTGGTTTCGGATTCAAGTGGCTGTCCTGCATGGACGCAGGTATCAACGTGAGGCAAAGTTGGAGTATTGATGGCAGTGAGGTTTTCCTAGAATTAGTAGCATGGTAAAACTTTTGCGAGCCTGCTCAGTGTTATTGTTCTTCCCGTATCTCAGTCGTGCAAATGTCTCAGACACCAGACTCGTGCTCGGGCTTTGTTCCCATGCTGCTTCTTGTCCCGTGAGGCTTTTCCAGTGACTTTTCCGACACGAGTGACTCGTGGAGAGCGAGTGACGAGAAACAATGTGTTCTAGGAAAGTAACACATAACACTTTGGTCGAGATGTTCAAAAAGACACCCTGCGCTCCGTCGACTCTTTCCATCATCCCATACACTCAAGCACACAAGTACAGCCAACTGCAACTCGCATATCAACAGCAAAGCATACGAAAGAAATACCAGAGACAGCATACACAAAGGAAACAGGAAATACCAACTCACCATGTCTTCTCCACCAGCACGCTGCGAGCACAACCGCATCCACCGTGATCACACCGACATCAGCCCGCAGAACAAGTGTCAGGTCGAGGACATTCCCATCTGGACACCAAAGCCAAAGAACACTTCAAGCAAGACACAGTCGTCCCAGGCTGCTCCAGAGAAGAGAGGCAGAGGTCGTCCTCGCAAGCAGCCAGTCACTCCAGCCACGGATTCAGTCGAATTCGACGACAACGCCAGCTCTCCACTCAGTCCTCTGGCAGCGTTGTCAAAGCATCTTCCTCGGGCTTTGACTTCGCTGTTCACGCCTCAAGCGACGCAGGAGGACCCAGTTGAGGTGGCTCGAGGTGACAGCCCAGATCCAGCGGAGTCTGAATCAGCTTCGTCTCCAGACATGTTGCAGCATACACCAGGAGGCACATCGTTCGTTCCAGGGACGCCGTTCGACGATATGCCAGCAGCAGAAGACGATGGCTCGGTCTCCGAGGACATTCTTGCTCAACAGACATCACCACCTCAACCAACCCAAGACGTCTTCGCATCAACTCTAGCTTTGTTAGAGCACGACGCCGTCCAGTCCCAGCTCGAAATCCAACATCTTCAACGTTCGCGCGACGTCGTCGTCGAAGAGCTCGCAGACAAGACCGCGCTCGCCAACCGTCTGCGCACGCGTGGAATGGTGTACGAAGCGAACGCAGTCGTGACCACGGCAGAGCTAGACCAAACTCAGCGTGATCGGGATGCAGCTGACGAGCACGCCAGAGCAGCGCGGAGACAGGCCGAGCAGGTCAAGCTGCGACTTGGTTCACTCCTCACATTGATCGTGCTGATGGTGGTGGCATACGTGCTGTGGTGTTGCTATAAGTCGCCCGAGATGGAGTACATTCGGCAGCGACGGGTGGCTGTTTTGCATGAATAGAGAAGTAGCTTCTGGGCGATTTGAGTTTTTCTGGCGGGTTTGAGAAGATTGCCGCAAACAGGATAGACTGATAGAGAGAGAGCTGTTGTTGGTGGCACTGGGATATGCAGGGCGGAATGGTGACCGATGTAACATAGCACTAGGGTGGTCATCTGCCTGCGTGCTTTCTTCCTCCTCACATGATCGAAGCTTCGGGATGCCCGATTGCACATGGATTGGTTCAGACGGGCCGATGAGTCGATGAAGTGGAGTCGTTGATGCACAGTGATCAAGTTGGAGAGAATTGCCCAGCTGTGCCCAGCGCTTGGTAGACCTGGGGTGCAGGGATCTTGTTGGCGTGTTGGATTTGTCGCGGTGAGGGACCGAACCGAAATGCGGTAGGCATTGCCTGAGTCTCGAAACCGGCGGGACTGTACGAGTGCAAATATCGCTGGGCATCGATCAGCATGTAGGCGTATATCGGAGACTGGCAGAGATCCCACCAATTTCACATCCATATCCTCTTCACGATAGACTCTCCGCGGTCCCAGCTGCTCTGCCAACTCGTGCCTCCATGTGGAGCCCCACACTCGCGTGGAGGGCCGAGACAGGCACTAAAATCGCACCTCACTCAGCCGCAGCACCAGCAAATCTGCTCGTTTCCATCCTCTTGGCGAAGGTAGGCGGCGGGAGGGATCGAGGATTCTTCCTGCTGGTCGACTTCACATTGGATCGTTTGTCGTTGATGGCCGGTGGCAGCTCACTCATCGTCCAATTCACGGCGCTATCATGCATCGACGCTGCCGATTCCAAACGACACCATCGCAAACGCCAGCAGACGCCGGTCCACCCTGGCCGCCGCGTGGTCGCCTCAGGCTGGTGACAAGTCACCCGACAGCACCTTATCCGCCATTGGCATGCCTTGTCCATCAGCGCTAGGGTGCCTGACAGTGATGCTAAGCTGTGCATTCAGGCTGTCGCGCCTCGCACTCTGACAAAACAACACTGTCTCTCGCAGTTAGGATTGAGATAACGGCCGAGGTGTGAGGGCCACTCGTCATGGATGCTCGCACAGCTGGACTCTATATTCATTCCTGGTTGTCCAGCCGACGATCGCCTTGTGGCACCCCAGCTGCTCCAGTTTTCTGAGATCCCGCTCTCCGCATTGGATTTCCCCAACATGTGGGCCAGAATTCCAGACTCGCAACGGCTGCTGCTGATGGTGCAGCATCGGTGAATGTCGAGTCCGGTGAATAGTGTCGACTTGATCTGATGGCGGGCACAATTCTGCCACGGCCTGAACTGCCGCTTTGGAGGGCGCCGTGTGCGCCATGCAACGGCAGGATTCACACTTGGTGAAAGCTAGCTCCCCTGCTGTGTGCGACGTTTCTGCATTCCGCCGATCGCCTCTAATAATTGTGCCACTTGATTCGCCTGCCAGGCCTCGCATTCACGAGACAAGGGTTTAGCGGTTTGGAGCGGGTAAAGATTGAACGGCCGCTCGGCGCCTGGCGACCTATATAAGTAAGCTTCTTCCAAGTGCCCAGTTCGAGCGACCCCACGTCGTCCGACACCAGTCGCATTCTCCAACAACACCACCGTGACTGACAACACCATGGCGGAAAAGGCCACCAGCGGTGTTGACTACACCACCCACGACGAGAAGAACCTCAGCAACAGTCCACCCGAGTATGTCGACGCCACAGAGCCGACTGGCCGCCGTCGCTCCTCCGTAGCCCTCAACATCGTCGAGAACCCGCTCAAGGTATGCTTGGCCGAGCTTCGTCGAGTGCGAAGAATTCTTGTCGAGGATTGGCACTGACACTATGCTTCTCACCTCAGCGCGTCTCACCCGCACAGAACGTCGAGGATGCCCGCAACTTCGCCGAGGCCAATGGCATGTCCGAATACGCCGACCTCTTTGGACGTGCTGCGCTCGTTGCACGTGAGCCCATTGAGAACTTCGCAAGTGTGGAGGGTTTGCCAGAAGACGAGTACGCCGCGCTCGGTTATGAGAAGGATCACAAGTGGCATGGCCCAGTCATGCTGTGGTACTCGATCAGCCTCTGTGCCATTGGAGCTGTATGTCACAGAATGAACGGGATATCAAGATCATGTGCTGATGATAGATTTCAGGCCACCCAAGGTTGGGATCAGACTGGAGGTACGTCTTGCTCGCTACGTGGGGGTTCAACTTCGAGACATAAACTGACTTCCTCCCCAGCCAACGGCGCCAACCTGTCTTTCCCCATAGAGTTCGGTCTCCAGGACGCGGTAACGGGCGAGTCTTCCTCCCACGACGCTTGGATTATTGGCTTGATCAACTCCATCATCTTCTTGACCGCTGGTCTCATGTAAGTTACCCAAACAACATGAGAAAAGACTGCCAACTAACCTGCCAACAGCGGCGCCTTCATCGTCGACCCTCTCAACCACTACCTCGGCCGACGTGGCGAGATCTTCGTCACTGCGCTCTGTCTTACTGCTACGCCCATCGGATCTGGTTTTGCAAAGTCATGGCAGGGACTCTTCGCCGCTCGCTTCATCATGGGAATTGGTATCGGTGCGAAGAACGCCACTGTACCCATCTACTCTGCTGAGATGGCCCCTGCCCGAGTTCGAGGAGCACTCGTCATGTTCTGGCAGCTCTGGGTCGTGGCTGGTATCTTCCTCGGTTTCTGCGCCAATGTCATCGTCAAGGACACCGGCCGCATCGCCTGGCGTCTACAGTTGGGCTCTGCGTTCATTCCATCTTTTCTCCTCGGCATCGGCATCTTCTTCTGCCCTGAGAGTCCTCGGTAATAATCTTGACTTGTTGTTCGCGAGAGGAACTGGATACTGACGTTGGCACAGTTGGTTGATGAAGAAGGGCAAGATGAGCCAAGCCTTCAACTCCATGAGACGCCTCCGCGCTCACCCCATCATTGCTGCGAGAGACTTCTACTACTCGTATGTCATCTACCAGGAGGAGTTGCGCGAGGCTCGCGGTGCCGGCTACTTCGCCCGTCTGTGGGATTGCTTCGCGGTGCCCAGAATCCGACGAGCCAACTACGGTGCTTCGACTGTCATGCTTGCTCAACAGATGTGTGGTATCAACAGTATGTCTTCACCCTCAGACACTGACTTTCCATTCTTGCTAACACCTGCACAGTCATCTCGTTCTACAGCTCATCCATCTTCGAACAAGCCGGATATACTCCTACCGAAGCCCTGTACGCATCTCTTGGTTACGGCGCGGTCCAGGTCGTCTTCACCATTCCGACCCTGTTCCTCATCGATACCAAGGGCAGACGTACTCTCACGCTGGCTGTAAGTTATCCTCGAAATGCAATGAGGCACAACCAACTAATCTGCTTTTAGACATTCCCCCTGATGTGTATCTTCCTCTTGGCTGCTGGTCTCTCCCTGCTGAATAAGACGCACAACCGCGCTGCGGCCATCGGTCCTGTCGTGCTGTAAGTCAACCCTCAGCTTCCTCAACTTGGCCTTTGCTAATCTTGTTATCCAGCTTCATCTACCTCTTCACCATCTTCTACTCGCTTGGTGAGGGTCCAGTTGCTTTCCAGTACTCAGCTGAGGTCTTCCCCACGATCCAACGTGAGCAAGGCATGGCCTGGGCCGTCTGCATCAACAACACCTTCGGTAAGACTTCCCACTCTCCACTTCTCAACCATCAACTAACCCAACCATCACAGCCGGTGTCCTCGGTCTCACCTTCCCCCGCATGGTCCAAGTCATGACGCAAACCGGCGCCTTCGGTTTCTACGCCGGCCTCAACCTGATCGCCTGGGGCATGATCTTCTGCTTCGTGCGCGAGACAAAGCAGCTCACGCTCGAGGAAATCGACCAAGTCTTCTCGGTGCCAACCCGCCAATTCATCGGCTACGAGTTCCGCACCTGGCTGCCGTACTTCATCAAGCACCACATTTTCCGCCAGAA
This sequence comes from Zasmidium cellare ATCC 36951, assembly GCF_010093935.1. Taxonomy (NCBI): domain Eukaryota; kingdom Fungi; phylum Ascomycota; class Dothideomycetes; order Mycosphaerellales; family Mycosphaerellaceae; genus Zasmidium; species Zasmidium cellare. Next base: position 402,936 of record NW_022986977.1, read on the forward strand.
CATCCAGAAGCCGCCGCCGATCATCGAGCGTGCCGATAAGGGCTTCGTTCATACCGAGTGATCGGGTTGATGATGAGGTGCTCCTCTGGCTGTTCTTTCACGAAGCTGGATAAGGGAGAATTGTGTGCATGCATGCGATACTTGCGATTCAAAGAGTACGATACCTTCACTACTACGCCCAGAGACTAGATCGACCGTCGAGTCTAGCTAGAATACTACAGGCAAATTCGAAGACGATGAATGAACTGTTCCACAAACCTCACAATATTTCCATTTAGGTCCATACCCCCTAACGACGACGTCTAGCAGTTTTTTTATACGCGGAAACCCAAAACGCAAACTAGGTCGAGAAGAGCGAATCTCGCGAATCCATCCCACTTCCCTTATCGTCAATCAGGAAGGTGGGTGGACCTTGACTCAGCTGCTCAAAGGATGACGGATTGATGCTCACTTCTTGTTGCCATTGATGTGAGAACCATCATTGTCCTCTCCTCTCCTCGACCTGACGGTATATCTGCATGCCAAGCAGTACTACTTCCTAAAATGACTAGAAATCTTTCCCAGCTCGTCGTGACTCCGCCTCATCACGCCATTGCAACCGCAACCTCACCTGCTACTACTACTACTAGACCCCAAGAGAACGACCATGATCATGACCATGAAGATGGCGATAATCCCAAACCCCTCCGCATCGACGCAAATCTCCTAATCCCCGGCCGCGGCAAACCCATCCCCAACGCCAGCCTCATCTACCACAATGCCAAAATCCTCCACGTCGGACCAACCCCCTCCCTCCCAAAACCCTACGCCTCCCTCTCCCCCTCCTTCACCGTCCCCATCCTCATGCCGGGCCTCTGGGACGCCCACGTGCACTTCTTCGGCGAAGCAAGCCCCAGCCTCGAAAACGTCGCCTACACCCCCCCCGCCCTAGCAGGCCTCCGCGCCGCTCGAGATCTCGTGAGCCTGCTAGACGCCGGGTTCACGAACGTGCGGGAGGTAGGCGGGTACGGGGTGGATGTGGCGAGGGGGGTGGAGGAGGGGTGGATTCCTGGGTATGTCTCTTCTCTTCCCTTCTCTCTCGCTTTTCTTTCTCTTCTGCTTCAGAAATAATGGTTCGCTGGTGGTTGATGATTGACGTGTGATGCAGCCCTCACATCTACGCCGCCGGCGCGCCGCTCTCGCAGACCGCCGGGCATGGCGATCTGCACACGGTCCCGCTGTCCCTCATGCACGATAAGATGGCGGCGGGGATGCCGTTGTGTCTGGCGGATGGGGTGGATGAGGCGATTAAGGGGACGAGGACGCAGATCCGGAGGGGGGCGAAGGTGATTAAGATCTGTTCGACGGGGGGTGTGATGAGTCGCATTGATAGTCCAAGGGCGGCGCAGTTTACGAATAAGGAGTTGGAGGCTGTGGTGGAGGAGGCGAGGAGGACGGGGTTGGTTGTTGCGTCTCATGCGCATGGGACGGAGGGGATTGTATGTTCTTCTTTTTCCTCTTCCTTCTTTCCCTTCGCTGTCTGTGGGTTGCATGTTGTTCTTGATACTGATGCCTTTGAACAGCTCGCCGCCATCAACGCCGGCGTCCACACAATCGAACACGGCAGCTATCTCACTTCCTCCGCCATCGACCTCATGGTCTCCAAAAAGATCATGCTCATCGCCACACGCACCATCATCGTCAACGGCGTCGAGAACCCCGCCTCCATGACGCCAGAAGCTTACAAGAAACTCCTCGAAGTCGCGGATTCGAACCGGAAGTCGTACGAAGCTGCCGTAAGTCCCCCACATTCCTTCCTTCCTTCCTTCCTTCCTTCACTCACAATGGGGATCTTTCATTTTTCAATTCATTAATTGATGTCTGCTGGATAATAGATCAAAGCCGGCGTCAAATGCGCCCTCGGAACAGACCTCGGCCTCAGCAACGCCGAACTCGGCTTCTACCACGGCATGAACGGAAGGGAATTCGGATACGCCGTTGACGCGGGTATGTCGCCGCTCGAAGCCATCGAGGCTGGGACGGCGAATGGGCCGGATACTTTAGGACCGCAAGCCCCGAAGAGCGGGATCTTGAAGGAAGGTTATGATGCGGATTTCATTGCGTTGACGAAGAGTCCTTTGGAGGATATCGGGGTGTTGGCGAGGCCGGGCGAGGTGAGCCATGTGTGGAAGGGTGGGAGGTTGTTTAAGGAGCCTGGGAGGGGGGTGAGTATTCTGGGGTGAGGGCTTCGTGAGTTCTTCGTGAAATGTTCGTACATGTCCGATTACTGGCGGCTATTATCTGTCCAGACTTAGCCAACTGCGGCCCGTATCAAACCCCCTCGTCGGGGGCTCAAACTGTTGTTGCTGCGGCTGATCACCACTCTCGTGCCTCCTCGTCTGCCCGCTCAACGTCCTTGACACCTCTTCTGACCGCCTCGCCTGCTTCGAAGCCCGGTACCGCTCCATAGTCTGCAGATTATAGCTTTCAAAATCCTCCGGCGTCTTCACGATGAAGTGCTCTTGTTGAGGCGGATGCTCCCCCCTTTCCTCCGTCGTCAAAGCTCGCGCCAACGGTGTCGGTGACTTCTGGTAGGAGGAGATGTAGCTGTACCGCGCCTGTTCCTCCTCCTCCCACAGCGCGTACTCGGGATGCATCGCACCGACATTCGGCATCGTGGTCGGTTCGGAGAACTTGGCACTCACATCGGAACACGTCGGGGTATGCGTCTTCTTGGCGGCGAAATCCGCCCGCTGCAGCCGCTGCTCGCTGTTGGGAGTATCGACTCGTCGTATAATAACTTGCTCCACGTCAGAGTCTCTTCGGCTACGACCCGAGGTGACGGACCGCTTGATGCGTGATAGTGTGTCGCTGAGGTACTCGCGGAAGAGGACTCGGAGGGAGGGCGCTGAGGCACACACGATGCCGAGGGTCAGTTCGAGCTGGGACCACACGAAGACATTGAAGATTGCGTAGCTGACATCTGCATAGTGGCCGCATTCTAGGTGGGGATGTCAGCATTGTCATTAATGTTGAGGCTGAGGTCTTACGCCATAGCCAATATGTCCGGACGCCACTGGCCCCGACTACCAGTAAGCCAAGGGAGAACACGACGTTGAGGGCGATCTTCTGGTGGAAGGGTATTCTTAAGTTTCGCATCATGATGCACGGCAGAGCCACTGCATAGAGATCGCTAACGGCAGCCATGATCCCGGCCAGGAGGTTGATGACGGTGGTGTCCACGCAGTGGTAGTCGACTGTCGCAGCATATGTAAGATCAAATGCCTTCCAGTAAGCCTCTGTTGGCGTACAGTTGAAGACCAGTGCAAGGATGAAGGCCAATGTGTATGATACTGTCAGTCCTATGGCAGCCCAGACGGCCCAGATCCAGAATCTCGAGCATGTGCTTTCAGTTAAGCGCCTATAGAACAGCAGTACCGACACTTTGACGCAACATCCGGTGAGGAGGAAGGATAACTCGGCCAGCCAAGTGACCCTGGCCATGGGTGGAAAGGTGGTGATAGGTATGTCCCAGACGTGTCGACTTGTATGGTACAGCTCAGCACCGAGAATGGCAAGAACGGTGAACCACGATACACATAACCAACTGCAAATGAGCAGAATCTGCCTCGAATTAGCAGGCATCTTCTTGCAACCGCAGGCACATGGATTACATCGTCAATTCCCAATCCGCCTGCACGTTTCGTCCATCGTAACCATAGCCGCAGTCCAACCATGAGAGTAGCAAGACCATACAAGCAGCCGGCGTAGGGAGGCATCCATGATCGCTCTACCGGGTCGACGTAGTTCGGTTTCGGCCATCTGAGGATGTCTTCAGGCGTGAGATTGATGATGTTGCCGGGCATCCTTTCTTAACGAGATCATAGGAAGTACGGGTGAAGTGCCATGCACGTTCGTGTAATCGTAGCCGATGGAGCAGTCAGCAGAGAAGGACCAGGTAATGTAGAACTTTGGCGGCGAGGATGGTCGTAGGTTTGTTCCGATTGAACGCCACGTGAGCCAGCATTCCCAGCGGGCAGACTAAGTATGGTCCAGAGGTCGGGGGTGCTGTTCCGATACTGACTCGTATCGACAGGGCTGACAAGGTTCACGTGTCGCACAATGGAGTTTGAAGGGTGATGAGAATCCACATTGGCCAGCGGTTCATGAGACGCAGGTATTAAAAGACGGCGAGGGACATTGCTCCAGGGACCGGCGGATTGCCGCAGGACCATGAGTGGCGCGCGAGCTAGAGTTGCAGAGGGCGATGTGCCATGACATGTGATAGATGCTCAACAGAAGAGGGACGTGGACCGTCTGCCATTGAGCAGCCTTGGCCAAACGTCGTAGGTTTGCGATGGCGCGGTGCGGCAGGCTCGTGGAGGGCGGGAACGACCATGGCGCTGGTGGAGGTTCCTAGATGAGGTTGGGGTTGATGCCCATCACTCGGCGATGGAGCCTCAAGTGTCTGTTCCCGCCGAAGGAGTGCTGCCGATGCTGAACCTACGCAGGAACACGGCATGCATGTGAGTGGGGTGTGCGTGTCGCACGACTCCGTCACAACCCGTTATCGCACTGAATTTTCCCACAGTTTGCACTGATATACCCCTTTGTCGGTGGCGATATGTTCTGGGCGTGGGCGATGACATTGTTGATGGGACGATGAAGTGGGAGTGGTGGATGAAGACTGGGAGAACAGGATTTGCAGCCATGAGATCGGCATTTGGCGTGGCTCGGCGCGTGGGTGACGCGATTTGGCTTTGCAGCAGGGATTCCCCGGTCAACTTCGAGACGTCCTCTTCTTCCCTTCTCACTCCCTTCATCTTCTGCTCTAGTCTTGGTTTCAGAGCCTCGACAACTCCATCATCAGGCGGATATTTCTCGACCGAATCCGCGATGCAATGCAGTGGCAATCTTCCCCGCACGCCTCACAGTGTCCTCGAATCTGGACCACCGATTAGCAAGAAAAGTTTTCTTTACCAGAATCATCAACCTGGCCGACTTGCCTCTCAGCACGATGCATTGTTGGTGATTGGATGTGACTGGCATACACAGCTTTCGAAGCTCAGTCAGGCACAGCTCTCTTCGATACCAACTCCCCAACGGACATGCCCCTCTTCGATTCGTGCATCGGATTTTCCAAAGGACTCTGCGTCGAGTCTTGCCACTCCATGACTTTCAGAATGAGCTTGACCGCGACACGCCAGAAATGGTTGTCCTTTTGAGCATGATTTATTTCTGGATGTACAAGGTCGAGACAATGGACCTTTGACAGGCGCATACTCTGAGCTCTTTCGTTCCCGGCAAGTACAAGCCTCTCCATGGTGTCAATTGTCGACTGCAGGATTGAGGTCGGCGGGATCGCTTGTCATGCGATCTTGTTCCTTGATCCATCTTGCTATTACCCAGCTCTTCACTTACCTTAACACCACAAATCGCTTCGCGAGTCTCAGGCCAACACCGTCAGTCGCTGGCGAGAATCTGCATCATCGCTCAGGCGCTTTCTCACATCGTGCTTTCTCGTGCATGGGTACATCTTCGTATGTCCAAAAAAGGGCATTCTGCTCTTGTTGTCTCGCAGTTAAGAACAGACAGCATCCTACTAGCAACTGCAAAGTGCTTCGATCACATCAAAAGGCAAGGCATGAGATGGCTCCCTCTTCACTTCAACGTCTCGGCAGGAATCTTTTGATTTATCTCGCCTGGAGAGACACGGCTATGCACAGACCTGTCCCGTTTCGGTATTGGACTATTTCGACTTCACCTGTGTCGATCCCAGCACACCACAAAACGTTCACACATGGCCGTTGCGAATGGCAAGACAGCGACGTTCGCGTGGTTTCTTTTCGTCTGCCACGTTGGATTACCTTGCGCAATGCTGACAGGATGTTAGGAGGAACAGGATGAGGGCCAAGATCAAACGTATTGATGTTCTGTATAGGTCGATAGATTTTGGCCTCGCCCGACACCGCAGATGTGATTACAGGTCATCTCTGAATAGAACATACGACCCTGCGGCACAGAAACCTGTTGCTACCTCCCATATGAATACGACCTCGAACCGAAATTGCCAGCACAAGTAAAAGTAACGCCGCAGCAGCAATCCTTCAACGTACACAACAGGCTATGGACAACACCACCCCAGACAACATGACAGATTACTTACCAAAATGACCAACCCATGTTGCGCCCATCTTCAAACACATTGGACAATTTCAGTCTAATGGCTCGTTGGCGACGTTCGGCCACTCTATCAGACTTCAAGCACGTTGCCGTTGGTCTTGCATTCTCCTGTTTCTGAAAATGCGCAAAAGGTATGTATACAACACCACCTCTCACCCACCTCCACGAGAAACTCATCATCCTCTTCTTCTCTCAAAGATACCATTTTGCGAAACACCATCGCGTCCACTCTTTTCTAAACAAACACCAGCAATTTCAATTTCTCGTCCCTCTAGCCCCAGAACATCCTTTCAACCCCACAAAATCGATCTTCTTCTATCTCATCAGTCCACCGAAAACGCCAACATGCTCTTCCTCCCCACCCTCCTCCTCGCCGCCCTAACCGCAGCTCACCCCATGACCTTCCAACCCCGCGCTCCCTACGAGATCTGTCCCGCGTTCGACACGCCCCTCTGCTGCCAGCTAGACGCCGGCGGGATGGTTGGCACGACGTGCCAGTCTCGTACGTATCCTCACTTGAAGCCTAATGTGTCGTGACAGGAGTACTGCCTAGATGGATTGTGTAGCGTCCTCCGCCCCCAGCAACAAAACCGAGTTCCTGAACGACTGTCATGCGATCGGCTTTACCGCCGAGTGCTGCAAGTTGCCTACGGTGAGCCTTCACGAACTTGATACTATAGATGGTTTGATTAATAGGATTGAACATGTATCGCTGACATTCGCACCTCTAGGGCGGCGATGCCATGTTCTGCCAGCCACCGTAGACCGTAGATGACATTCACCTCGAACCCTGGCCTGGACTTCACGAGTAGGCGATGAAAGGACACGGTGGCGACCACAAACGCTTCTCACTAAGCGGCTGGCGAAATAGGTGGATGGATAGCGAGCGATGTTTTAGCGGGGAAGGGAGATAATCTCGAGATATGGATACCGACGTATAATCTCATCATGTTTGTCTCGTACGTATGTGGGCCAAAATGATATGGTAATTATTTTGCAGCAAGTCACGCTACCCATGCCCTACATCATTGATATTTCAAGCCATGCTCCAAATTCCACTCAAGAAACGAAGCCGCATCCACATACTCCCTTCCAGGCACGAAATGATGCCTCTCAAACGCCCCATCCCCAGGTACGAGAAACTGCAAAAACTCCGTCCGATCCCCCTCCCCTTGGCTGAGATGTGTGAGAGAAATATCCCTCAAAACAAGCATACCGCGCAAGACCTCCAGGATCCTCGTCCAGGCTTCGTCAGACGCCTCGATCCGTAGCATCTCGAATCGAACGGTGGTGAGGGTCCTTCTGCACGCGAGGAGACTTGCACGCAGCGCGCTGTAGCTGCAACAGAGATTGGCCAGCGAGAGGAGACGGAGGCATTGCAGCCGGTCGATGTTGAAGAGACTCGGCGTTGGACATGGGACGTATCCGACAGACCAGAGATCGTAGGGCGCAGCCCAATGCAGTTCCTCTAGGCTTGTGGATTGGTGCATGATGCTTTCCAACATCGTCTTGAGCAATGCGATTTCGTCCTCCTCGGGCATTTCCAGTACATCCTCGAGCGCATCTCTCTGCTGATAGCGGAAGATTCTGAGGCTGTCGAACGCGGCCAAAGCGGCGTATATCTCGTCGCCTGGGGGATCGTCGTCTGTGCTCGGGGATATCAGATCTGAAAGACTCGCCTCCTCGATCTTGCAGCCTGTTGTGACACATGCGTCGAGAATGTCGTTGAGAAAGGTCAGGCAGTACCGATCCAATGATAAATCGAGGTGATCCTGCTCACGAGCGTCGACGCACACGGTGGCTTTCGACAAGCGTTTGACGTTCCGCATGATGTCGTGGATCAGGATTGCACAGGCTGGGTCCTGGATCGGCAGCCAGTCTTCATCGAGCATGTTTCTCCTAGAGTAGTCCTCCATGTACTGGTTGAGGAAGTGTTCTTCCTGGTGATGTCCGTTGGGGGCGGCAAGCGAAACGGAGTGACGATGCTCGAAAGGATCAATGGTGAATGTAACCTTGCGGACTTTGGCAGCGAGGTGGCGACTCAACCGTGATGAGTTTGATCCTTTGCAGGCGTATTGGACCCAGCACGAAGCAGCACAGGTTTGCGATGTATTCGTCGGCGAAGTGATCGAATGCCGCAACTCCTAGGGTTCTGCAAGCAAGGCGCAGGTGCAAGAGCCCTGTCTCAACATCGACGAAGCTAGCGATGTGCTGTAGAAGTTCCATCGGCAGCTGCAGAAGGCGTGAGTGTGAATGCTGCATTGAGGTTGACGTGTGCAACATGGAGTGCTTGTGCAAAGTAATGGAGGAGTGTATACTACTCGGAGAACCACGGCGCGATGAGATTCGGTGGAAGGCCTCTTCTTCAAAACTTTAAAGTGGTGCGAAAATGCGCGCTAGCGGCGCACAGACATTTCGGGCAGCATGTGCTTCCTTCTACTTGCTGTACCAGACCTGCGGACCATACTCTTGCCAGGAATGGACCGTAGTATCTTCCAGAGTTTATTGAACGAAGTGGTGTATCTATCTCGCAGTCGCAGTCTCCCACACGAACAACAACTCTCAGAACTCTGTGAGCTTGCCTATGAGCAAGACAAAAACAGAGCCATTGAGCTGTGGTGGCAGAAGAGATTCATCCTCGAAATTCATCCAGAGTCAATCTCATCAGAGATTCGTCAGCTCTTCGAGTCGACTCACGGTGACGAAATGCAAAGTCGCTGTCCGTTCAGTTGTTGAGCAACGCTGCAAAGATCTGGACTCGCCACTGGAAGACCGACCATCCTCGCAATAAAGCGCAGTCTTGGATCTCAAAGCCATGGTCCAGATGACAGTCAAGCAAAGAGCGGCTGTCAACCTCGGGGCCAGGAATCTGGATCTAGCGGACGCTTTGAAGGCCATGTGCCTTGACAGCAGATGACATCAATGCCTGCGTCCGTGACTGATGTGATATGTCCAATTACTCCTGGATCTGGGCATTGCACGTAGAGTCTGGAAGATCTGTTACAAGGTTCACTGGCGTCCTTGAAGAAAATCGAGGACAGGAGGATGAATATAAGAGACGGACTACACACCTCGAGTGCTCCGTGCAGTTGTTCATGAGAATTGCAGCGAAGTACATTATGCAAGGCGTAATGAACGCCTGCCATGTGCTCCAGGCTTCCGGGCTTTTCACGTGGTTTCGCGCTATAATCATCAGATGTTTAGGCGTAGAGTGCTATAGCGTCGTCGCTTGTATACTTTCAGACACTCCAAGTCGTTCGCGGGCTCTCTCTAAAAGTCAGCGTTGTGGAACGTGAGATGCTTTCAGTACTTGCTTTTGCACGGGCCCAAACAAAGGGGGCGGGGGCAAATCATAGCGTGTTCTTCAGTGCGCTGCCACCTCAAGCAGTATATATCTCGCAGGTGACAACCGTTTAGGTACGAGTTCATCGCCAATCGCGAGCCCCTGAAATCTGTCCTGGCTGTGATCGAAGCTAGTAGGCGAAGAGATGAGGTCCACGGAAGCAGGTACAAAGGTACTTGCGCTTAGACTGCCTAAGATACGCAGATAGACTGAACCAGATGGCACCGGCATGCTATTACTGTACATCTTCGAGTTCCGTCTCTCGTCGAACGAAGTTCAGCACAGGCCGAAGTGTGAGACTTTTGGATGAGGTATACGCATACGTTTAAGAGACGTCAGTGTGCAGAAGACACAACTCTTATCTTCGATTCTGTTAGCGCCCGCATGCACTATGGCGCGCTTCGATCTATTCGACTGGTCCGCTGCTGTACAGCTTTCGGGGCTTCTTCCGAGAGCTGTCGGGCCTTCGTCCGACGCCGCGAATGAGTGATGATGTCCTAACCTCTGCTCCTTCTGCTCCCTCTGCCTCTCTGTCTGTCCCCCACTTCCATAGCCATCCTCAACGACATAGCGCGGTCAATCGCAAACGTTATTATCCACAAGCCTAGCGAGACGCTACGTCGGGTTCAGGTGAGGCTGTACTGATTCGTCACACGTGGCAGAAGACATGTCATGTGTCGGTATATGTATAGCATTAACCAACAACGCTAGCAGTCTCGCCAATCGCACGAACGCGATATTCTACAGTGCTACCGCGGCCTCGAAGGAAGTCGACAATGTGCACCCAACGGCTCATCACGTGGACAGGCTGCGGCCATTGGACCACGCAGAAAGTGCAATGCGCTCAAGCTATTCAACTTGGACCTATGAACTTTTGCTCGACCGTGCACGCACCAGAAGTCGAGGATATCCCTGAGCAGCGCTGCCCTGATACGCGCAAACATCCTTCGGTTACTGGAAAGAAGCCTTACCACGTGCAGCTCTGGGAGCTACGTTTCGGGGGAGAAGTGCGCACATGCGAGCGTCGGACTGTGGATGATCTACCTGAAGAGTTCTGGGCCCTTCTTGAGGATGATTTGCGATAAATCCTACGACGTAGCTACATCTTAGGAGACGTGACGCTGGCTTGAGAACCTTGAAAGTTACAGTACGGGCATGGAAAGCTTAATTGAACGAAGAAAGTTTAAAAGAACGTAGGAAGAGGTTCTTCCCCTAATAGGCTTGTGGGCTGATATCTTCAAGTGCTACAATACTTGATCGACTGCTGACCAAGGGGACTACTTTAAAGCGGACGACACTTCCTTCCTATGTACGTAGTTGTGAAAGTTTTTCAAGCAGGCTAAAAAACCTCTGCGTCCTTCGGAAACACTTAATCACGATAGTGCTCGCGAACAGGATCCCAGAAGCGAACAGGATTCTCATGTCTAACGTGAGCTGCAGTGGAGCCTTGACTTTGCGGCAATGGCGGCGCTACTTGCCGTAGGTCTAGTCGACAGATCTCATTAGAGGCAATGCTAAGATTACTGGGGGGGAATGTCTATACGTACTAGGATGGATCCTATTTCGATCGTCTCGATAGCGAAAGACGTGCCACAGAAGCCACCTTATAATCCAATTGTCTTTTAAGTCGCCTTTGGAGTGTTGACCTAATTCATAAATTGTGCGAGTTGATGCTTGAGCGTGATGCCACATATAGATTGCCTCCGCCTGGAATGCGACTTCGTCTATTTGACCAAAAGTATAAGGAGGCTCAAGTGACCAGTCCTGTTGGAGGCGCGGTGAAAGGGCATCTCTTCTCGCGGTCAACCTAGACCAGCCCTCGATTGCTTCGGCCTATGCATAGCTCGCAATTAACATTCCAAAGGCATTCTGAAGGCAGCTTGACCCGGCGGACATACTTTCATTAAAGAGTAGAGGTGGCGATGGCGAGGGTCGCGCTCGTTGAGACCAAGCCTTTGGAAGAGCAGTGCTTTGTTCTCGCTTTGTGCTAGTGGCTGGGTCACAGGAAACATGACAAGGACCGAGATGTACGGCGTATGCTGCCTTGCTTGTAGCGGCCTCTCACGTCCTGCGATCTAGAGCGAGACACCGACGAGTTCCCAGTGACGTAGCCGGAATTCGTTGCAAGTCGTGCTCGGTCGTGAAACCCTGCCGCAGTTAGCTCTGGCCTCTCCTCAGCATCACCCGCATTAGTGAGGGGAGATCGTGTCGATTATTGTTCCTTCTGGCACTTTTCGGGCTAATCACCTGCAGCCGAAAAGAGATAGTCTCAGCATGGCTGCCCTGAGGTTCTTCCCGGTCAATCACCTGCAGTCGTCAAACAGATCGTCTGAATTGCGTCGATCTTTGCACTTTCGGGACCTCGACACATGAGATACCTTTCTGACATGGCATCATTCTGCTTAGACACACATACCGATTTTACAGGTTGAAATGATCCTGAGCGAGGCGCTGTACTTCCCCTAAGGTGAGTATTTTCTCCTCGTTCTTTTCCATTATAGTTGCCGAACCGTACTTTACTCATTTGCGTTCCTTGAAGTTCCTTGCGATAAGTCACGAGTATTACTCTTTGCAAAGACTGGCTTGGCCCACTTGTTTTAGGTGCGACTTTTTAAGATGACTGCGGAACAACCGCCTAGCATTACCTTATCGAAAGCTGCCTTTCTGTCTCGATGTAGGCTCGATGCAACTCTTGCCGCACATCAGCAGCTTTATCGGACGATAAAGGCACGTACCTTATGTCGAAAGACTCGTATAGTGTAGGCTGACAAGACTAGGCGGAAGCTGTGGAGGGTTACAAACGAATATCTTCCACTTACACCACGATACCTAATGAGGTCGACTTTCAAGCCGAGATTGTACGTATTTACGCAGAAGCGCAGACGGAGACGAGACCAGTGTATGAAGTCGCGTAACACGAGTAGGAAAATTGGGTCATTCGATAGCTTCTATGGCGAGTGCACGAATAGATCGTAACGACATATGCAGATAAGAGAGCAACATCTGCAAGCCCGGTGCCCATCACCAACGGGATCGCAGAGAGCGATGCATGATCTACCTGGCGTATATCTAACGTCATCCGATGTGTCGCTAGATACACAAGGACATCGAGGAAGACAATAGAACTTTTTCCATTCAAGCAGAGCGGTACGACTCCAGTTGCTCGGTAGGACTCTGATCTCGGTAGGTTCGTTGACACAACTGCAGGATAGGCTATCGAAAGGTCTAAATCATGACCTGGTCTCAGCCGCTGTACTCTGTCTTCAACAGGCGGTCTTGCGTACCGTTCCTGCATGACTTCGCTAGTAACCCTTGTTGTTAAGAGCATCACGGCAAAGAAGATTAAAACAATCAATAGGCGAACCTTCAGTAAGGTATAAAGATTTCAATTCTGAAAATGTCGTTTCAAAGTGGCTCGACTGCGACATGCATATTCACGGCGCTTAGAAGATATGTCTATTACTCCTAGGCTGAATATATATTTAATAGGAGGGTATTCTACCGGAAGTATAGGAATATCTCACACTCAATTGTTCACCTCTCGTAATACCGTCGTTACAATCACGCTTCACGGGAGGCAGACTTTGGGCATAACCGAGTCTCCATACTCTCGTAAAACTACCGCAGCTATAGTCTCCGAGCGACGCTTGGTGCACTACTTCTGGATCCAAGACAACAAGGGCAAGAATTGCATCAATAGCCGTCAAACGATAGATGCTAAGAGATTATTCGTTCTCCGGCTTAGACGCTTGTACTTTCCCTCTAAAGCCGTTAATCAGTTACTGCTCGATGTTCAACATAAAGTCAGTGTAGTCTCCCAGCCTTGCAGTATTACAAGAGTACCGGTCGGAATTAGACTTAACGCTAGCGCGACAGAGTGAGTTAAGATGGACACGACGGAGCCTAATACTACTTTCCAAACATTGAGTGTATTGTAAGAAGACACAATATCAATCTCTGTCTATCACGCTTTTAGAGCACCTGTTACTCGCTGGCGGCGCACGGACATTTGAGCATCTGCTTCTCCCCGACGATGTGCATGGACGTGGTTCGATCGCGAGTTGTACTCTGGGTATTACTTGAGTATCCAGTCGACATACTCCGGTCGTGTATCTAATACGGCCTGTAACTCAAGCCATGACTTAAGTTGCAGTCCAGGAAAGGTCTACTCTCCCACAGATCCTCGAACACCAGTTCCAAGTAGCGCTTGAAGTTCGTGTCACCAGGAATGAGGAATTCCAGAACCCTGCGTTTTCCGTCCACCAACTTCTGCTTCAACATCGATATCGTCATTGTACTCAAGCTGGGCATCGCCGACATGAAGTGGAGTAGTTCGAGTAGAGGTTCGCCCTCAATGTCCTCCAGTGTGATGTGCTCAAAACGAAGGCTCACAAGCATGGAGCCGCATACAGCAAGTGTCCGACGAAGGTGTTTCCACGAGCATTCTATGCCACAGAGTGACAAGATCTGAAGCTGAGGCATGTATCGCAAGTCAGGCATCAATAGATCCTGGCGATCTCTGAAGATGCGGTCGCTCCCCATCTGGGCCCAATCCAGCTCTGTCAAGCGGGTGAGGGACCTCGTCAACGCCTGCAAGGCGTCGAAGTGCGCGATTGCTTGTGTCCCAAGAGACCCAAGGCGCCAGTTGTCAAATCTATAAGAGAACGTTCTGAGCTCTCGCAGCATTGGTAATACAGGTGACATGTCACCGTCTGTGCGGTAGGAGTCTTTGTCAAGATAGACTCGATTCGACAAGGATATGTCGCCGATTGGTGTGCCGACACGCAAGGCGATCTTGAGAATCTCGTCCACAAAATCCAACGAATACTGGTCTATCCAATCGTTTGCTATCAAATCGTCGGCTTCCTGGGCATCGAGGCGCACAGTGCATTCTGGCAAAGGTCCAACATTTCGAAGTATCTTTTCGACCAGGACTAAGTTGACCGCACCAAGTTTGAGATCCGGTGCCCCCAGCTTTGCGAATTGCTCTTTGCTGTAAGTATCCACGAATGACGTGTGGGCTAGCTCGTGCAGACCCTCTTGTGCTGGGAGGCCGAGAGAATGGTATTTACGCTCGAATGGACTGGAGTTGAAGGTAAGCTCTTCAATCTTGCGAGCAAGATGAGGTCTTGCCGTAATAGACACAATCCGTTCCAATCGTTTTGGGTCCAGCACAAAACACGATAGCTCCGAAATGTACTCTTCCGCGAAACGATCAAAAGCGGCTCCGGCGAGGTCCTTGCAGGAGAGCCTGAGGTTCAGAATATCGGTAGAAATGTCGACATAGCTGGCAATGTCTTGCAGAAGCTCTTGTGGCAAAGTGAGAATGTATGCCTGAGCCATCTTCGGCGGCGTGTTTGAGTCCTGAGTAGATATTTCTTCGGGATTGTTGTCGAGGCGAAAGGAGAACAAATGTTGCAAGGCCTGTTGCACAAAGGAGAAACCCGGAAATCTGATGGGGGCCCGATGTACAGACGTCTTGAAGCATTTGTTGCGGTGTGAAGTCGAGCAGGTGTTTCAATCAGCAAGAGCAGCCCGGGGCCATTAGGGGCGTCGGGCATGCCTGTCGGCGCACGGACGCTTGTGCAACTCTTCCTGGCGGGTCCCCGCCGCGTAGTGTTACATCACGAAACAACAGCATTTTAACTCTTCCCTAAAGGAGGCGGCATTTCATAGACGTTTTGGTCCATCTTGATACTTGTTAAACCAGGCAGAAAAGCGCTTGAATGCTGGGATGAGAGTTCACGTTCAGCCCATATCCTCATCCCCTGCCTCAAAACGCCTCCACAGCAATACCCGCCTTCCCAACACTCCCATCCATCCCCCTGCCCTCCACCTCAACCTCATGAAGATACTCCACCCAAGTCCCCATCTTCTTCCGAATATGCTCCCCATACACAATGCCCTCCCCACCATCCACACTCCGCACAACACAGCCCTCGCCGGGCTCAAAGAAAAAGGGGACACTAAACCTTCCCATGCCATCCGCTCGTCCCCTTCCACCGGCTCTTTCCTCACCACCGGCTCGTTCCTCACCACCACTGTTCGTGCGGACGCGATGCATGGTGGCTACGAAGCGCCCGCCGCTGACTTCAGCCATGAGGTCGCCGATGTTGACGACGATCGAGCCCGGGACGTAGGGCGCGGGGACCCAGTTGTTTTCGGCGTTGAGGACTTCAAGGCCGCCGGTGGGGTCTTGGTGGAGGAGGGTGAGGATGCCGCTGTCCGTGTGGGGGGTGCAGCAGAGTTTGACTTCATCGTCGTTTGAAGAGGAGGTGGTGGTGGAGGGTTGTGGTGGGTAGTGCAGGAGGCGAAGGGTTGAGAGGGAGTCGATGAGGTACGAGGAGAAGTAGTCTGCGGGTTTGTGCAGGGAGATGGCGAGGAGGGAGAGGAGCATGGAGGAGAGGGATTGGAGTTCGTTGTGGAGTTGGGAGATTCTGGAGCGGGCCGGGGTGAATGATGGATCCTTGGTCTGTTAGTTTGGGAAGCATTTTCTGGGAAAGATGCATGAATTTACCTGAGGCCAGACATTCGGCTCCGCCAGATCGAACTTCTGCTGCTTCCCAAACGGCGACGGCCTTGGACTGACCGGTGGTCCAACCTCAAATCCTTCCTTGAGATTATCCATTTGGCCAGGCTGGGGAGGAAAGTAGCCACGATATGTGTTCTTGTTCGATCGAGCGAAAGTCTTCTTGGCCAGCTTCATCTTCTCATCCATCTCCATTTGAAAGAACTCGCTCGCAAGACCAAAGACCTCATCGTGCGAGAACGTCAATGGAGCATTGACGAGGTATGCGAAGCCGGTAGTTGCGAAGACATTATGCAGCTCTTCGCTCAAAGCTTTGAGGGTGTCTGGAGAAGGGTTGATTGAAGAGAGGACAGACAAGTCCACGATAGGGAGGCTTGAGAAGGAGGTCGTCATAGTTGGAGAGGAAAAGAGATGAAGGGAATCCTGTGCTCTTCTCTAGATGATTGAGGGGACATAGATCAATACTCACAAGCCAGGCCTCAGCTCTTTTATACGCGGTCCAACAGCGAAGTAGGAGCCACGCTCCGTTCACACATCCAGAAACAGCACGGTCAGCAAACGCGGATTTCGAAACATCACGATGCAACCGAAGCGGAGTCGTCGTATGCACTCGACTGCAAAACATCACTTCTTTCAGTGTCATCTCCTGCCGTGTTGACTGGACGCAGAAGCGCAAGGACCACAAGAAGAGAAACGTGAAGTAATGGATTGGAGGGAGGAGGTCTGAGTTAACCACGTGACGAGCAAGTGTCGCGTGCTCACTTGCCTTGTCCGGACGTGCTATCCGACAAGTCGTGCCGCGTCCTGCAGGAGCGTGCATTAGGCTAAAGGTTGTGGCGGGTGTGTGGGTCGATTCGAAGGGGCGGTTGGTTGTTCAAAAGACGGCGAGGCGGCTCCACGGTTCTGACTTGCAGCTTCTTTTCGATGCATTGCAGTTTGCTGCTTTGTTGCAGCGGCGGTTTTGTATCGGGTCCTGACGTGGAGATGGATAGCAGCAGAAACTTGTTCACGGCCCTCGGCGCATCCTTCGCCCGCGGGAACAGGTTAGGTTAGTAGGACATGGGATGTCGTGCTGACACCGTCGGCACCGTACGGAATGTGTCGAGAGTGCAGACTGCGAGGACGCAGACATAGGTGAGAGCTGAAAAGATGTATACCATTCTGTTGTACCAACAACAGCCTTCATTGCGAGAAGATCCAAGAGGTGACGTTGAAAGCTGAAGAGATTGGATCGACAAGCGCTGCGCCACAGCACAACTAAGCCAGCCCGACGTCAACAGTCACTGCCACCTTATCCAACTTTCTTACAAGCGGCATTGTATGAAACACAGCATGAAGACATAGAAGCAAGAAAACTCACACACTCGCTCCTGGAACATGACAGGCAAAATGGGCCTCTCCGTCCTATCCAGCCAACCCACCGACCCATCCCTCGGCGTCCTCCACGCGAGACTCCATCTCGACGATCCAAAACGAATACATTACGGATCAGACGACCCAGTCGACGGCAGCGTAAGGCTGAAGTTCGAGCGCAATGGCATGAAAGGCGCACCAGCCACCGAACTCTTCGGACCTCTCGAAGTCAACCTCACCCTCAAAGGCACAATGCGCTTCGTCAGCGGCAACAGCGCCATCAGCGACTCAAGTCCCCAGAACGAGTCCGTCTTCGTCAACAAGACGATCAGCCTCCACACCGGGCCCTTCAGAGCAGCCCCGGGGACAGAGCACGACTTCCCCTTCTCCCTCAACTTCCCCGAGCACGCAGACGCCAAGCACAAAACCTCCGTCTCAGCGTACCAAGACGCCGCAGGGAACTGGAAATTCCGGCAACGGCTGTCGGACACGACCATCGAAGACCTCCCTCCAACCCTCGCCTCCAAGCAGAAACACGCTATGGTGACCTCCGACATGTCCATCCGCTACGGCCTCGTCCTGCAAGTCACCATGCCCGGCATCGACGTCCGCATCCTCACCCCGGTCATCGAAAAGGAAGTTCTCTACGACCGACCTCGAGTACCCCCCATAGCCGCGACAACGCAGAGCGCGCAAACGACCTCCTTCACACAACTCCTCAGCGTCGAACATAAATCCCTCCTGCCCCCTTCAGACCCCCACCGCACCTCCAGCAGCCGCAGTCTGAAATCCCTCTTCAAGTCCTCCCCACCGTTACCAAAATACGCCTTCAACGTATCATGCACCGGCATTCCCCAGCACATTTTCATAGGCCAACCCATCACCTTCCCCTTACGCATCACCCCCTCCTCCGAGAACTCCACAACCGCAACAACCCCACCCCCAGAAATCTCCCTCACCCACTGCACCCTCTCCCTCATAGCCCACACCCACGGCCGAACCACCCTCGCCTCCCCCTCCTCCGAAGAAACCCACAACACCGAACTCCTCAAAGAAAAACCCTGCGACGTCATCGGCTTCGACTCCACCACCACCGCTATCCGAATGGGCCACATCGACGTCGGCACCCTCAGCGCCGTACCGAGCACTTTCACCCACGGGGACATGCGTCGGGAGTATAAACTCAAAATCGCCATCGGGCTGAGTTGTCTGGGCCAGAATTTCCACGTGACGAGGATGTTGGGGGTCGTGGTGCATCCGCCGGTGATTGATTTGGGGGATGTTGGGGTGGAGGAGGAAGGGGAGGGGAATGGGGTGGTTTTGGGGATGGAGGAGGAGAATGTCACGCCTCTGCCGAGTTATGATGCTGTTGTGGGCGGGGAGGGGGCGACGCCGGGGTATTTTGAACGGGAGCCGCAGATGCATTGATGAGGGAGGGCGAGGATGGAGATGTCTCCTCTTTTCTGGTTTTGTGTGGGAGGATGGTGATGGGCGATGATGAACGAGATGAGATACCCCCCGGAATTTTTCAAAGTTTTTCACGAACATTTCTTCTCTTTGCATTCACAGACCTTCGTCCGTCCATCTGTCTGTCTGTAAGGGTGGTATCATGCTACTCAAAACAAAACACAACACACCACAACACAAAAAACAAAAACACACACATCTCTACCCAACCCATCACCATCCCCCCTCCATCTAACTCGTCCTCCTAGTCCTAATCTCAACCAACCCCTCATCATCACTACTATCCTCCTCCTCCTC